>NW_022436963.1:7673951-7691017 GCF_009761245.1 Sapajus apella | reverse complement strand
GTGTGTGTGTGTGTGTGTGTGTGTGTGTGTGTGTGTGTGTGTGTGTGAGAGAGAGAGAGAGAGAGAGAGAGAGAGAAATAGAGACAGAGATTGAGACAGAGAGACAGATGGAGGGAGAAATTGAGAAAGAAGCTGCCTTCAACTTTCCCCCTCTCCCTCACTCTTTCCATCTCAGAAACTGTAGGGCTGGAAATGAGTCCTGCAAAAGAAATCTAAAGGAGTCGTTGGGGGTGGTATTTTGTCTGATATACCACATGGGAAGATTGGGACTTTGTGAAAATAAAAGACATTTGATTCTTAGGAGTATTTATGGAGGTAATAATTATGGATCTGAGAAGACACATAAACCTTACATTTTGACTACTGGACTCTCACTATTAATTGGAAGTTTTATTTTGCAGTAAAAGTTGTCGTTCCTGCTTTCCCCTAAATGGCCTTTGTGTCTCCCTTTCTGTTTTTTAAATAAACATTTCTCTACATGAACTGCCTCCTCCTCCTCCTCCCCCTGCTGCCAGCACCACCAAACTTCAGAATAATTTTGGAGCGCAGTGGTTTTATCATGTGGAAATGTAGCGCAGATGTTCAGAATTACCTTTTCTTCCCCCCTTTAAAACATTGTGACCACACATGCTTTGCTCTAAGTGCTATTAAGTATTTTTATTATTGCTATTAAAAAAATCTTGCCTCAGGCAGAGTCCCACTACAGCTCAAGTCAAGGCAAATATTAAAATAGCAGCAAATATTTACCCATAACACATTAAAAATCTGCACTCATGTTTGCCTTTATTTTTTGACCCACTTGACCAAATCCTCCGTCTAGTTTTATCCTATCTTCCTGACTCTAAAACTTTAAGTTCGGACTGTACGATTTTGTTCACCTACCACGCTCACCCCAAAATTTCTCTAAACTTGAGTTTTTTCTTTACCCTGCATATGTCTTTTAACTTAGCCTGATCATAGAATGAATTTTGATGGGAGGACTTCAACTGCCAGTTTGTGCATGTTTTAAAAAGTTATTAGTGAAGCAAAGTTCTTTTCTTGCAGAGAATCTTGCAGATTCGTGGCAGGGGTTCTGAGTTCTTAAGAGTACCACATACTGGGGCCAGTGGTCATTTACCAAAGAAATGCTTATCACCATTTAACACATCTTGCCCTCAGAAACCTATTTAGGGAGATTAGCTGCCACTCTAAGCTTAACTTTTAGATTTATTAGTGCTGCTTTCTCTTTGTATCTCTTGTCCAGCCTTAAAAATATTTCTCCAAAGAGTTCCTTAAAAAACCCAGCAACTTCTTTTATGATTTAATTACTTGAATCTGGAATTAAAAGCTCCCTCACTACCTATGTGCACTTTTCAGTGTGTTAGAAATTAATCCTGGTTTAGACAAATAATCTTCTTTAAAACACTACTTTTTTTCATCCATATCCAAATAGGAATGCATTGCAAGGTGATTCACTTTTAAAGTGTGGAGGAGGCCTTTGCCATTCTGACAGAGTCCACACAGAAAAGAAGAGGCAAACTCTGATTGTGCCTTAGACAGTTGAGATGACTCTTTATTTTTTTTTTTTAGAGATGGGATCTTACCATGTTGCCCAGGCTGATCTTGAACTCCTTGGCTCAAGTGATCCTCCTGCTTCGGCCTCCCCAAGTGCTGGGATTACAGGTGTGAGCCATCATGTCTGGCTGAGAAATGATTCTTAATATAGGTATTCCACTGTACCTTCATGATACACGTGTTTCTGTCAGTGGTCACCATTGCAATGCTTTCATGATGCATGTCAAGGTTTAGATCAAGCTTTAGCTATTTTAAAAGACAGAATGCTACACAATGGCTAAATCCTTGCCAATTGCACACTGAAATCCTGAGATGCCTTAAAACCTGCCAGGCGCAAATCTCAATGGATATTGTTAGGATGTCTCTTAAGCAACTCCTACAGGCAAAGCAATCATGACAATTTAGTGGACATTTGAGGATATTTGTGCTGAGCGTGGGGACTTCTGAGACATGATGACACAGGGTTTTCCAGAAGACAGGAAACCTTTGACTCCTTATCTTTTCTTCTTTTTCTAGGCTGTAGTTGTCTTTGCAGGTGGGTCTCCTTGCTTTATTGCCGTACAGAAACAAACGTGTATTGCATAGGGGACTTACAGAGAATGGTCCAAAATGGCTGCATTTCCTGAAATCACAGCAGCCTCCTAAGGAATCTGTGTGGCACTGGAACATCTGAGGGTTGTTGGGCTTATCATGGAATAGAGGTCATGGAACCTCATCTTGGGAGGTCCTAGAGGGATGATGTTAATAGCATAAAGCAGCAGCAGCAGCACGGTTACATGGAAGATCTTCTAGCTGCAGGCATGGAGCTCAGTGCTGTACTAACTTCGTCCTCAGAACAACTCTATGAGATGTAGGTGCTGACATTGTCCTGTTACCTAATCAGGGCAGTTAAGTAACTTGACTGAGACCTCACAGGGGACTTGACCTCAGAAATGAGAACCAGCATACCATCTACTGTTTTGTAGAAAGTCAAAATAACTTCTAGTCATTTCTTCCCACCCAGTTCCTTTCCTTCTTTCTGGTTTGTTTTCTTTGAAACTTTCCTTTTCTATTTGGGCTTCTCATCTGGTTTCCATTATGACCTCATTTAAAATCTTATTCTTTCTCTTAATATGTTGGTTTCCCTCTCTTAATCGTTTTCTTCCCATTGTATTTTTATCTGCATTGTTTTATGAGGTTAATTACCTTTGTTGTCATATTTCTAATAGCTGTTCTGCACTTTTGCAAGAGACCTGGGAATGCTAGTGAAATTTACAGGAGATTTCCAGTCTAATAGAATTTTAATCAGCAGTTTTCTCTGCCTCCTACAAAATCTTTGCATTCACCTGCTTGGGTTTACTCTTTGGTCTCAAGTGACATGACCTATGCAAAGCACTTTGTACAGGCTTGGCTCAGCAAATATCATTTATGTTTCCTTGAGGAAAAATAAGGAGGAGATAATCAAGAGTTTCCTTCATGTCAGTTGGTTTCCTTGTAAAGAAAGTCCATGCACCCTTTGCAAATCACTGACTCCTCTCCTCGGGATCAAACATTGCCTGGTGGCATTTTACATGTCACTTGTTGGGGTACTGGTGTTTGTTCTGAGATGTGGCAAACCTTGTATTTATCATGCTACTTTCATTCTGTAATTGCTTTAGAATGTTATGGAGACAATTATATTGTATGGGAAATATCTGATTTACAGGGCTTGAATAAGTAAACTTAAATGTAATACATGCTAAGTACCCATAAAGCTTGTCACTTAGTAGGTGCTCAATAAATATTAGTCTACATATAATATATATGTCTATATCTAATCTGTCTCCTCTCAAGACTGTGCATTCCCTGAGGGTAGGAATCACATCGTACTCATCTTTAGTATCACCAGCACCTTGAACACTGTTCTTTATCATTATTGATACATATCCTGTCAAAATTGTGCACAACTTGTAAGCAGAGATAATGTCCTCTATATCTTTAATGTCCTATAGCAAATGAAGTGTTTGATATAGTTAGAAAATGACTGGGGAAAGAATTAGAAGTTGTTACAGCTTTTTGGATGATATAAGAACTTCTTATGATTTCTCAAGATATTCTTAATGGGTTGTGTATAAGAAGTGCTTACTTAGCTCCCCCTTATTGAGTACTTACTTTGTGCTGGGTACTCAACTAAGTACCCAACACTCATTTTAAATTTAATCCCATTCAGGATTTATTCTCTTTTTAAAGATAAGGAAACTGAGGCACAGAGAAGTTATAACTTCCTCAGGTTAGCATAGCTACCATGCTATTAGAATATAAATATTGTTCTTTCCCTTACTCAGTCTTACCTGCAGAAAATAATTACTCCTCATAGTATATATCATAACTGTAGCAATGGTAACAGTAATACTCCTGCAGCTAACCTTTTCATTAAAATGTGATAACCCAGTAGACCTAGTTAAGTATATACTGAGTGACAACTTTGTGGAAAACTCCATCCCAAGCTTGGACCTCTCTCTTGAGCACCAGTACCATACATGTAACCATCTAGTGGACTTCTTGTGGGTTGCAGAAACATTAAAATTAGCCTGTCTGTAATGGAAGTTGTCTTCTTCCCAACTGTGCTCCTCCTGTGTCCTTGTATTGCTGTCACCACCATGTACCTCCCAACCCAAGCCAGACACTGGGAACCATCATCACTTTCTCTTTCTTTATCACTCCCTATATTAGTCTTTTTTTGCTGCAGTAAAAGATACCACAAACTTTGTGGTTTTAGACAATACAAATACATGATTATTGTACAGTCCTGGGGGTCAGAAGTGTAAAATCAGTTTCACTGGGCTAAGATCAGGTGTTGGCAGGCCTGCATTCCTTCTGGAAGCTCTCAGGGGGAAATCATTCCCAGCTTCTAAAGGCCAGCTGCACTCCTTGGCTCGTGGCCCCCTCTTCCATCTGCCAGCCAACATTGAAACATTTTGAAATTTCTCTATGACCCTTGCTTCTGTGGTCATATTCCCTGCCCCCTGACTTTGACTGTCTTGCCTCCCTCTTATAAAAACCCTTATGATTCCATTGGGCCCACCCAGCTAATACAATATAATCTTCTCATTTTAAAAACTTTAACTCAATCACATCTGCAAAGTACTTCTGCCATGTAAAGTAACATATACACAGAATTTGGAAATTAGGAGGTGGACATCTTTGGGGGGGTCCATTACTCAGCTTACCACACCCTCTGTATCCAATATATCACTAAGCCCCATTTATTCTGTCTCTCTACACACTTTTGAGTTCGCCTGTGTTCTTTCATTTCCATTACTCTTACCTTTGGCCTGGTCCTCTTAACTAGTCTTCCAGCTTTGTACCTTTTGTAGTTCATTCTGTCTCTGCCACACATGATGGCTTATACATGTAATCCCAGCACTTGGGGAGGCCAAGGCAGGAGGATCACTTGAGCCCAGGAGTTCAAGATTAGCCTGGGCAATATAGTGAGACCTCGTTTTCTAAAAAAATGAAGAGTCATTTCTACTATCTGAGGCATAATCAGAGTTTGCCTCTTCTTTGCTTCTAAGGCATATCAGGATCATCTTAGAAAAATGTATGTCTGTCCTTTCAGAACCCTGCATTGCCCAAAGGATAAAGTACAAACTCTTAAGCCTGGCTCACAGGGCCCCTGCCTGCCTTTTTCCACCTCATCACCTACTCATCCTTTCTCCCTTGCCTCTCCCAGTCAGCTCAAACTCTGGCTTTGCTGACAGCCAACCTCTGGGCTCTGTGCCTGGGTTTGTGCGGCTTCCCCTTTGCTGGAGCTCCCTTCCTCCTCCATCCTCACTTGACCAACACTTACTTGTCCTACAATATTCAGCCCAGGTGTTTTACCTTCTCCAGGTGTCCTCACTTTCACTCCTTCCTGCCCTGGAGTGGATTAAGGTCCCTACCTGTGCATATATTGCTCATAGCAATTACTAAATATCCATTTACTTGATTGCCTTTCTCACTAGACTGAAATATTGAAAGGAAGAACCATGTCCAGTTCACTGATGCTTCCATTGACCCTAGCAATATCTTTGGTACATGATAAACACCTAAACTGTTAGGGAATGATTTTGGAGTGGAGCAGCATTAGTGTTCTTTTGTGAAGGATCAGATTTTTATTTTGAATTACTTTTAGACTTAACAGAAAATTTGCAAAAATAATGCAGGGGGTTCCTGTATGTCCCACCCCTAGCCTTCCCCAATGTTCATCTCTTATATAACTTGAGTACCAGTATTAGAACCAGGAAATTACCATTTCTGCCTGGTATGGCACATGCTATAATTTGGATATGTAATACTCCAAACCTCATGTTGAAATGTGATCCCCAATGTTGGAGGTGGGGCCTAGTAGGAGGTGTTTGGGTCATGACGGTTGATTCCTCATGAATGACTTGGTGCTATAGTAAGTGACTTCTCACTCTATTAGTTTCCATTAGAGCTGGTTCTTTAAAAGAAACTGGCTCCTCCTCCTTTCTCTTGCCTCCCCTCTCACCATGTGATCTGCACACTGGCTCCCCTTCCTCTTCCACCAGGAGTGGAAGCAGCATGAGGCCCTCATCAGAAGCTGAGCAGATGCCCGTGTCAGGCTTCTTGTATAGTCTGCAGAACCATGAGCCAAATAAACCTCTTTTCTTTATAAATTATCCAGCCTCAGGTATTTCTTTATAGCAACACAAAAATGGACTAGAACAGTAACATACCATTAACCAATCTAAAGTCCTCATTTAAACTTCACCAGTTTTTCTGCCAGTGTTCTTTTATTGCCATTTCAGGATCCTATGTTACATTTAGTTGTTATTTCTCCCTAGTGTCCTGCAGTTTGCAGTAGTTCTTTAGTTATTCCTTATCTATCATGATCTTGACACCCTTAAAGAGTACTAATCAATTATTTTGCTGAATTTCTGTCACTTTGGACCCTTCCCATATCTTTCCGTGATTGGACAAAGGCGATGCATTCCTGAAAGAAACAATGTCATGTCCCTCTCAGGGGAGTGGAACACAGAGTTCATGATGTTGCTGGGTCTTTTTATTAAATATTGGTGATCCCACCAGTCTGAACTCTGCTCTGGGGTATTGCTCTGTTTACTAAGTAGATTGTTGTCACTGTCATCAACATGGCTAACATCAGACACCTAAAGCACTGTTCTAACCTCTTGATATCCTCACAGCAAACCTGATGAAGCTGAGCCTATTAATCCCCCCTTGTTACAAATGAAGAAGGGGATTACTCTGCCTAGAACGTTACAGGAAGTCACAGTTAGGGGGCCACAAGGCCTGTGCTCCTAATCTGCAGGCTACACTGCTTCCTTTGTGCGGGGAGAGAGTTGGGGTGGGGCTGGTACAGGCTGCCAGTTAACAGGGGCTTCCCGAGGGGCAATTCCAACCCTTATTCTCTGTGTAACCAGCTTCTATGCCAGTTCTGCTAGAGAAAATTAGATGTGTATACTAAATTTTTTGTATTATTTTTTTTTTTGAGATGGAGTCTCGCTCTGTTGTCAGGCTGGAGTGCAGGGTGTGATCGCAGCTCACTGCAACTTCGGTCTCCCAGGTTGAAGCGATTCTCCTGTCTCAGCCTCCTGAGCAGCTGGGACTACAGGCACATGTCACCAAACCCAACTAAGTTTTTGTATTTTCAGTAGAGACAGGGTTTCACCATGTCAGCCAGGATGATCTTGATCTCTTGACTTTGTGATCCACCTGCCTCGGCCTCCCAAAGTGCTGGGATTACAGGCATGAGCCATTGCACCTGGCTGTAATTTGGTTTGCCTTTTAGTCAGGCTTCAAATGTCTAGGAAGTATGGAAATATATGGGTGAATGGAAATCCTGAACCCACCATTTAGGAGTTAGTTTTGAAAGCCTAGGAGACTGTTCATGAGGTAGAATTAAGGTGATAACAGTGGGAACAGACAGGGAAAGGAAGATAAGAAGATGCCTTGAAATAGGAACCACATCTAAGAACCTAAAGAATGAGGAGGGTGGAAGCATTGGAGAGGCTGGAGTTTTCAGCTTCAGGGACAGGGTCAATTTTAATGCCTGTGACAGTCATGAGGGAGGCAGGGTTTTGGGAGGAGAAGGAGAGTTTGGCGTTTGACAATACGGGTTTGCATTTCAAGGCAGAAGACTAGGCTAAAGATGTGGGTTTGGGAAGCATTTATAAGAGATAGAGTTTAGATACTTCTTCACCTCCCCATCTCCCTGAAAGCAAGGAGTAACTGATGATACAATTAGAGCATATCTCTGTTTAAGGAATGGGAGCAGGGAATAAAACTGAGAAGGAAATATTTAGAGAGGAGGGATAACCCAGAAAGCAGGACCATCAAGGGCAAGAGATTTCATTCATTCATTCACTCTTGCATTCAGTTGTTTTACAGAGAGCCTTTAACACTAAACTATGTCTTGAAGTGGACACTGAGGTGATCAGAGACTCTCATGGGGGCTGTGTTAAGGTGGGAGGGACTTTTGGGCTTGGTCCCTAGGGATGAGGCAAAGCTCACTGACAGATAAGTAGGAAAGATGGGGGCATGTGTGGCCTGGGGCCCTGATACACTAGCACAAGCTTGTCCAACCCATAAGCTCAGGTTGGCTTTGAATGTGGCCCCCCAAAATTTGAAAACTCTCTTAGAACATTATGAGATTGTGTGTGTGTGTGTGTGTGTGTGTGTGTGTGTGTGTTTAAGCTCATGAGTTATCATTAGTGTTAGTGTATTTTATGTGTGACCCAGGACAATTCTTCCAATGTGGCCCAGGGAAGCCAAAAGATTGGACACCCTGCACTAGCACATGTGTTGCTCTTTCTTAAACCCTCCTCCTCCTAAAGAAGCTATATAATTTTAACCAAACCTTAATTTACCCCTCAAATTATATTCAAATCTAGTCTTCCTAAGCATATGCTGTAGTTAAACAATATGGCATTTAAGGATTCTTAACACCACAATATGCCATGGTTACTTTAGTCAAAAATATTCAACTTTAACTGATTTTTTGGTGCTATGACATTAAAGAACCAGATGAATGATTGAGGTTTTGTTTGTTTGTTTGTTTGTTTTTTTTGTTTTTTAGCCGAGTTTGGGAATTGAGTGGATGCTGGGTACAGAACATGGCAGTATCCCAGCATGATATTGATGGTAGGTTGCAGGAGCTAATGCTGAATAATGAAAGATGGTTTTATGTGATCTTTGTTAACAAGGTAAAGGTTTGAGCTGCCAGAACAGGAAATTATAAAATTTGTATCTAAAAATAATCTAATCCCTTGCCTTTTCTATTGTGACACCCAGTGGTAAGAAACAACGACCTTACAGAAACTCTGGGCAGTTTCTGGAACCCCTGTTTGTAATCAGCTGATTTGATTTTCTTCAGTACAATGACAGAATATTTGTGAGGAAATTAAACTTCATCATGCTGTAGCTATCAGTTACATGGTATCAACATTTCTATGAGGCTTTATGGGGAATTTTTTAAGTACTAGAGCTACCTTTGACTCCAGTGCAAGTTTGCAAATCTACAGCAGTTTTGAAAGAAGTCTAAATGAACTCAGGACCTCTAAGTGTTTCTCAGCCATGACAGCACTCTTGACATTCTAGGCTGGATAGTTCTTGCTGGGGATGGGGCTTGTCCTCATGTAGGACGTTTAGCAACATCCCTGACGTCCATCTATCAGATATTAGTAGCATCATCTTCCAAGCCATGTCAATCAAAAATGTCTGCAGACTTTGCCGGGGGTCTCCTGTGGGACAGAGTCATTCCCTGTTTAAACCGTGGATTCAAAGTCTGGGTACTAAAAGTGCGGTCCAGCAACCAGCACCAATGTCTTCTGGGAGTTTGCTAGGTCAGAGCTGTGTCCCAGGCCTCTGGAATTAGAATGTGCATTGTAAAAAGATCTTCAAAAGACCATGGACACATGAAGGTCTGAGATACGCTGATCTAAAGCTCTACACAGGGCAGTGTGGTGTAGCAGAAGGACAACAGCTTTGGAGCCAGACATACCTAACCGTGAAAAATTGTGTGACCTCTGGCAAGTTGTTTAATTTTCTGAGACTCAGTTTCCACCTCAGTTAAAATGAGACTAAGAAACTTTCTGTGTTATGACGATAATAGTAGTGGATTGAGCTGAAGCAACAAGAAGGGTACCCAACCCTTATCAGAATCTCATCTGGGCTGGCTTCTCCCCCTCTCTTTACAGTGCTGTTTTCATTTGCCGTGCTGCACTCACTGGTACTAGTGGTGATATCAGAGGGTGAGGAAAAGCAGTATGTCTGAGTTAGTGCTTTACAAGTAGAGGAGGTCATAAAACTCTGCTTATTTACAATTTTTTATTTTTGAATTATTTACTTTTTTTAAGCTGTGACTCTCATGCTAGTCCGGCCCTTCCATTGCTTGGGAAACTGGGATTGTGTTTCTGGAAAACTCATTATCTTGGGCCTTGTGAACTCTTAATGATCTCATTTAAAGTCCAGAATCTAAAGGTGGGAAAAGTGAAGTTGATGGCAGCTAAATGCAGAAGTGTTTAAGGAAGATGAGGCTCACATGGTAAGCTTTATTCCTGTGCTACGGTAACTGGATTTTGAAATAGGGCAATTATTTTTATGACCATTAGAAAAATTTTTGGTCATGCAAGGTAAGGATAAATATTTTTGCTTTGGGAATAAACAGATTGCTCCAGAACTCCAGATTTTTCCCTTTTCTTCTTTCTCTCATCATGTCATGGCCTTAGCATAGCATGTATTTTAAAATTTCTCTCCCTGGTATATCAAGAATAGCTGTTCTCATGGCTGTGGGCTAGTAATCTAACCTGACATAGACAATTCTCCTTTTTGGCAACATTCATTTAAATAATATATAATAAAGGTACCTACATGCACACATTGCAATCATATACCCACACAAACAATATTTGAATCTGACTTGTTAGGACAATTTTTTAGGCAAATAACAATTATAGTTGTCCTTTGAACAACATGGGGTTGAATTATATGGATCCACTCATATGTGGATTGTTTTTCAATGACATGCAGATTGAAAATACAGGTTTTCCAGGATTTGAACCTGTTTACTGGGGGGACTTTTTATGTACTCAGGTTCCTCAGGACTTGAGTATGTGCAGATTTTGGTATGCTGTGGTGGGTGTTCCTGTAACCCAGCAGTCCCCAACCTTTTTGGCATTGGGGACTTGTTTTGTGGAAGACAATTTTTCCATAAAACAGGGCCGGGCAGGGGATAGTTTTAAGATGAAGCTGTTCCACCCCAGATCATTAGGCATTAGCAAGATTCTCATAAGGAGCATGCAACCTAGATCCCTCAAATGTGCAGTTCACAATAAGGTTCAGGCTCCTATGAGAAGCTAATGCTGCACTGATCTGACAGGAGGTGGAGCTAAGGCAGTAATGTTCCCTTGCCTGTCACTCACCTCCTGCTATGTGGTCTAGTTCCTAAGAGGCCACGGACCAGTACTGGTTGTCGACCTGGGATTAGGGGACCCCTGCTGTAACCAATTCCTCACCTATACCAGGGGATGATTGCGATTTCGTCCCCTGGTATAGGTGAGGAATTGGTTATAAATTTTTTTTGGTGGTGGTATCATTTTTATAGTGGTGTATGTAGCAGGGTTCCCAAGAGTAAGTGTTAGTTGTTAGATGTGGGGGAACAATTTGTTCTTAATAATAGTTAAGGTCATGAAATCTGCAAATAATGTGCTAAAACTAAATTTTATGATTATATATAATAGTGATGATGGACAATAGTAGACTGGATAAAGAAAATGTGGTACATATGCACCACAGAATACTACAAAGCCATAAAAAAGAACATTATGTTCTTTGCAGCAACATGGATGGAACTGGAGACCATTATCCTAAGCAAACTAATACAGGAACAGAAAACCAAATACTGCAAGTTCTCACTTATAACATTGAGTACACTTGGACACAAAGAAGGGAACAATAGACACGGGGACCTACTTGAGGGTGGAAGGTGGAAGGAGAGTGAGGATCAAAAAACTACCTATCAGGTACTAAGCTTATTACCTGGGTGATGAAATAATCTGTACACCAAATCCCTGCAACATGCAATTTCCCTGTATAATAACTGCACATGTACCCCGAACCTAAATTAAAATGTTAAAAATGATGATGATGGAAATAATATCTAATGCTATTAGATAGCTTATATAATAGAAAGTTTAGTTTGGGCCCATGATTGTACTTAATTCTCATATAGTTCATGGTGTAAGGTTCTGTTATCTCTATCTTATAGCTGTAGAAACTGAGGCTTAGAGAGGTTAACTTCATACAGCTGGAAAGCAGAAAGGATGGGATTTGAACTCAGATATGAACAGGAGACGCCTACTTGCTTGAATTTAGTTATATTTCCCAAGAGATTGTGCATAGCCATATCTCTGGGTGCTGCCCATGTGGATGTCATTGCTCCTGTAGGATGACTAACCATCCTAGTTGCTAGAGAGTGAGGGGTTTCCCAGGATGTGAGACTTTCAGTAAGGCTGGGAAAATCCTGGGAAAACCGGGAGGAGTTGATTACCCTAGAGGACTAGAGAAAATGTGTAAAGGAAGTGTGTGGCTGGTCTTTTAGGCTCTGTCTTCAGCCATAGATCTTCCACAGAGTTTTTTGCAGAAGAAATGAAAAAATTATAAATGAAAACATAAATAGCCTGCCATGTTGGTGGGAAACACACTGCAGCTCAGATTTGGCCACGATGGTCACATTTCAGCCGGACAGAACTCAGTTTTGGTCTTTGCCAAGTTGATAGATTTTAGTAACTTGGGGGTGTTCACCCTTCACGGGTCCCCACCCTAAATATGGGCTATCCTTCCTCCATTACAGGAGCTTGAACACTAGAATTTAATATTTAGTAACCATACACATTCTGGAACAGGAAAAAATGGCAATAAATATGCTTATTTTAAAATGGAAATTTGCTATTTGGAAGTATCTACTCTCTTGGGAAAATTCTTCAAGTTTGATCATTTCATGTTGGAAGATCTGCCTGTAGGCCTGGCAGTTGTTCAAGGGGAAATTTATTTTGTTCATTATTTGTAAAAATTAGAATAATTTGTTGTTTTTCTTTCTTTTTTTTTTTAAGGTGCTCTTGTGCCCTCATTGGGAACTTAGAGATTTGTTTTTCAACTAATTGACAGTTATGCCTATCTGGTCACACATTTTTTTGGTCTATTTTTTCCTCCTCCTTAAATGGTTTGGGTGTGGGGAGGAGATATCTGTGCCTTTCTGGACATCTGCTGTTTGTTGTTATAGCTGGCTTTGGAATGCTGTCCTTGGAACGGCTTCCAATGTGGAGCGTCTATATGCAGTGCTTCATTAACTGATGGGGTGGGAAAAAGGAGCTTTCTTTATAAGACTACCCCCAAAGTGACCAGAGCCTCACCCTTTAAGTGTCAACACTTTCAAAACTGATTAACCACTCTGCGTGAAATTTTTATAAATTACAACTATTTGAATTTTCCTGGCTTTCTTACACATAGAGCATTCTGAGCAGATTGGAGCCTTTTCTTCACAGCTTAGGGTCATGATTCACCATGTCTATTATTACTCTTTCTTGTGAAGAGGTGGGTGCCTTTAAATGTATTTGGGAATGTAGGGTTATTTGCTTCCTTCCCAAGTGGTCTCAGATGAACTCTTTTAATGTCCACTTTTGGTGTTTTGTGTTTTTTTTTGTCCTGGTTCCTCCTATGCTGCTAAGAGATCACCTCTTACTGCTGACAATATTTGTGTCTCTAGCACTTCTCTCACATTTCAGCTTTTGTTTGTTAATTTGCTATAGGCTGGGAGTCAAATGGCTAAGCTTGTTAAAATTATGTAGAGTAGAGTTTGAGCAGACTCACCTATGAGTAAATTGAGTGTGTCTTAGTGTGTTGAATTTGGATCATCTAAGATAGGACTTCTAGACAGTTGTGGTGCCAGTGAGTTTAGGTAGCTCCTTGTGGGTTTCAGCACTGGTGAAATAAAGCTTGTGATGAAATACATTTGAGATGAGAACCAGGAAGGATCTAATTCCTCAGAATAGTAACTTAACTATACTGCTTTTTAGTCAAAATAGTGTTTGGAACTCTCCGTTCTTCTCAGATACCCTTTATTACATCTGGATGTATTACAATTTTGTTCAAGCTGTTAGGATCTTGCATGTTTATAACATTAGCCAATGTGCTAGTACTTAAGAAATTTCCATTGTTTTCTTTTTATTAATGGATCTGAAAATATTTTTTCTATTATAATTTTGTCTCCTATTTGTATCTTTAACCTTAAACCTAGCTGAGTGTTACTGGAAAATAGGAATGGCCTCACTCACAAATAAATTTAAGGTGTACAACATAATGTTTTGTTATACATATACAGTCATGCACAAACAACTTTAGGGACACTCTGCCTCAGGTTAAAGTCAGCTGAGTATATAATGGAAAGATCTGGGAGAAGGCTGGTGAAAATTAAAACTTTTAAAGAAATATGTTTTATTAGACTGGGGATGTAAACTTTACCAAGTTGGCCAGCCCTTTTATTTTGGTCTTTAAATGTTCGATTGAAATTTAAAAATTATTAAACTTGCTTTAGATTAAGTGGGAAAGTCAAGTCACTTCTACCAATTAGGCTTACTATAATATAACAAATTAAAGAATTATAACAAATTAAAAGTGAATTCATTTTGTACATTAGCAAATATAAATTCTGTATTCTCAAGTTTTTACTTTCTGAAGGTGTGTACGGGCTAGAACAAATAGGTATTTTACAATTCTTGTATATTTATTTTGTTTTTATGTATGTGCTTTTATTTATTTTTATTGTATAAATATAAGGTATACAACATGATGTTTCGATACATAATCATGTGTTGCTTAATGATGGGGATACGTTCTAAGAAATGTGTTGTTAGGCAATTTGACATTGCGCAAACATCATAGAGTATACTTACATAGACCTGGATGGTATAGCTTCCTACATACTTAGGCTATATGGAATAGCAAATTGCTTCTAGGCTACAAACCTGTACAGCATATTATTACTGGACTGAATATTGTAGGCAGTTGTAACACAATGATACATATGTGTGTATCTAAACATTTCTAAACATAGAAAAAGTCCAGTAAAAATACAGTATTATAATCTTTTGGTACTAGTGTCTTCTATGTGGTCCATAATTTACTGATACGTCATCATGCAGGAATTGACTATACATTGTGAAGTGATTACAATATTCAAGCAAATGAATATATCCATCATGTCATGTAGTTACCTTTCTTTCTTTTGTGTGTGTGTGTGTGTGTGTGTGTGTGTGTGTGTGTGTGTGTGTGTGTGTTGTGTGTGTGGGGTAAGAGAACCTAAAATCTCTCTTAGCAAATTTCCAGTATGCAATACTGGAATATATATATCTTATATATATCTATAATATAGTTAATAATGTGTATTGTTATTAACTGTAGTCCTCATGCTGAATATTAGATCTCTAGGGTTATTCATCCTATGTAACTACAACTTTGTAGTTGGCCTACATCTCCCTATTTTACCAACTGTCCCTGCTTCCTGCCATAACCATCCTTCTATCCTGTTTCTATTGTATTTGATATTTTAAAAACATTCCGCATGTAATTGAACTCAGGTAGCCTTTTTCTTTCTGTTTGACTTATTTCACTTAGCATAAGGTCTTATAGCTTCATCCCTGTTGACCAAAATAGCAGGATCTCCTTATTAAAGGCAAAATAATATTCTACTGTGTGTGTGTGTATACAGTTTTAGTATCCCAAATTCAAAAATCTGAAATTTGAGATGCTCTAATATCTGTAACTTTTAAAGTGCTGACATGATATTCAAAGGAAAAGCTAATTGGAACATTTTGGATTTTGGATTTGGGATGTTCAACTCTTAAGAATAATGCAAGTATTCCAAAACCTGAAAAAAAGTCAGAAATCCAAAATACTTCAGGTCCCAAGCATTTTGGATAAGGAATTCTCGACCTGTATGTGTTTCTTTATCCATGTATCTGTCAACAGACACGTCAGTTGTTCCCATATCTTGGCTATTGTGAATAATGCTGCAGTGAATGTGGGAATGCAGATATCTTTATGAGATGGTATCTTCATTTCCTTGGGGTATATATCTAGAAGAAGTATTGCTGTGGTATATGGCAATTTTATTTAAAAGTCTGCATTCTCACCAACAGTATTTAAGTGTTCTCTTCTCTCCATACGCTTGTCAATATTTGTTACCTCTTGTTTGTTTACTTACTTATTTACACAGACAAGGTCTTGTTGTGTTGCCTAGGTTGGCATCAAATTACTGGGCTCAAGTGGTCCTTACACCACAGCCTCCTGAGTTAGCTGGGACTAAAGGCATGTACCACCTTTCCTGGCTACCTGTTGTTTTTTGATGATGCTATCCTAACAGGAGTGGGGAGATATCTCATTGTGGTTTTGATTTGTATTTCCCTCATGATTAGTGTTGTTGAGCACCTTTCCATATACCTGAAGACCGTTTTTTGACTTATTTGGAGAAATGTCTATTTAGGTTCTTTGCTCATTTAAAAATCTGGTTATTTTATTTTTATTTTTGTTTTTTTTCCTAATGGAGTCTCACTCTGTTGCCTAGTCTGAAGTGAAGTGGCATGATCTCAACTCACTGCAACCTCTGCCAACTGGGTTCAAGTGATTCTCCTGCCTCAGCCTCCTGAGTAGCTGGGACTACAGGCATGCTCTACCATGCCTGGCTAATTTTTGTATTTTTAGGAGAGACAGTGTTTCACTATGTTGGCCAGGCTGGTCTTAAACTCCTGACCTCTGGTGATCTGCCCACCTTGGCCTCCCAAAGTGCTGGGATTACAGACATGAGCCACTGTACCTGGCCTACTGAGTTTTGTTTCTCATATATTTTGAATACTTACCACTTATCAGATATATGGTTCACAAATATTTTCTCCCAATCTATAGGCTGCCTTTTAATTTTGTTGATTCCTTTGCTGTGTAGAAGCTTTTTAGTTTGATGTAGTTGCACTTCTTTATTTTGCTTTCATTGCTTATGTTTTTTATCTGAGAAATCATCACCATAACCAATGTCAAAAAGTTTTTTCCTATGTTTTCTTCCAGGTGTTATACAGTTTCAGGTCTTACCTTTAGGTCTTTCATTCATTTTGAGTTGATTTTTGTGTATGGTGTAAGTTAAGGGTGTAGTTCCATTATTCTGCATATGGATATCCAGTTTTTCTAACAGCATTTATTGGAGAGAGTATCCTTTCCTCATTGTGTCTTCTTGGTGCCTTTGTTGAAAATTAGTTGCCGGGCGCGGTGGCTCAAGCCTGTAATCCCAGCACTTTGGGAGGCTAAGGCGGGTGGATCACGAGGTCAAGAGATCGAGACCATCCTGGTCAACATGGTGAAACCCCGTCTCTACTAAAAAAATACAAAAAACATTAGCTGGGCATGGTGGTGTGTGCCTGTAATCCCAGCTACTCAGGAGGCTGAGGCAGGAGAATTGCCTGAACCCAGGAGGCGGAGGTTGCGGTGAG
>NW_022436963.1:7539555-7673851 GCF_009761245.1 Sapajus apella | reverse complement strand
AAAAAAAAAAAAAAAAAAAAAAAAAAAGAAAATTAGTTGACCATATATGCTTGGATTAATTTCTGAATTCTCTATTCTTTTTTTATTGGTCTATGCGTCTGTTTTTATGCCAGCACCCTACTGTTTTGATTACTATGGCTTTGTAGTATAATTTAAAGTCAGAGTGTGATGCCTCCAACTTTATTTTTCCTCCTCAGGATTGCTTTGGCTATTTGAGGTCTTTCATGGTTCCCTATGAATTATAGAACTGGTTTTTCTATTTCTGTAAAACAATGACTTTGTGCTATTAATAGAGAATACATCGAATCTGTAGACTGCTTTGGATAGTATGGATGTTTTAACAATATTGATTATTCTAATTTATGAACATGGGTTATCTTACCATTTATTTGCATCTTGTTTGACTTCTTTTATCAGCGTTTCATAGTTTTAGTATACAGACCTTTTACCTCCTTGGTTGAATTTATTCCTCATATTTTATTCCTTTTGAAATTGTAAATGGGATTGTTTTCTTGATTTTTTTTTGATAGGTCATTTTTGGTGTAGACAAATGCAGCTGATTTTTGTATGTTGATTTTTTTATCTTGCAACTTTACTGAATTCATCTATAATTTTAATACTTTTTTGTGGAGTTTTTATAGGGGTTTCTACATGTAGGATCATGTTCTTTCCAAATAGGGATAATTTTACTTTTTCCTTCCCTATTTGAGTGCCTTTTATTTCTTGTTCTTGCCTTATTGATGTTTTGTTTTAGATGGAGTCTCACCCTGTCACCCAGGCTGAAGTGCAGTGGTGCCATCTTGGCTCACTGCAACCTCTGCCTCCCGGGTTCAAGAGATTGTCCTGTCTCAGCCTCCCAAGTAGCTGGGATTACAGGTGTGCACTACCGTGCCCAGCTAATTTTTGTATTTTTAGTAGAGATGGGGTTTCACCATGTTGGCCAGGCTGGTCTCAAACTTCTGACTTCAAGTGATCCACCTGCCTCGGCCTCCCAAAGTTCTGGGATTACAGACATGAGCCGCCACACCCAGCCTGCCTTATTGATCTTGCTAGTACTTCCAATATTAAGTTAATAGATGTGGCAAGAGTGGGCATTCTTGCCTTGTATGGAATCTTAGGGAATAAGCTTTTAGTTTTTTCCAATTGAATATGATGTTAGCTGTGCTTCTCATAAGTGACCTTTATTGTGTTGAGGAAATTCCTTTTTTCCCCCTAATTTCTTGAGAATTTTCAACATGAAAGGATATTAAACTTTGTCAAATGCTTTTTATGCATCTATTGAGATGATCATGTGGTTTTTAGCCTTCATTCTGTTAATGTGATGTATCACATTAATTTATCTGCCTGTGTTAAATCAACCTTGCATCCCATGCTCATGCTTTTTTGAGGATTTTGCATCGATGTTTATCGGAGATATTGACCTATAATTTTTCTTTCTTGTGGTGCCTTTTTTGGGCTTCGGTATCATGATAATCACGGCCTCATAAAATTAGTTTGGAAGTATTCCCTCTAGTTCTACTTTTGAAAGAATTTAAGAAGAATTGTTATTACTTCTTTTTTGAATGTTTGGTAGAAATCAGCAGTGAAGCCATCTGGTCTTGGGCTTTTCTTTGTTGGGAGGCTTTTAATAACTACATCAGTCTATATTTGTTGTTGGTTTGGTCAGACCTTCTGTTTCTTCTTGATTCAATCTTGGTAGGTTATGTTTCTAGGAATTTATCTATTTCTCTATGTTATCCAATTTGTTGGCATATAGTTGTTTATAACAACCCCTTCTGAACCTTTTCCCTGCAGGGGGCTGCTGGAGCTAGGGAGTTCCTCTCTGTGCTGATCACAGCTATAGGGCAGATGACAGATGGGTTGATGCAGAGAAAATGAAACTGTTCTTCCTACTATTTTTGTGTGATTATTCTCATGTTTTTCTTTTTTACATTTTTAAAAATTCCACTGTATTGTTGAGGTTACTTAAGTAGACTGCTAAGCTCTTCCAGAATCACCATTTTTTCATTGACAGTTACCTAATTGTTGCTCTTCGTGGGGAAATGATGGCTGGGATCTCCTACTCCACCATCTTGCTAATGTTGTATCTCTCTTACACTATATTTGTAAATCAGTGAGAAAATCAAAAGTGAATTGACTTATCAGACTAAAAATAAAAACCACTTTGAACTTAAGTTACTATCTTGTAAGTTACATAAGCCCGAGAGTGAAATGTTAAGGGCCCTTCTTTGCAAAAGGCCATAAGATGAATGGAAATGGGCTAGTATTATATTTGCTTTGCTTGTTGCTATTGTAGAGCTTCTTATTCTGAAAGTATCTTCTCTAGCTAGTTTCTATGTGGGTATTAAGAGGATAATTTTGCTTTAGGTGAATCAGCTTGAGACCAAAGAAGAAGTGACAGTCTTTGGAATGTTAAATTGTCACAGGCAATTGAATACAACTGTATCCCCGTGAAGGAGATCCTGCTTATGTGAGGATATTCATATTGGAACCAATTGATACCAAAATTGGGAAACAAAATTTGTATATGTAATGAGAGGAAAGTAACTTTAGATTGGACCTTCCTCTCACAAATGAAATTAAATGGTATGAAATGAGTGTTTAACTCTTACAGTTAAGAAAATGTAGGTGGCAAATGAAACTATGTGCTCATTTTTAGAGGAAAAAGAATGAAACTCAAATACCAGTTTTAGGGCACAAATTTTTCAGTTAAATTGACAGTGACCATGATGGAATATTTGTCACTCTGTTTAACCTTTACACTACTGTCTTTTGAAAAGAGTATCAGTTTGCCAAAAGTATATTGGAGAGATTCCTTAGCTTTCTCTGCTGCCTCTTTAATATGTTGCTACTCAAATAGTTACTTTGTAGTTCCTATCCTGCCATCATCTTTGTTAACTATCCAAGCTCAACAGCTCCTCATTCCTTGATGACTCTGACTGATATTCAGTGGTCCCCTACAACCTCACCTTCACTGAGTGTGTGCTCTGTGCCAGACATGGTTGTGGATGCTGGGTACTGGGATGATCTGGCCCCTGCTCTTCAAGTCACACAGCAGTGGCCAGCAGGAGGAGACACACTTGAAGAGTAGAAACTCCAAACATAGTCTGCAAAACAGTACAAAGAATAGCACTATTCACAATAACAAAGACTTGGAATCAACCTAAGTGCCTGTCAGTGATAGACTGGATTAAAAAAAATGTGGTGAATATACTCCATGGAATACTATGCAGCCATAAAAAAGAATGAGATTATGTCCTTTGCAAGGACATGGGTGGAGCTGGAGGCCCTTATCCTTAGCAAACTAACACAGGAACAGGAAACCAAATATCATATGTTCTCACTTATAAGTGGGAACTAAATGATGAGAACACATGGACACATAGAGGGGAACAACACACACTGGGGACTATTGGAGGGTGGAAGGTGGGACGAGGGAGAGGATCAGGAAAAATAATGGATACTAGACTTAATACCTCGGTAATGAAATAATCTGTACAACAAACCCCCATGACACACATTTACCTATGTAACAAGCCTACACATCCTGCACATGTACCCCTGAACCTAAAATAAAAGTTAAAAAGAAGTAAAGAATAAACAATTTCAACTCAATGTTGGGAACCCCAAAGGCTCCCTGCAGGAAGTGGCATTTGAAAGGGGCAGAGTTTGAGAGATGAAATGAGATCGCTTAGCAAGACAGGGCACAGCCCAGAAAAAGCTCAAGTGAGAACACAGGATGAATCCAGAGGAGAGTGGATTACAAGCTGTGCAATTTATTGGCTGGAGTGTAGGAGAGGCAGGGAGGATCAGAGGAAGTTCAGGGTGAAAGGTAGATGGGGCTTCCCTTTCTTGTAGATGTTGTACACTAGAATAAGTTTAGTGAGCCTATTGACTGTCCATTAGACAGTGTAGATAGAGCCGTTTATAAGACCCACAGTGTACTCATCCTTATGGGAAATAACAGAGTGTAAATAATTAAAACATCTCAATGATTAAATATGTTCTGGAGTACTTAACAGCGTTACTTAACCTAGACATGAGAGGGCAAGGAAAGCTTCTCATGAAGCCTGAATTAGTTGTGTTTAAGCTGAGACTTGAAGGATCACAAGGAATTTAAGAAGAGGGTTGGGAAGGAGAGAGTGGGGACTCACTAGAGACAGAGGGTATAGCTTAAAAAGGCTGGAGACAGCAGAGAGCTGGGACCATAAGAGGAACCAGGGAAAGTTTAGAGCTGTGCTGTCCAATATAGTGGTTATAGTCACATGTGACTCTTGAACACTTGAAAAGTGGCTAGTGCAACCAAGGAACTGAATAATTAGGTCAAAAATACTAACAATAGGGTGGACAAGGAGAGGGGTTTTCATTAGGACAAAGAGGAGCATTAGAGAAAGATTTTATGAGATATGGTAGACCATGCCACTAAAGGGTTTTGTGTCATGCTAGGACATAATCAAATTGGCATTCTGAGACTTGGCCTGGGAACAAGATGCAGCTGCTGGACTTTAGCAAGAAAGTGATGATAATAAAGCTGCTCCTAAGGAAGGCTGATCCGGAGGAGAGCACTGGTTGGACAGGTCAGGGGATGGAGGGAGGAGGAGAAGCCAGAAGGAAGTGGTAAGGCGTGGTTACTAACACAGGCTCTGGAGTTATGGCCAGAGCCAAACCTGGATCTGCCATCTTTGGTTTGACTGAAGGAAGGATGCTTCAATTATGTGAGTAGCGCTTGTCCCCAGAGCTGGCCCAAATCCCACAGCTATGGGGTGGGTAAGAGGAGGGCTGCTTGCACTTGCAGCCAACCCCCTGGGAGCCACTGTGGAGTGCTGTTCCAGGGCTGGGGCGCGGAGGCGATGCTCTCCTGTTTTTTAATTGTTTCACTGGGTATAGAAATTAAGGGCCCTTGGTGACATCTCATTCAACTTTCTTTTGCCTTATTTGGTAAGCTTTTCACTTAACTTTTATGGAAAGTCTGTTATTCTCATCTGCTTCCCATAAGAAGATGTTTGGCAGTGGCAGAGAGTCCCAGGACTTATGGGGAGGAATGGTTTCCTAAGGGTCCCCCACAACATTCTCATAGAGCTTGCAGACCAAATGGACTGATGGAGCAAATGCTCTTTCTCTCTGGAGAAGACTGAGCAGTGTAGCTGGGAAGGTAGTGTGAGAAGTGGGCAGGGCAGTGTATGGAAAGTTCAGACTGTGGTTGCAAGAAACTCTAGTTAGCAACTTTAGAAAAGGAGTTTTCACTGAAAAGGAAGCTTATGGAATCCACCAAGTGTTGGGTGCTGCTGGCCCTGAGGAAGGGCTGGTGGTGGGAACCTGAGCCTGTCAGGAGGTTCCATCTCTCCTGCCTTTTCTGCATTTGGGTACATGTAGTAAAATCAGCCAACCCATAACTCTTGAATTTACCTTTTATAGATCCAGCCAGAGCCTGGGAGGCAGCGCAGCTTGGGTCAGTTTTCATCCTTGTGCCAGTCATGCCTAGCTTGCTGGGAATGGCCACATGGAACAAGTAATGCTTCTGGGAAGCCCGTTCCATGGTCCCTTAGGGCAGGGGGCTCTGTCTGGATGTTTTCAGAACCATATCATGTCGTATCAAATCTATAACAGACTTACATACTATAAATATATAATATAATAACCTAGAGGGTATCTATGGTATTATATAAAAACTTATTCTAAAACTCACATTTTTTCCCCCATGCCTGTTGTGTCCCCAGCCACTCTGATATAATGCTTATTATAAGCAGACTTTTTTGATTCTGTTCAATTTTTCATAAAATCAGCTACTTACATGAGAGAGGAGGGACACAACCTAATTTCATAGGATATTTATGAAATATATTTTTTGTGGTAAGGAGGGTTGACCTATAGAATTGCAGTGAACATGCATCATCCAATAATTCAAATTCACTATGTGTGAAAGATTACATTGGAGATGATCATGATTTATAAAGAAAAACACAGCTTTAAGGTTCAAGGCAGCTACCTAGTGAATGAAAGAGATATGATTTTCATATATTAACTACTTCGGTAAACATTAGGGGTAAAGTGAAAATAAATCAAAGTTCAAGTTGTACGAAGTGGACTTTGGGTCACTCTCTCTGATACATTCTGCTTCTCCGTCTTGAATATCACGTCAACAAAGGTACATCTCCAGTTTACATCAGGGTTGGCAAACTACAGCCTATGGGCCAAATCCAGCCAGCTCCCTGTTTTAGTACATAAAGTTTAGTACATATTGGAGGACTAGCACACCCATTTGTTCACACATTGTCTCTGGCTGCATTCAAGCTACAGCAAGAGAGCTGGGTAGCTATGATAGAGACCGTATGGCCCACAAATCTGAAAATATTTATTATCTGGCCTTTTACAGAAAGAACTTACCAATCCCTAGTTCTAGATTATCTTGGTCAGTGAGTTTTAAAGGCGCACTGCAGGGTCCTACAGTCCAGGATCTGCCATGGGGTGAGACCCAGCAGGCAGGGCATCTGGCTCCCTAGTCCTGCTTTATCCAGAGGAGTTTGGCTGCCCTTTTTGCTCTGTCAGGCTTCTGTGCATGACTTGATGTGAAGAATGAAAGGATTATCCTGCTTAAAAAATCACGTATAAGCTGCTGATCTGAAAGCACAGGGGCACATTCAGCAGAGAGAAGATCTCCCTGAATATGTCTAATTATTGTCATTGTGAACTGAAGTGGCTGGTACTGTGACATGTTATCTCCAACCTAAAAAATCAAAAAAGTCTTTGGTAAGAATTTGGAAGCCAGGATAAACCTCTGTAATTACCAACAGGATGGAAATTGCTTTTAAGTTTCTGGCAGTCCATTTCTCCTTTTTGTAGACAAAGACGATAAACTTCATTCTGTGCTAGGATCAGATTTAAAAAAAGAAAATATGACTGGAGTTGATGATGCACACAAGGCAATGGCTGAAAAGCAAAATGTGCCAAATCCCCTATATTTGTCCTAATTGTGAAAGCATCAACACATTAATTTGGCCTTGAACCTGATGCCATGGAAAATGTCCTTTTCCTTGGGTAATTCCTCAAGTATTGCTATTTTTGTAACTTCAGTGAAAATCTAAATATGAGCTGCAAGAGTTACTCACGGTGGGAAATGGAGCCTTAGCGTTGGGGAGATAAAGATGAGGCTATTTGGTTTGATGTGCATTAAATTGCTTGAACTGCAGGTGGTTCTCAAGCTTGCCATCCCTGATGAAGACTGTAAACCATGTTGCATTGGTATATATCATATACCAAAAGAGTTGAAAGATTTTGTCAATTTACAAAGGCAAAAACTTGGGACATATGTTTGGAAGTGAATTTTCAGTGTTTTAAATCAGGGAGGATCGGATTTGTTGTTGGATCAAGCACAATTTTAGATATATATGGATGAAGGTCATCTAGAAGTGTCCGGAAGATCACCTGAAATGGAAAACCTAGGAGAGGTTGGAGGTGGGTAGCACTTGTTTCATTCCAGTGGTTTTATATATATTATCTTATTTAATCCTCATGGTGATCCCCTGCGATAGAATTATTACCCCCATTTAAAAGATACAGAAGCTGGTTAATACATCTCAAGATCACAAAAGTAAGTATTTAAACATATGGTCTGTATTAGTCCAGTTTCACATTGATATAAAGAAATGTCTGACTGGGTAATTTATAAAGGAAAGAGGTTTAATTGACTCACAGTTCCACATGGCTGGGGAGGCCTCAGGAAACTTACAATCATGGTAGAAGGGGAAGTAGGCACCTTATTCACAAGGCGGCAGGAGAGAGAGAAAAACGAAGGACGAACCTGCAGACACTTATAAAACCATCAGATCTCATGAGAACTCACTCACTATCATGAAAACCACATGAGGGAAACTGTCCACATGATCCAATCACTTCCTTCTTTCAACACATGGGGATTACAGGTCCCTCCCTTGATACGGGGGAATTACAACTCAAGATGAGATTTGGGTGGGGACACAAAGCTAAGCCATATCATGGCCCAGGCTTTCTTCTACATCAGGCTGCCTCCCATAAAATAATTTCCTAGAAATTAAGCCACTGGTTACAACAAAAGAAAAGATAAATTATGAAGTTTTCCTGGAAATCAGGAGCAAACTCTCTTGACATATTAAGGAGAGAAAAGAGATCTGTCTCAATTACTTAAGTATTAGGATGATTCTCATTAGCAGCTGTTAACCTCAAACCACAGTCGGCCCATGTTAGTTTAATTTTGTGTCCAACTCTCTGTTATTGAATATTGACTTTATTTCAAGGTGATTTTAATCACCTGTTAGAAATGAGCACTTAGCAGGTTAATGTTTTTGAAATATTAACCAATGTGATTTTCATTTGTGGTAAGTACTGGTTGCTCCTAGTTGGCTCTGCAGGTCTCCGCCTGGCAATTCATTGGCAATCTTTCTTTCTGTGGAAAGCGTAATGGCTCACTTTTAAGCTTCCAGACAGAGTTTAAAAAATTACAGTAGTCTGACCATCAACTTATATTTGATTTGCCACAGCTAGCCTTGTGGGAAGAGAGATGATTTATCTTGTCCTTACAGGGGAAGATCCACATTGAGAGAACTGTCTTGGAGTTTATCTTTAACCTGCAGCATCTCAAGCTATAATGAGCTTACCACATACCTGGGAATCTTGTCAAATGCAGCTTTCAGTTAATCAGGGCTGAGGTAGAGCCTGAGATTCTGCATTTCTAATAAGCTCTTAGGTGATGACATGCATGCTGCTGATCTGCAGACCACACTGAGCAGTGAAGGTCTAAACCATAGAGTAGAGAATGCCTAGATGGCAGGAGAGTGCTTATCCAACCCAAAGGGAAGAAGGAGTTCAAACCATTGGCAGAAAGAGAAGGATCCAAGGGGATGTGGTTGGACTTGGAAAGCAGATGGGTGCCTGAGTAGAGATTCCCTGCACTCTGCCTCATTCCAGGTAAGGGAAGAAGGAAATAGACATGGGCTCTTTAGATCCAGAAATTTCTCAGAATTATCTAGGCTATATATTTCTCAGTAGAAGCCCAGAGGAGCAGGGTAAATGAGCTTGCATACCAGGGCAGTCCAGGGAGATGAGATGATGCACATTCAGTAGGCCGCTTGCATGGTCAAGTTAGTAGTGGCTGAGGACAGCTTTATAGGACCCAAGCTCCAGCATGGTGTGGGGAAAGCAGTTGCAAGGTCCTGAGCCTTCAAAGGGAGCTGTGTCAGGTGTTGAGGCAGTTGGAAGACTAGGGAAGCCAAGGATGGGCATGAGTAGGTGTCAGAGTGTGTGGACCTTGTTGCAGTCTGTGGTGGGGGTTACAGCCTTCAGTAGTTGGTGCCAGAGTCTGACTGGCACCAGCTGGGTGGCACCAGCTACTCTCACACATCCATAGAGGACAAGGGTGCCCCAGAGGCCACTTTCCCAGTGTCAGAAAGTTAGAGGTAGGTGAAAAGATGGAGAAAGGAGAGAGTCTTCGGAGACAGGTGTGACAAATGATAACTGAGTTAATTCTATCCTTCACTAGGGAGTGGAAATAAGAATTGTGAACTACACTAAAATTGCATTATAGAGATATAATATTTGTATTCCAAATAAAACATATTTGGCACACGGTCTTTGAATAATTGCTGCAATAATTTTTCACCAGAATTAGCTAAATTATTATCTTCTTTTTTCAGATCAGTGACTAATCTGTATTTTTTGACTATTTAACAGATGTGAGACATAATGTTCTTTATGTATATTATTACACTTAATTTGGGAAGTATGTACAATTATTTAATATTGTGAGGCAGATACTATTATCCCACATTTTACAGTTGAGGAAACTGAGGCTCAGGGAAATTAGCTTACTTGTCCAGGGTCACACAATTGATACATGAATGAGGCTGGAGTTACTGATTCGACATTCATTTTGGGCTTTCAGATCCCAGTCTGGACTTGACATATACATAATAAGAGTACAGTAAATATTTGAATGAATGAATGATTGTGCAAATGTGCAACAGTATCAGCTGGCCGGTTGGTATGTGGGGAATTCTGTTTTAAGCAAGGTAAGGAAAGAAAAATGAGCCAGAGGTGGGTCCTCCTTAACAGTGAATCTCCTATCCCTGATGTGCTAATTCTAACTCAGAGTGGAGCCTTCGGGTCCTGTCAGAAAATAGAATGTAAAAGAGCAGGATTCTATCAACTTATGTTTTCAAAATGAAAACAAAAATGTGGTTCAAGGGCTCTTAAGGAATATTGTTAACTCTTGGGCTGAGTATAGTTGGTGGGGGGCAGGGGGTGCTTTAGAATATATGAGGAACCAAGGAAGTATTTAAAATTAGTCCATGCCTGTTAGAGTCACTTTGCAACATCCCATCATGCTGCGGCAATCCATGGGGAAAATAAAAAGGGATAGCCTTCCAGGGATGACATAAAGCAATTACAAGCCAGCTTTCTGGTACAAAGCTGTGCCAGTTTGAAAGTTGGGTGCCAGCCGTCTTCCAACTCATCTAAACTAAATAACAATACTTTAGCCTGGTTTCCACTTTGCATTTGGTTCCCTGCTAATCCCATTAAAACACCAATTCTATATGCAGGTATTAAACTCTTATTAAGACCTTGAGGCTGAATTCCTAAGTAAGAGCTTTTCTTTGAGTTTGGGAAATTTTTATTTTATTTTTTGAGACAAGATCTTCCTCCGTAGCCTAGGCTGGATTGCAGTGGTGCGATTGTAGCTCATTGCAGCCTTGCACTCTTGGGCTCAAGTTATCCTCAGCTTTGGCCTCTCAAAGTGGTGGGATTATAGACCTGAGGCACCACAACAGGCCTGGGGAGTCTTTAGAATTTGTATCTCACATATAGGGAGAGCCTTCTTTACATTAAAGTCAGAGATATGTGCAAACAAATGAGCATTTCCAGAGGCTTCCAGTTGCTGTGCATGTTTGACCTGGACTGAACCACGAGTGGTCTGTACACCTACAGTTGTCTTTCAAGCCTTCCATTCATAACTGAGGCTAAAAAGTCCCAACTTTGGTGTAAACTGGGACAAGTATTTTAGGAAAAACAGCTTGTCAATATAAATGAGTCTAACCTTTTCATTCCGTAACTCCACTTCTGGAACGTATCCTTTGGAGATAATTTTTAGTAGAGAAAACATTTTGTGCCTAAAGAAATTGAGAGCAATTCCTCCCTTTTTTAGAAAGAGAAAACTTAAGTTTTCTTAAACAGTTTTTTAAAAATAAGATAAAACTTTTTTAAAAAGGAGAAAACTTAAAAAATTTCTAAATAGGAATCTAGCAGTGATAGTATATCATATAGCCATCAAAATGATTTTAAAAGTACCAAGTTGGGTGCGTTATTACTTGTTTTTATTTTTAATCTTCATTAAGTTTTTATTATTACATTTTTCAGTCTTGAGAGAAGGGAGTGGTCTCTGGAGTCAGAGTTTGTGAACACATAATTCCTTCCTTCTTAGAATAACCAGCTGGTAAGGTATAGCAGTGAAACACACTGAAACAGGTGTCAGAGTTGGAGATCTGGCTGTGGCTCGTGCTGTCCCTAGAAGATGTGGAACCTGAGGCCACTTAGCCAGCACCACCTGAACAAGGTACTCTGAAAGTTGCTACATAGCTGATGTCTTCATAGGTTCCCTGGGCACAAAATACAATATGCACAATTGTATTTTTAAAAAAGTTTTATGTCTATTTCCAAATGAAGATATATTTAAGTTTTCAGGATAGTTTGTAATATCCCTGGAAGCTGCTTTTGTAATTCCAATGTTAGCATCCCATGTAATATATTCTTTAGTTGGGCAAATGTAAGGTGTGCTCATCCTCAAGCCTATTATTTTATGCTGTAATTCTTTGTTTTTTGATATCCACAGTCATTGCTAGATATTGCAGTCATCCTTCAGGTTTAACCTTAGATGGAACATGTATGAGAGGCATCAGAAATAACTCTCATACACTCTTAATTTGTGTTTTTACAAAATGATAATAATGTATAGAGATGAACCATAACATTAAGATCAACTTTCAGCCAGATTAAAAAATAATAACCATAAGAACTTGGAAGGAAAGTATTATTTTGAGTTTTAAAACCAATATTTATTTTAACTGTAATAGGATGTCCAAGCCTAATAGGCACTTAGCATGAAGCCTCCAGACCTTGCAGAAGATAATTTTAACGCTAAGGATGAGGAGCAAGGGGGAGCACCTTACAGCTGCCCTCCCACTTTCACCCACCCCTCAGGTTACAAAGACAGACTTGCCATGGAACTTGACTAGCTATAAGGCAGCGGGGAGAACCAAGAAAACTTACTTTAATTACTGGAGCCCTCCTGTGTAAAATTTGGAGGCAAGAGTTGAATTAGATTAGCATTTCCCAAACATTGTTTGAGAAACTCCAGCACTCTGTGAGGAGTTCAAAGGCATCCACAAGTAAAGAGTTTCCCTGATTGAATACAAGTGTGGAGTGCCACATCTCCCTTTAGAGATTTCCAATATGGGTTAACATATTTAAGGCTGTGAGATATTCTGTGTTTGAGATGTATTTTCCACAGTGTTTCACCTAGCATGTGCTAAATGCATTTGATGGCAGAATCCTGCTATCAAGAAATATACTTAGGGAAACACTGAACTAAGTTTCTTCTTAGCTCCAAGTTTTTAGTTCTAAATATGCCATCCAAATGTTGCTTAGGAACATTACAGCCACCTCATTTGCCCACTAGATGGCACCCTTGAATGAGATTTATTTTTTTCTTCTTGCCTGGTTTCTCTTTGGACATTTTTGGACATTGCTTTTCCCAGGTACCAGGAGAGTGCAGATCAGTTATTAAATTGATTTTAAGGCCATTCTGGTAACATTTTATAATCCATTTAAAATAAAACAGTTGTGTCAACTGTAAGGATAAATACCAGCCAAGATTGAAATAGCGTATGATTTTTTCTCACTTGAGCTTTTTTTTTCTTTTAAACCTGCTATTTGAACAATAATGATATGTCTTACTTTTTTTGCATTTTGCAGAGTGTAGCCAGACAGAATTTAATTGGAGATTTGGGTTGTTCTATTGATCAACTTAAATAATTGGATTGTGAGGCTGTTGGGAACTTTCTGTAGTTTCTGGTGGGAGTTGGGAAATTTCTTTAGTTTCTATGGTAGGTGAGAAATGTCTTCAGCTCTTACCTGTGTATAACTTTGTTTGGGATCACTGAAATATTATCATGCTTAGATGGCAGTGCACCTTCAGAAGGTCTCACTCTCCAGGCAGCTTGTCTTAAGTCATCTCTTAAAGTCTCCTTCATGTTCTAGTAAATTTTTGATTGGCTCTTTATTCAACAAGGTTTGCTATTCGGCATTAAGACTTTGCTGGTTTGTGGGTTCATCAGTTAGTCCGTCTTTCACTGGGTCTCAATGTTATAAGCTTAAAGCACCTTAGCGACCCCCATCCCCTACTTGGAGTCCATGGATTTTCACACACCATTTAAGTGTGCCCAGGAGTTTTGGAAAATGAAGGCAACTTTACTTAGGAATAGTCATACTTCAGGTTTGTTCGACTGAGGGATGTTTACCCTTTAGAAATGTATGCCTTTTTAATGATGGAAAGGGAGCTTTTAAAAAATATAATGAGGAGGCTTCCTGAACTACTTCGTGAATTACCTGAATTTGTATGTATATGTGGGGTGGATGAGAAGCCAAACTCTGGGACAGGCTCCTCACCTTGCTGTTCTGTTCCAGTTTTGGTGTACGTGCTGCTGAAGCGAGCATGTTGTCTTGCTCTTTCAATGCTACATTTTGAAGGTAAAATCATTGTCAGTTCTCTTAGGTCTTATTCCAGGAAAAGATTCTTTCTGAATCCCAAATGGCACTTCAAGGACATTAAAATTCTCATACTTCCTAAAGGTAAGCTGTTTGAATAGAGTTTTCTTAGTGTGAAAATCTGATTTACCTCTGTCTCTTGCCTCATATTGTGGGTTTTTTTCCTTGCTTTTTCCTCCACAATGTATAGCATGGCATGGGCCCTCGTTTTTAGTTTATCTTTGGACTTTAGATTTTTAGATGGAATGGTGCAAGACCATTTGCGGGTGCACTCTTACTGTGTAAGAATATCCATTTTAGAAATTTGATGCAGGTTTTGTGAATGTGGTTTATAATGGAAATGTCAGATAAAAGGGATACTATCTTGGTTAATATGTATTGAACACTTATTGTTCCAGTCATTGTGCCCAGCATTTTACATGTATTAGCTCATCTAATTCTCACAGCAACCTGTAGTGGGTAGATGCCATTGCTATGGCATTTTCAGATGAAGAAACAGAGGGTTAGAAAGGTTAAATAGGTGAATTAATGTCATATGGTTTGTAAGTGGCCCAGCAAGGACTGCAAATAGGTCTCTCATGCCTCATGTTTTACCAGCATATGTGTGATATGAAATATTTGCATTTTAAATGTTTTCGAAACATGCATATGCATCCTTGTAAGGTTGAGGCAGGCTAAGCTGAGTGGCCACAATGTAGCAAGAAATCTCCTGATAATGAGAACCCAACTGCCAATTTTGCTCTCAGCTCTAGACACCAAGATTTCTTGGCCTGACGGCCTCATATTTAAATATGTTTGGCCGTGTTTCTCAAAACACTGAGTTACTATACTTTGCATTAACAGTGCTTGGCTTTGTCTTTTATGCAGAAAGCCCCTCCAGGCCTCTGTAATGTGCTAAAAAAGATCTTGTCTAAAACTCATGAAAATAAATAACATAAACTGTTCTGAATAAATTTGACTTAAGTGAACAGAACCCTTTTCTGTGTACGTGTATTACATACATACAGTTGTATGTACCCATGAACATGTGTTTTGTTGCTGGGTCTAGGACCAATATCCTCTGTCATGAAGAATATCTCAGAATTTCCATTATAAATTATTTTAGGGGTTATAACTAATATTGTAAAAAATTAAGCACTACCTGGAATGTACTTTATTGTGTTTACAGAATTAGTTATTGCAAAGAAGCATGTAGAAGCAAATATGTCTTTGCTTTAGCCATTTGAGGTGGTGCAAACGTTTGCATAATTGTTGGCAAGGATGGAGGGCTGTTGGAAGCAGACTAGGGAGCTCAAGGATTCAGGAGATAAAGAGTAACAAATCAGTTCAATTTGGGATAACTGAGGAGCAAATGAAAAATCTGATCTTGAATGTTGGTTATAAATAGGAAGACCATGCAGCATATCAATACATTCTGTGGCTAAATCCCATTTTTAAAAAATTGATTAATTAGTAGTAGAGTTGGGCACAGTGGCTCACACTTGTAATCCCAGCACTTTGGGAGGCTGAGGCAAGAGAATTGCTTGAGTCCAGGAGTTCAAGACCAGCCTGGGCAATATAGCAAGACTCTGTATAAAAAATATTTTAAAAATTAGCTGGGCATGGTGGGGCATGCTTTTAGTTCTGGGTATTCGGGAGGCTGATGAGGTGGGAGGATCTCTTGAGCCCAGGAGTTCCAGGTTACAATGAACTATGATTGTGCTACTGCACTCCAGCCTAGGCAACAGAGCAAGACTGTGTCTCTGAAACAAAAACAAAAACAAACCAAAAAAAAAAAAAAAGGAAAAGAATTGATAGGAATGAAAAAAGTATTAGAATTATAAAAGGAAAATAGGTTTACCTATATCATCAAGACCAAGACTTAACTCAAAAGTCACCTCATGTGGAAAGTATGCAATTATGATTAAAATGTATTGAGCATGTCCTATGTTTCAGCTAGCATGTTAAACTCTTTACATGAGTTTTCTCATTTGTTCTACTGAACACATTTTGCAAAGGAAGAATCTAAAGATCAGCAGGAGGAAATAACTTGCTGAAGGTCATAGAGCAGGAGCTGGTAGAAGAGCTGATTAACTCAGGGGTACAGGAGCTTGCAGTCTGTACCATGGTGCGCCTAGCAATCCCTCATTCCCCTTAGGCACCGACATTCCTTTACCCAGTTGTTCTCAGCTCAGGGGCTCATTAGAACCATCTGAGAAGTTACTTCCCGCCCACCACTTTATTCCTGGTCAGTCTTCAATAGTTGTGAGGTAGATTATTTCTCTAATGAAAGCATAATTATTACATAACTCACCCATTTAAAATTTGCACCAGTCTGTATGGACTGGGTAAAAGTTTGCCTTTGCAAAGGATTTACTAAGGAAATTAATAGATTACACTGAAGCATAAGGGAAATGTTTTTATCATTAAAGAGCACAAACTGCTTTCAAGCATAATAGAAAACTGTATTCATAATAAATTGATAGGAGAACTTCAGGTCATTTTCAGATTTATTAAATATGCTTCTTAGATATGTTTATCCATAACATATTAGCCTGATTGATTTCTTGTTTTTAAAAAGTTATTTCTATGAAAAATATTCTATAATTCTAACTTTTAATTGCATAAAAGTTGAGTTTCCCCGCCCTTAGTTGAAATTAATGTTTGCTGTGTGATGCACTGTAAGTCTTCTTAGTGTCATGTTGTAGCTGGGTGTTTTGTCCTACCCATGGGATTTGAAATTTTGAAAGCAGAATCTCATCTCTTACTTTTAAAGTATCCACACTGGGTTTTAGTTCTCTGCACCTGGAGGTACTCCACGACGCACACTTTAGACTAAGGTAGTACCTGCTTGGGCAAAATAAAACCTCAGTTGAGGAAAATGCAGAGTTCTGTTCATCCTGTAGGCACCAGATGGCTTGCCATACTCATATGGGTTGTTTATGATCCATGTCCATGGGATCCATCCATGCCAAGCCACGCCAGTTGTTAGTCGAATTTGACTTCTGTGAAGACGTGAGAACTCCTGCTATACAAATGATAAATCCTCAAATGTGTGCTGGGTTTTCTGGATGGCTTCAGGGCATCAAGTAGGGAAGACACAGAGAGAGCCTGTACCTATTCTACTGCTGTTGATTTTGTGCAATTTCAGAAAGGCCAAATGGTCCAGTAGTTAAGAGCTAAGGGTCTGACATCAGTGGAATCAGGTTCAAGACATCATTCTGCCACTTAGCAGCAGTGTGGCCTTAGACAAGACACTTATCTTCTCTAAGTATTTCTTCATCTTTAAAATGCAGGACATTGTGAGGATTGAGTTAATCTGGAAACATGATTGGAATAGTGAATGGTTAATTGTAAACCTCATTATATGTTATCTTTTATTATTATTATAAAATGAAACTAAAAAGTTTAGAATGGTGGTTATCAATAGGGGAAGATTGTACTTCCAAGGGGAGATTTGGCAATGACTGGAGACAGTTTTGATTGTCACAAGATAGGTGTGTCTGTGGGAAGGGGTACTGCTGGCACCTTGTGGGTAGGGGCCAGGGATGCTGCTAAACATCCTACAATGCACAGGACAAGCCCCTCAACAAAAAGCTTCTCCAATATCAATGATGTCAAGGTTGGGAAATCTTTATTTAGAGCCTCGTAAACACAGCTAAGTCAAGATAAATTAGCCAAGAAAAGTTGAAATATTAAATCAACCTGGCATATTATGGGATGGCAATTCATGAAGATAAGGTTTTTTTTTTTTTTTTTTTTTAAGAATCGGAGGAAAAACTGATGATTAGGGAAGAAATATCACTCAGGAAAGATAAGAGAAGTTGCTTTTAGGAAATAGTCCACTTTAGGACATAACATTTGGTGGAATCATCTTGAAAAAGCCATGCAACCTTTATTTGGGGATTAAGCTGCTAAAAGGCATGTTTCTCCTGCCGTGTCTTGAGCTATCTCATAAAGGAACATTCAGATAGGGAAGGAACTTTTGTTGTTGCTTTTAAAATACAACTGAGGGCCAGGTGTGGTGGCTCACGCCTGTAATTCCAGCACTTTAGGAGGCTGAGGTGGGCGGATCACCTGAGGTTGGGCATTCTATACCAGCCTGGCCAACATGGTGAAACCCCGTCTCCACTAAAATATAAAAATTAGCCTGACATGGTGGCATGTGCCTGTAATCCCAGCTACTGGGGAGGCTGAGGCATGAGAATTGCTTGAACCCGGGAGGCGGAGATTGCAGTGAGCTGAGGTCATGCCACTGGACTCCAGCCTGGGTGACAGAGTGTGACTCTGTCTCAAAAAAAATAATATGACTAAAAGTGTATGTCTGTTGAAACACACATACACACACACACCAAACACACACACACACACACACACATACATACATACATACATACATAAGTCTGGCAAATTGTATAGAATATTAAGTTTGTGTCATTTGGAAAGGATCTCCAATCCATAGCTAGCAATGCAAGGAGTACATTGCCTGCTGTACTGACATATACTGGCCCCTTCTGTATTTCCCAAAATGATTGACTTCCAACAATTCAGGATGAATGGTGATACTTCTCATAGTGAGTTTAATTCTTATTATGTTCTGTTCTTTGCTATAAAGGCAATTGGTCTTGAAGACCAGTGTTAAAATGATCCCTCGTGCCCTAAAATATGAGCAGAATTTGTATTATATTAAGTATATATTTCATTTATAATACAGTACTGTATCACTTAATGTTGGAGCTATGTTCCAAGAAATGTAACACTAGGTGATTTTGTCATGTGAATGTCCATAGAATATACTTACACAAATCTATGTAGTATAGTCTACTACACAGCTAGGCGATATGGTAGAGCCTATTGCTTCTAGGCTACAAATGTGTACAGCATGTAACTGTACTGAATACCACAGGCAATTGTAACACAATGGCATCTGTAAACATATCTAAACATAGAAAAGGTAGAGCAAAAATATGGTATGAAAGAGAGAAGATAGAATCTTATAGGGCACCTACCATGAATGGAGCTTGCAGGACTGGAAGTTGCTCTGGGTAAGTCAGTGAGTGAGTGGTGAGTGAATGTGAAGGCCTAGGACATTACTGTATCCTACTGTAGACTTTATAAACACTGTACACTTAGGTTATACTAAATTTATTAAACACGTCTTAGCTGACTGTAAATTTGTACATTTTATAAAGCTGTATAAATATTTTCTTTATATTCTAATTTTATGAACTTTTTTCTCTTAAATTTTTTTTTACTGTTTTAACTTTTTTGTTAAAAACTAAAACACACACATACACATTAGCCTAGGCCTACACATGATCAGGATCATCAATGTCACTGTCTTTTACTTCTACATCCTATCCCACTGGAAGGTCTTCAAGGGCAGTAACACACATGGAGCTGTCATCTCCTGTGATGGCAATGCCTTCTGGATACCTCCTGAAGGACCTGACTGAGGCTGTTTTACAGTTAAGTTTTAAAAAATATACATTGAAGGAGCACACTCCAAAATCAAGTATACTGTAATATAGTAAATACATAAACCAATAACACAGTTATTTATTATCATTGCTAAGTAATATTTATATAATTGCATGTGTATACTCTTGTATGACTGGCAGTGCAGTAGGTTTGTTTGCACCAGCAGCACCACAAACATGAGTAATGCCTTGTGCTGCTGTGTGATGAAGGTGATGATGTCACTGTGACAGGAAATTTTAGCTCCATTATAATTTTATGGGAACACCATTGTATATAGTGCAGTGTTCGTTGTTGACCAAAACATTATGTGGTTCATGACTGTATATATATTTAATAATATTTATTATATAATATGTAAAATATTATAAATATCTTTAGAGTAGAATCCAACCTGTTTGACTCAGCATCCCAGGCGTTTAAAAGTTGGGTCCCAGCCTATCTGTTGAGCCTTGTCTTCCACCATATTCTTCACCCACACTGTGGTTTCCTTACATCAGAGTGATGACAATATAAACTCAACTGGAGAGTAGTTTCTTCTGCCTCTAAAGGGAACTTGCCTTGCTCTCAGATTCATCACTTAGCACAGAATAGACACTCAGTAAACATTTGGTGACTGTGACAGTAGTTCCCCTTATATAATAACATGGACAATGCAGCCAGGCACTGTACCTCCTGTCTTTGTGCTTTTATTTTTCCCTCACCCCAAATGATTTTCTGTTGAAATTCATCTTTTTAAAAATATACCTAAAAACCTCCTTCATATGTCTTCTCTTACTTCCGCTTCAACTCTGGTCCTGTCACAATTAATCTCTTCTTCTTCAGGGATCCAAAGGACTGTGTTCTTCTTCCATTTGCTCCTCTTTATGGCTGGTCACAACATTACCCTTGTCCCTATCCTGTATATGGCTCCAGGTAAGGAGCCATGACTGTACATCCTTCTGTTGCCCCAGGACCTCTGAAAACAGGAAGCACGCACCCAAGACCTAATTGAATAATTCAGTGGATCTTTCCCTTGTCAGCAGCTTGAGGTCCTCTTTGTTGTCATGCTATTTACTCTGTGCTCACTTTGAAATGAATCTAAGGAGATTAAGTCTAAGAACACTCTCAGCTCCTTGAAGGTGGAGACTCTGTGTAATTCTTCTTGGTAGGCCTTTATCTAGAGTAGCACAGAGAACATGCCCAACAGATGTCTGGGAAATGATTGATGTCTTGAAATTACTGTTAAGTAGTAAAAACTTCTTTGTTATATATTGTTCTTGGTGTGAAAGGCAATTGAAAACCCTGAAAACATCTGTCCAGTGAACTTAATCAGAGAGATAGATGGAGTATTATCTGTACTGGTCATACAGCTAGTGTGGGATTAATTTAGGTACTAAATCTTAGTGTATGAAAAGGAGGTAAAATGGGGTGTAAAGAGCTTCCTCTAGAAGTGGAAATTAGCCTGAATAAGGGCAAGTGTGAAAAGGTATGTGTGTCAGAAGACCTTTCAGCTTGATTTAGAGGTACCCTACTTTTAGATTAGTAAAATCTACCAATAAGCATACGTTAACTGCTTTTTACGTCGTGCCAGATGCTGCTTGGAGAGTAAGACCAGCCTACAACATGGCCTCTGTCTTCTAGGGTCTTATACTCTCTTGCTTAGCTCGGCAAACTTTTTCTTTCTTTCTTAAAATTCCTCTTTTTTTTTTCTTGGAAGAACATAATAATTTTCAAACTATGCAAGTTTCTCTTACATAAGAAGAAGTTTTAAAGAAAATCCTAGAATTTAATATTTCTAGTTCCAAACTTTGAGAATTTTACATCTAATTGTTCTCATTCATTTTAAAAGTTCCTAAGTATTCATTTTATTATGAACTCATAAATGTAAAACTTTCTAAAATGCCACTGTCATGTATTTTATTTATTTATTTATTTAAATTTAATTTCGATAGTTTTGGAGGAACAGGTTGTTTTGATTGTATGGATAAGTTCTTCAGTGGTGATTTTTGAGATTTTGGTATACCCATTACCTGAGCAGTGTACACTGTACCCAGTATGTAGTCTTTTATCTCTCTTCTGCCTTCTACCCTTCCCCAAGTCCTCAGTGTTCATTATATCATTCTTATGCTTTCATGTCCTTACAGCTTAGCTCCCACTTACAAGCGAGAACATGTGGTATTTCGTTTTCCATTCCTGAGTCACTTCACTTAGAACAATGTCCTCCAACTTCATCCAAGTTGCTGCAAAGGCCATTATTTTGTTCCCTTTTATGGCTGACTAGTAGTCCATGGTGTGCATATACCACGTTTTCTTTATCTACTTGTTGGTTCATGGGCATTTAGGTTGGTTCCATATTTTTGCAATTGTGAATTGTTCAGCAAATTTTTTCTTAAAGGGCCAGATGATAAATACTCCAGGCTTTCAGGGCCATTCTGTCTCTTTTAATTATTTAATGCTACCGTTGTAGCATGGAAGCAGCAGCCATAGAAAATACATAAACAAATGAGCATGATTTTGTTTAAATAAAGCTTTATTTACAAAACTGGCAGCTGGCATTTAATCCACATGTCATCATTGATTGACCCCTGCTCTAGTGTGTAGGTGGGTGTGTATGTGTGTGGATATGTGAAGGCATATAAAACTAGTGTTGGAATGTGTCCTTTTTCCTGCCAACATTGGTAGGAACTCTGAGATGGAAGAGAAAGCTGGTCCAAAGTGGTAAGAGAGAGACTTGGTGAAGGGAGGACTATCTGTTTCTGTGATCATATGTATAGCTCTGTGATTTATGATCTTATCTCTATGATCATATATACAGAAATTTTCCTTGTTCCAATTTTCTATAAAGAAAGTTGTTTGTTTGGGTTGATATTATGTAGTAGTTTTGCTGGGTTGAATGGTAGTTTTATTTTTAGTTCTTTGAGAAATCTCCACACTGTTTTCCATAGAGGTGTTATACATTTACATTCCCACCAACAGTGTAAAAGCATTCCCTTTTCTCCATATCCTCATCAACATCTGTTGTTTTTTGACTTTTTAATAGCTATTCTAACTGGTGCGAGATGATGTTTTGTTGTAGTTTTAATTTGCATTTCTCTGATAATTAGTGATATTGAGCATTTTTCCATATGTTTGTTGGCCACTTATGTGTCTTCTTTTGAGATATGTCTGTTCAGGTCCTTTGCCCACTCTTTAATGGGATTATTTTTTTTCTCGTTTAGTTCCTTGTAGATTCTGGATATCAGTCCTTTTCATGTCTTTCACAGCAACATGGATGGAGCCATTATCCTAAGTGAAGTAACTCAAAAACAGAAAATCAAATATTGTGTGATTTCTTACTTATAAGTGGGAGCTAAACAATGGATATATGTAGACATTCAGAGAGTAACAGTAGACACTGGGGACTCCAAAATGGGGAGAGGAAAGGAGAGTGAGGGTTGAAAAATTACCTATTGGATACACAGCTCACAATTTGTGTGATGGGTACACTGGAAACCCAAACATCAGCATCATAAAATATATCCATGTAACAAACCTGCACATATGCCTCTGAATCTATAAAAAAACTTTTCAGAAGAAAGTTTTTTGTAAGGTTGTTCATTTTCCCATTTATTCCATAAGTATTTGCTAAGTGGTCATTTTACACAAATGTTTATTCTAGCTTTTTCAAATTTAATAGCTGGATGTGTTTTCTATATTTAAATGACTCATTTTTAAGCATATTTTTATGTCTCTGAAATCGGACTGCATCTCACAGTTGATGGTGCAAGATTTTCTTTGTCGGTATAAATTAAGATGTTTCTTATAATTGTTAGTGGCTTAAATTCAGAAGAAATATGGTAGATGATTTATCACTGCCTTAAATATTTTTTTAAACAGGGTCATTTATTTCGGATATTTTAGTTTTTATATTTACATTTACTCAGCAACTTACGAGACATGAAGATTCTAAGCACGTTTTAAACAAGATTGGAAATGCTTTTTTAAAAAATTAGTATCTTCAGTCCTGACTAAGATTAGTTATTTTACATGTCTCAGTTAATGTTCTGTTAAATAAACTTCTCACATCAAGCATGACTTTTCATGTACACTTCTGATGATTTTGGCTTGTTTCACAGATTTCTTTCATAAAGGTAAAATGTAGATTGAAATTTCAGAGATACAATTCTGTGGCTTGGTGAAGAAGCTGGCCATAGTCCTTCACGTCCATTACCTTTAACTTTCCCTTTGTTAGAAGCACAGGACTTGAAAACAGGTGTTAGAATATGTGTGTTTCCCCCCAATTTATCTCATTTTTATTTCATTGCTCTTGGATTTTTCCAAAACTGTGAAGCTCTTTATGCAGGACTGGCCTAATTAGGCAAACTTAGGAAGGTTTGTAAAAGGTTTAATGTTCCCCCTCTTTCCTGTCTGTATAAATCAATTAAAATGGAATATGAAGAAACTCACACTCAAATATTGTGTAACTCTAGATTTCATTGCTCTATGTTTGTTTTCTACATTGGAGGAGGAGGTTCCGCTTAACTGTACTCGTGATTTATGGAAGCCAGAGATACATTTCAGCCAGTTCTGTGATATATGGGAATAGGACATACTATAGAAATATTATTTATGCCTCTGATCAGAAGGGGGAAGGCTGTTTTTTATGCTATACTTATGGTTTAAGCAGTGTGCATAGTAAGCACATCTGTCTTTGTAATTAGTATAAAAAATGGGAAAAATTAAAATTCAGATTAGTATTTCACAGCTGACATCTCTAGGTACTTCTAAGTTAATACTCCCAAGTAATAATAGTAAATACTTCTCAGTGTTTCTAGTCTTGGGCTGCTTTTAGCATGGCTTTTGTTTATTATTTTTATTATATTTTTATTATTAGCTTTTGAGATGAAGTCTTGCTCTCTTGCCCAGGCTGGAGTGCAGTGGCACGACCTCGGCCCACTGCAATCTCTGCTTCCTGGGTTCAAGCAATTCTTCTGCTTCAGCCTCCTGAGTAGCTGGGACTACAGGCGCATGCTGCCACACCTGGCTAATTTTTCCTATTTTAGTAGAGAAGGGGTTTCACTGTATTGCCCAGGCTGGTCACAAACTCCTGAGTTTAGACAATCTGCTGCCTCGGCCTCCCAAAGTGCTGGGATTCAGGCGTGAGCCACCGTGCCTGGTTTGTTTATTCTTTATATTGTTTGGATGCTGAGTCTTACAGTAATCTCTTCATAATTTTTCCCTTTGTATATTTTAGAAAAGATCTTCAGTGCTAGGCGGTGGTTAAGAATTAATTGCCAGTTGATCATTAGAGAGTGATAAACTGTGATTCTTATGCCACATGGAGAATTTTACAGTGCAGTATTTGTGGTATTTTATGTGTGCAGATCCTTAAGTATTTCAAACCATAGTTTTACTTAATGACATCCTTTTTATAGGGCGTGCAACCTGAGAGGTGGGAAAGGGCAAGCCAGAAGCTATAATTCATTTAAAGGTTTTTTCTTGAAATAGCTCTGAAAAAATAAGTTTTAGTTTATTTTTTTCTGACATATTGAATTGCAATTTTTATGTCACTTTATCTTAAGGTACTTAAAAGAAAATATAATGATTTTGTAGAGCAGGTCCAAACTGTAGAGCAATTTAGTTGAGTCCTGCTATTTTTAGAGACGAAAGCAGAAGCAAGTTGCTCTAGCATTGCTGGAGCCTGGAGAAGTGCTAACAAAGACGTGCAGACCAAGTATCTAAGTATGCCAATGGTCCAGTCAAGCTATGGCTGCCTTCTCTCCTGGGCCCTGCAGCCCTCTGCCTGGAGCCTCAGTCTCTCCTGGGCCAGCCCGGCAGACTAAGAGGCTGTGTGGCAGCATTGATCTGCTGGAGCAGGGCTGGGTGGGAGATGGAAACATGCCCAAGACTTCTGGGCCCACCAAACCCAAAGTGGTAATGACCTGCTTAAGCTCCCCAGGGAGGCAAGTCAGGTAGATTCTTCACTTCCAGGCCCCACTTGACTGACTCAGGGCTTCCAGGAGTTCTAAGTACCTCTCAGACTACATCCTCTGAACAAGGAGAAGGGAGGCAACAGAGTTATCTGGGGGATCCTGTCTACCTAAACACTGAACACCCATTTCGTCTTTGTTTCCAAGGACCAAGGCTGTGGTTCATTTTCTCATGGGCTCTCAGTTCAACACCATCTGGTCTGAAGTCCACGTTTAGCTGAGTCCCTCCCATTGGCTTAGTCAGTTATTAAATTAAGAAAATAACACAACTTCCATTTAAGATTGAAAAGAAAAAAACCCTGCATTTCGGGGTTTGTCATGTGCCCTCTAAAGTCCATGGTCCAGGACAAGGGTCCCTCTGGCCAAGATCTAAGAGATTGAGGGGATTAGGTAACATTATACAGCTCAATTGTGTTGCAGATGTGATGGCATCTTCTTAAGAAACTACAGATTTGTTCTGCCTACATTATAATTTAGGATCATGCTTGCTTCTGATACAGTACAAAAAAAAAAAAAAAGAAAAAAATAGAAAGGCAGAAATCATTTCAATAGTGTATTATTCACATTATTATCATCCCATCTTAGGTTTTCTTTCCCTGCTAAATAAGGAACCCTTAAAACTCACATGTACGTCGTGACTTCCAAAGAAAGAAAAGCTATCAAAACACCCTCCTGTGTGAAAATTTCTGTTTCTTAGGGAATTCAGGTGTATGAATCACTTCCTTCTGTCCTGTCATAGAAAAAAAAAAAGAAAGCAATGTGACTGTATAGTTCAGCTGAGGAGGCCAGGTTGGTGTTTTCCAGGAAAGATTGCTTATCATGGAGAAAAGCTATGTTCTTAAGTGCATTTCTATATAGACCTTACAGGAACAGTTTGCAGATGTGGACGGAATTCCCAAGAAAAGATTTTTACAGTGACTGACATCCCCAAAACCTGCCCAGGAAAAGGAAAATGTGTCCTTTCTCAATTTCATGTATGCTTTTTCCCCTGATCAAAGGGTGGATATATCCATGGTGGCACCTGAAAAATAAATTTTTTAACAGAGTTGCTTCACAGTAAAGATGAAAGTATAAGCAACTATTAGGCCAACTGGAAGGGCTTGAGTGTGGAAGATTTTAGTTTCTTCTTGCAGTAAACACATGTGCAGTCCAGGAAGGGTGATGCCGTCATCTGGTGGCATGCTAGAGATCCCCAGTGACACTGGAAAAATACCAGGTTAATGAAGTATAAAATGCAGCCTTAGGTGCCAGAAGGCAGGTATTTTGTGGGTTGGGGAGTCTGTGAATGGAAGTAAAATTTAAATCTTATTGGTCTCAAGGATCCGAGAGAGGAGAGTGGGCAGAAGGGCTTAGGCTGAAAAGTGGCAAGTTGGGTTTGTTTTTGCCTCAAATTCTTCAGCTGGATGTCCTGGGAGAGGTCAGTAGAAGAACTGTATGAGAGATGGTTCTCTGTAAGTTTTATGTTGGCTGGACCTGATGTTTTTACCAACATTTTTGTTGGTCGTTCATTCAACACTTGTTACATATGTCTATTTTTGCATCAGTTGGAGGAATTGTGCTTATGTTTGCTTTACCTCTAAGCTGTGAACTTTTTAGGGCAATACTTATTATCTGTTTTTCTCTCTATTCCTAGCAAAACTAATGAAGCTTTGGAAATAGTTTGTCACGCAGTAGATGTTGGTTCTATGGAAGTATAAAAGCAAGGTGTCCCTTAGTGTATAGATCAGACCTGCTTTGATATTCTTACCATCAAGGGGCCCAAAATGCCTCAATATAAAAAATAGACCCCAGTGCTTGAGAAACTTAGCAAAACCGTGGCCTTCAGCAGAATAGGATCTGAAACAACTCTCAATACACACTGTTTTCTTTGAAGATACAAATTCTCGAAAAGCCTCAAGGATGGGATGCTCTTCTCTGCAGGGAAGTCAATCTATTTTAGAAAAGAAAAGTAGCTGGGTGAAATTCACTCAAGAATAACATTTGCTATTCCCAGGGAAATGGCCTGTTCAGCAGATGGCCTTCACATTCAGGCCTTTGATGGCTCAGGATTGGAAACTATCATCCTGAAACGGAGAGGAAGAAAAGTTGATTTTCTTCAAGTGGAGATGGTTTCTCAAGTGATACTTGAAAAAAATGTATCAAAATGTTATTTGAAGCTCCACATTTTTGTGCAGCCCCCTACTGCTCAGATATGTACTGACCAAGGATTTAGTTTTTTTTTTTGTTTTTTTTTTTTTTTTTTTAAAGTAAGGAGACAGGAAGTGAGCTAAGATCATCAGGAAAGATTTCTATAAGCAAAATTTCCACTGTAAGTCCCCTTGTACATTGTTTTCTTTGCTTGGATAACTTTTCCTAACTGCTGTCAATTGTCTAAGGTTGTCATATCTTTCATATCTTACTTTTCTGTTCACTTCCACAGGGGAGCCTTCCTTGAATTTCCAGATCCAATTTGATTCTCCCACTTAAATAATTTTATATTGTTCTGTGCCAGGGCTTTCAAACTGATATACCTTTAGGAGTCAAGTGACCGATGTAAAAAATGAAGGGGACTGTTGATAGCAGAACTTTTTCTGATGATATAAGCACTCTATGTCTGCCTGGTCCATTATGGTAGCCACTAGCCACATGTGGCTGTTGAGTACTTGAAATGTGGCCGGTGCAAATAAGGACCTGAACTTTTAATTATATTTCACTTTTAATTAAGTAAAATTTAAATTTAAATAGTCGCTTGTGGTTAGTGGTTACTGCATTAGACTTTGCAGATCTGTAGGAAAAACAACAGCATAAAAGGGATAACAAATATGGGCGGGAACTTAGACTCTGTCAGGGAGTCAGAAGGGAGTGATGAGGATGGTGGAAAACCAGAAACCAAATGCCCTATCAAAAAGGGGCAGCTGCTACTCAGTTCCAATGAATTTTTAAAAAGAGTAGCAAAAAACCCCTTATTTTATTGTGAAATCATATTTTTCAAAAAAGTATTGGCAACTATCTACAATGCTGGGCCAAATTTTGCACATGTGTATTCATTTTGTGACTGCACTGCGAGTTCTACATGGCAAGTAGCAAATATCACTATTACACCTGTTTGTGCATTTCTTTTGTTTTCAGTAGAAATGAAAGGCCCATGTGGACAGGAGCCACACCTATCTTGTTTACTATTACATCTCAGTTTTCAGCTTGGAATTTGGGTGTGCATTCAGAGATAGTTGTTGAATGATTGTTGGATATATAAGGTAAAAATAAATTAAAAGTGGGGGCAGAGGGGAGGTGGGGCAAAGAAAGCCAAACCTAAGAAGTAAGAGGCAGGGAATGTGTGTGTTCCTTGGATGAAATACAACTTGTTTTTTTTTTTTTTGCATGGATAAATGGTTGTTTGGATGGAAGAAATCCTGGATACAACTCTGTATGTCATGGTGGGGTTAGGGACAAGACCAGGTCTTAGAAGAATGCAATATATGGCTCTGACTATGTTTGGTTATCTGAGAAGGGGAAGAGGTTGTACAGACCAAAGGACTCTGGACAGGGAAGGCTCTTTGTGAAAGCAGTTTTTCTGCTGTAAACCGTAAAAGAGATCAGGAAATATTGATTGTTTCAAGGCTATAGGGAAAAATGCTGCTGTTACTTGTCATGATGTCGGTATCCCAACTGAAACCACTCTGTCTTAATACCTGCTATGGTTTGAATGTATCCTCCTAAGTTTATTTGTTGGAAACTTGATTCCCTATGTGGTGGTGTTGGGAGATGTAGTCTAATGGTAGGTGTTTGGATAGTGGAGACACTGTCCTTAGATGTAGATTGATGCTGTTCTCACAGGACATTCTTATAAAAGAATGAATTTGGTCTCTTTACGTCGCCTTCACACTTTGGTCTCTTTATCTCACCCTCTCTGTCCTTCTGCCATTGGATGATGCAGCAAAAAGGCCCTCACCAATGCTGGCCCCTCAATCTTGGACTTTCTAGTCTCCAGAACCAGAAGAAATAAATTTCTGTTCATTGTAAATTACCCAGTCTCTGATATTATGTTATACAGTGCAAAATGTACTAAGACAATTCCCATGAACCATCTGAATGTCCTGGAAATTCTGGGGTTCATGGTCTAAAAAAATGTTAAGAACTGTGAGCCAAGACCTTTGACTTTAGCCTATCTAATGGAATTGCATTTTTGGGATGTTGTTATACAGCTTATAAAAATGTAATGGAATTAAATTCTCAGCTCTCCAATTACCCATTTGAACTTACAAAAAAGCCCATTGAAGGGAGAAGCCATCTTCTTTAGCTGTATATGCCATTTTACTACATTCCATGTTTTGGGCATTAAGACAGTTTCTTTGGATTGAGCAGATCATGTGAGATGTACAGCACATAAGAAATCATTTCAAGAAAAGCATGAATTGAGTTTATTTCTTGCTGCTACACTTTGCCTTGCCTGTACTTGAGGTTTTATAGTGATACTCTAAGATATAGAAGTGTAGTAGATTCTCATTTCCATTATTGTTGTTGTAACTAGGATTCCTGTAAGGAAAGAGGAACATTAAAAAAAACAGTTTTAGGCATATCCCCCTAAAGATAAGGACATCTGGATCTGCAAAACCTGTGATTATGTTATTTTACATGGCAAAAGGAGTTTGTGAGTATGATTGAATTAAAGACTGTAAGATAGGGAGACTATCCTAGATTGTACAAGTGAGCCCAGTGTAATCACAAGCATCCTTAAAAGTGAGGAAGGAGGCAAGAGAGTTGGAGTCAGACAAGGGAATGTGATGGTAGAGCCTCCTGAGTAGCTGGGATTATAGGTGCCTGCCACCATGCCTGGCTAATTTTTGTGTTTTTAGTAAATATGTGGTTCCACCATGTTGGCCAGGCTAGTCTCAAACTCCTGACCTCAGGTAATCCACCCACCTCGGCCTCCCAAAGTGTTGGGATTACAGGTGTGAGCCATCACGCCTGGCCCTGTGTTGTTTAAGTTGTTAAATTTACGGTGATTTTTAAGTTTATGTGAATTTATAACAGCAGCAATAGGAAATTAACACACTGGTGAACAAAATGAAGTCTGTTTACAAATATTGACTTTATTTTCCATGCCAGAAACTATGACATAGGGTCTGATAGGGGAACACATCTATTCGGTAATATTGGTTGAGCATCTACTCTTACAAAGGACTGTTCCAGATACTGGGGATTTAACATGAGTAAACCCCATTATAGGCCATACCCTCAGAGAGCTGCATTCGATGAAGATGGTCATTAAACAATGAGATAAACACGTATTTAGTTGTACATGTGGTGTTATAAAAAGAAATGCCAATACATATCTGAAGGAATGTTTGGGAGGGCTTTTGGAAGAAGTGATTTTGTGGTTGAGCTCTGAAGGCTGAATGAAAATTATTAGGAAATGGGAGATAATGAGGAAGGGCATTCCTGGTAGCAGGAATAGCATGTGTGAAGGTCCAAGGCAAAAAGCCCTGGTGCTCTTGAGGAACTGAAGGATTCTAGTATGTAGAAGGTGCAGCAAAGAGTCTGGTGGAGCAGTCCTTGTATGCAAATACAGTAGGAATCCATGGAAATGTTTTAAGCCGGGAATGAATCAAGGTCTACAGCATTAAAGCATCATGTCAGCTATGGTGTGGAGAAAGTATTGAAGTGGAGTGAAAATAAATAAAAAGGCTGGTGACATCATCTAAACCAGAACATTTCTGAGAGTGAGAGGGTATGCTGTTAATACTTACAGTGGGGCAGCACTAACCAGCACGGTCCCTAGCAAACCGGACGCTAGGTGGCTATGGTAGTTCCCAGGTGAGCAAGGGCAGCAGACCCTGGACCATGTGCTGGCTGTGAAGATGACCATTGGGAACCCTATTAGAACATACTTTTTTCTTCCTTGGCCCTCCATACTCATTTTGACTCTAGAATAAAATTTGTAAACACAAAAATTCTAGCAAGTCCAGTTGCTTTGTATACTGACCTCTTATAAACAGGCTTCATGGTTTCCCCCACATCCATCTCCTTTGTCTTGCTGCTACAGAATTTATAGACCTTACCTCTGAAGAGGCACCATGTACAAGCAGGCTACATATGTGTCCACAAGGATGCATACTGTGGAACTTGACACTCTGATTTGCTTGGGTTTGAGCTGCGATTTCTTCAGCCTCTGTTTAAATTTTCATTGTCAATCCTATTGATATCAAAATGTTGAGCAGTTTGCTGGTTTCTGGCGGTGATTTCCAATAGGGGGCATTGTGTTAGAATCACAGAGAAGGCAGCCCATAGAACCTCCCCTGGGGATCCTCCCCACTCCTGCCTAGCACCAGATTATAGGGAGAAAGTAAGAATATTTGTAATCAAACACATGATCTTTGTCTCTACTGTTTTCTATTATTTGTGTGAACTTCAAGCAAGGTTTCATACTTGGCATGTGGTATTATTAACAATGTTTATGCCCAAATTCTTCGTTGCACCTGGGAATCTCTGGTTTCTATATAGGGTAAATTTTTATTCATTTATTTTAATTAATTAATTTTTAAAAATAAATTTTAGGTCAAGTGCAGTGGCTCACAGCTATAATCCCAGCACTTCGGGAGGCCGAGGGGGGCAGACTACCTGAGGTCAGAAGTGGGAGACCAGCCTGGCCAACATAGTGAAACCCCGTCTCTACTAAAAATACAAAAAAAATTAGCCAGGGGTGGTGGTGCATGCCTGTAATCCAGCTATTTGGGAGGCTGAGGCAGGAGAATTGCTTGAACCTGGGAGGCGAAGGTTGCAGTGGACTGAGATCATGCCATTGCACTCCAGCCTGAGCAACAGAGCAAGACCCTGTCTCAAAAAACAATAAATAAATAAAAATACATTTTATTGTATATATTTCAGTTTTACAGCATGATAATATGGCATACAGGGGTTCCCAACCCCTGGGGCCACAGTCTCATAGCAGTCCCTGGCTTGTTAGGAACTGGGCCGCACAGCAGGAGGCCAGTGAGCATTACTGCCCGAGTTGTGGCTCCTGTCAGATCAGCACGGTGTTAGATTCTTATAGGAGCACAAACCCTGTTGCGAACTGTGCATATGAGGGATCTAGGTTGTGCACTCCTTATACGAATCTAATGCCTGATGATCAGAGGTGGAACAGTTTCATCCCGAAACCATCCCCTACTCTTGTCTGTGACCACTGATGGGATAAATATAGTAAAATGTTTACTGTAGGGAAGCAGATTAACATATCGGTCGTCTTGAATAGTTACTTTTTTGTGACTGGTGCAGCTAAAATTGATTTACTAAACAAAAACTCTACTGCCACACAATTTTATCAACCTTAGTCCAGCTGTTGTACATTAATCTCTTAACTTGCCAATCTTACATACTCCTATTTTGTATCCTTTGACCAACATCTCCCTTCTTCTCCTCCATCCATAGTAGCCACTGTTTTATTCTCGATCTCTGTATATTTTAAGCTTTATTCATTTAAGACCTGTTAAATGTTACCTGAAAGGCCAAATCTATTATGAGCTGAGTCTGAGGGGTCTCACACGATGATCCCCCTCCCACTTAAATAGCCTCATCCTTCACCGTACTCCCAGGGGCATCTTCCTTTTCTGGCACACTCCACAGCCTTCCCTGAATATTCCCCGAGCCGTTTCTGTGCTTAGAACCTGCTGTCTGCTATGTTCCTACCTCGAATGTCCTTCCATTCTTACAGGCTCATCACAAAACTGATTTCCCCAATATAGCGGCCTGTGTTCCCTCTAACTTATTTTTCTGTTACGATGCTAATCAGCTCATGCCTACAAGGAGTCTTTGTCCCCATAGCTATAGATCTGTGGATATCCTTGATGCAGGGGAGGAGGGGAAAGGTATATTTTATTCCAAAAGTGCCTTGCTCAGAGTTATGTTTTTAGTCAGTATTTCCTTTATTAAATTATGAATGCAAACCTTGTTGAATAAGTGGCATAATTCTAATTCACAATAATTCACAATAAAATTCATAATTTTAATTTGTACTTTTTAACGTAGATGATTTTCACTGAACTTTTGTCATTTTTCTTGTTCACAATTGTGGTATAGTTTTTTAAAGAAATACTTTTTTTTTTTTTTTTAATTTTCCAGTTTGGCTAGGTTGTCTGACTTTTTTCTGAGTTACTTATGTTTTGCTGCATAGTCAATTTCTAGTATATTTCATATGGCCTTTTGTTATGCCCAAGTTTGACAGTGTTGGTACTAAGTAATTATTGAATTTATTTTTGAGTGCCTTTACATCCTCTGGACTTCTTTTAAGCTTTCCTTTTAGGGAAGGCTTTCAGAAGTATGTGGTTTGGTGTCCACGAATTCCTGGAAGTTCTGGATGGTTGGAAAATGATTCACACTGTACTTGGGCTGGATTTGCAAATCGTATGGTAAAACCTTGCAGGCATTATTGGCCATCAATCATTGCTGGGCTGGAAGTAAATAAAAGAGATTAGTGTCAATGCAAATCTTCTCAGCTATGGCTTTGACTAACAGGCATTTTTTAGAGCAGTGGTTATCAAAGTGTGTTCCTTGGGCTAGCAGTATTGGCATCACCTAGGAACTTGTTAGAACTCCAAAGTCCCTGGGCCTACCCAGGCCTACTGAATCAGAAACTCTGTGATTGGGTCCAGCAGTCTACCTTTTGACAAGACCTCTAAGTGATTCTAATACATATTTAAGTTTGAGAATCACTGCTTAAGAAGATGGGGGGGGGGGACATCTTTGGTTGCAGTTGACATGCATCCTGCATGCACTTGATATATACCACCTGGAATAAACCTTGGTTTTCTCTTTTGCTTTTTTGTTAATTAATTTATTTATTTTGAATCTGAGAATTACAAACCTCAATGTTGTATTTGTAGGAAAGATTCTATTCTTCATTTGGTAGGCAGCTGGTAGAAATACAGGCATTTGAACAAATTGTTATAAATGTTTGCATGTGATATTAATTAGTTTTCTTATGCCTCCTTCCCTAATTGAAAGAAGTTTGCATGTAGAAAGATTTATTTTTGTTCCATCTTGGACTGCATTGCATCAAATTGCCAACTGACCAATGATTTTAGGCATGACACTGTTCTTGGAGCTTCAGCACATTACAAGTGCCATGTTTTACTGAAAAGCAGGCAGAGACACAGGGAGGGAAGGTGGTTCATTTAACATCCTGCAGCTAATGAGTGACTGATCTGGGGCACACTCATGTCCCTTCCCAAGTCTGCTTTAGTTTTTTTCCTGTTCCAAAGTCCTGCTTTATTTTTCTTATTTATTTTTCAATTCATAAAACTGAACTTTTAAAATATGTGTGTGTGTTTATTGCCTTTCTCTCTCCACTAGAATGTAAGCTCCATGAAGCAGGGATTTGTTTTATTTACTTTGTAACCTCAGGGCAATGCCTGGCATATAAAGAGGACTTATAATAGATATTTGTTGAATGAATGACTAGATTTCATAAGAATTTAGAATGAACATCCAATATCAGAAGGAACAATAATCCTTTAAATGAAATGCATTTAGCTTTATGAAAAATTCATGAAATTGATTTTTGTTTGTTCTGTTGTGGACTAGTGAAAACTTGATAGCAGATTGACACTGGCCTAGTAGCTGGGATTTTAGAGCCATTGGACTTGGTAATTTTCCCTTCAAAGGTAAGGGGTATTTTGGTTATTCAAAATCCATGCTATCTGATATGGTAGCCACTAACCACATGTGACCATCTACATTTAAATTAATTAAAGTTATATAAAGTTAAAAATCTAGTTTCTCCATCACACTTGCCACATTTCAAGTGCTCAATAGCTACATGTGTTTAGTGACTACAACATAGGACAGTACAGATATAGAACATTTCCACCTATTGTAAAATATTCTATTGGCAGCACAGTTTTAGACAAGACTTTGTCTTAATGTCTTCAGATAGTATAAATCAAATGACAGTAGCAACAACTGTAATTTATTGGTACTTACTATGTGACAGACACTGTGCTATCTGCTTCGTGAGAGTTCTCTGTGTCCCCTAAGCCTTGGAAGAGGTAATACTTTGATTTTTCAGACAAGGAAATTGGAGGTCAAGGAGAGTAAGTTTCTTAAGGCCACACAGCTGGTAAGCCAGGTTTCAAACCCAACACTGCTGCCAAAGTCAGACCTGTGAACACTGCATTCAGAGAAGCAAGATTCACCGCCATGAGTAATTATCCTATTTTGGTATATTTTTGGATAACCATGTCAGATGGCAGGGTTGCCAGGATATGTATGCATCTTTCCTTTCTTGCTGATTTCATCAATAAATTCCAGCTTTATCCTGCAGGATAAATGCTCTCCCTAAATGCCTTCTCACCATTCTGATTTGGCAAGTACGTGTCCCAGCTTTTGAATTCCTCAGTATAAATGTCAGTGTTGGTTGCAGGCTTTGCTCACTACTGAGAGGCAAAAGTCTTTCTGGTGATGTGTGATAGGGTATAGCAGAACAACATCATGACCCTGGCCACTTCACTTTCAGTTTTTTCTTCGGGCTGTTGGTCGAGCATTTTAGTTGTTATGTACCCTGTTGAGATTGTGACTTGTAGCACAAGGATGAAGTCCTAGGCACTGATAGACTCATAAAATTGCACATGGACCTGGAATGGAGGCTAGTGGAGTACGCACATAAGGATGTTTTCTGAAAGAAAAAAGAAGGAGAATTCCAGTTGTTAGGAAAAAGCCCTTAGACAGTCACCCTGCTTGGTTTGAGAGACTGTCCCAAAACTGTTCTCCTTGAATTAATCTCATGTATCTAGGTCAGAGAGGATTATTTATTTATATATTTATTTTTATTTTAGAGAGGATTTTTGTTTCTTATTTTGGGTTGTTTTGGTTTACAATTAAGAAAATATAGGCCAGGTATGGTGGCTTACCTGTAATCCTAGCACTTTTGGAGACTGAAGCAGGAGGATTGCTTGAGGCCAGGAGTTCAAGACTAGCCTGGGAAACATAGTGAGATCCCAGCTCTGTCAAAAAAAAAAGCCAGGAATAGTGGTACATGCCTACAGTCCTAGCTGCTTGGGAGGCTAAGGCAGGAGGATCATTTATACCCAGAAGTTTGAGATGATAGTGAGCTATGATCATGCTGCTGCACTCCAGCCTGGGCAACAGGTCAAGACCCTGTTTCAAAAAAAAAAAAAAAAGTATGCCTAGATCTTAAATTCTATAAATATTTTCTTTTTCTACTTTGTTAATGCTTCTACTTTGTTAATATTTCTACTTTGTTAATGTCTACTTCATTTTGTGTGGAGGCAACTGAAGAGATAATTTATTTAGAATGATTTTCCTTTCTCATCTAGAGGATCTATGAGAGAAGTGGTCCGATGCTCAGTAACTAGACTGTGGGTCTATTAGTGAAGTTACCATTGACAATTTAAATATTATTTTTCTTGAGGAGATCAGTTGATGGTAGTGCTTGGTTACTGAAATTGAGGCTGTCAGGCATGACTTGGTTCTCTGTGGCTCAAAAAAGACAGAGGAATATGTTCAGTGCAGGTAAATGTGTCATAATTCTAACCTCTGTATAATTGTCTCAAGTTCAACCACTGTAATTTGTAATGCATTCTGTGTACTTACATCATGAACTGTCATATAGTTCTAATTGGAATGTTCACGTACAAGGTAGCCAATCTAGATGCTATTCCACATGCATAGCTGGTTGAGGGAATGCCACAATGGCGGATGGTGTCTTCGGAGCCGGGTCTCAGATAATGTGTTGGGATTTGACTGGAAAAGATTAATTGGAAGGGTATTCCTGAGAGGAGAGTGTGTACAAAGGTGAAAGGCTTGGGAAGTCTGTTATATATTGAGAAAAGAATGTTCAGTCAATGGTAGAAGTGTAATAGATTGATCTTCAAAGGCAGGTTTTGGGGTCGGGGCAGGGAGCATTTTGAATGCTTTGTAAAATAATTCTTTTCTTAATGCAGAAGGGGTCATTCAGGGTATCAGTGAACCATGATTTAGTGAGCTTAATCTGGCATCAGAGCAGAAACTATGATACATGTATATATTATAATGCTTAAATGCATGAGTCCTGGAATCAGACTGTCCTGGTTTGAATTTCTTTTAAAATATAAATATACATATACACACACACACGTGTGTGTGTGTGTGTGTGTGTGTGTGTGTGTGTGTGTGTATGTATATATATATATTGTGTTTTAGGTTTTGGGGTACATGTGAAGAACATGCATGATTGTTGCCTAGATACATACATGGCAATGTGGTTTGTTGCCTTCCTCCCCATCACCTATATCTGGCATTTCTCCCCATGTTATCCCTCCCCAACTCCCCACCCCCTGCTGTCCCTCCCTTAGTTCCCCTCCACAGACCCCAGTGTGTGATGCTCCCCTCCTTGTGTCCATGTGTTCTCATTGTTCAACACCTGCCTATGAGAGAGAACATGTGGTGTTTGATTTTGTGTTCTTGTGTCAGTTTGCTGAGAATGATGGTTTCCAAATTCATCCATGTCCCTGCGAAGGACACGAACTCATCATTTTTTATGGCTGCATAGTATTCCATGGTGTGTATGTGCCACATTTTCCCTGTTCAGTCTATCATTGATGGGCATTTGGGTTGGTTCCAAGTCTTTGCTAAAATAGGTCTAAGCCTCAGTTTCTCTATCTGTAAAATAGTAGTAATAATAGTTCCTACATCTTTGGTTATTTTGAGAATTGAAAGAAGGTAAAACACATGTCATGATACTTTGCCCTTAGGCAGCACCTGATGCATATTTGTACCTTATTTTTAATTTTCTTATCATCACTTGGGTGAAATAGGGCTAAAAACTACTTCAGTAATCTATGTAAGAGGTAATGTGTGTCCTGGAGATACTGAGAGAAGTGGCAAAGAACATATGAATGCTGTTTATACAGCTTTCATTATTTGACACAATTTTGAGTTTATCTTTTTCCTTAACAATAAAATGCTTCCAAAAAGCACAAACATTTAATTTAGCTCTGTCTATATAGAAGGCAATATTGTCTTATATGCATAATTCTGGAATACATAAAGTTCATTTTTTTTCCTGCGTAATTACTTTGAATTCAAGAATCCTAAGGGAATACCCTATTTATAATAATTTGAATGATTTTAAAACCACTTTAGGCTGAATGTCACCACATTCATGTGGTGTAATCCACATGAATCCTCATGTCTGTAATCCCAGCACTTTGGTAGGCCGAGGTGAGAAGAATGCCTGAGCCCAGGAGTTTGAGATCAGCTTGGGCAAAATGACAAGTCCTCATCTTTTAAAAAAACAAACGAAAAACCCCCACTTTTAGGTGATACATGGATGCTGTCCTCCCTTATTTACTACTAGTTTTGAAATTGGCTTTAGCAGCTTTTCAAATAATGAGTTTGATAAATTATTTTACTTACTAAATTTAAGGCTCAGTAGTGTGATGAACGCTATTTAAAAACAATGAAGTACATTTTCATTTTCCATTTATCGTAAGAGATGTCTTAATCAGCATTATGTCTTCTGCTTAAATTATTAACGAACATCATTATAAGACTGGATATTTGGCTGGGCGTGGTGGCTCATGCCTGTAATCCCAGCAGTTTGGGAGGCTGAGGTGGGTGGATCACCTGAGGTCAGGAGCTCAAGACCAACCTGGCCAATAAGGTGAAATGCCCTTCTCTACTAAAAGTACAAAAATTAGCCATGGCTGGTGACAGGCACCTGTAATCCCAGCTACTCGGGAAGCTGAGGCAGGAGAATTGCTTGACCCCAGAAGACAGAGGTTGCAGTGAACCAAGGTTGCGCATTGCACTCCAGCCTGAGCGACAGAACAAGACTCCATCTCAAAAAAAAGAAAAAAGAAAAGAAAAAAGACTGGATATTTGCCAGTCAGAGGAGAAAATGGTCTAACCTATAGAGTTTTTTTAGAACTGAGCCTCAGAATGTTCCTAATTCCATGTACTAGTTAGAATGATTTCAGTTCCTTGCACAATGAAGTTTACTCTCATTTTTCATTTATTATTAGAGATGTCTCAATCCACATCGTATCTTCTGTCTGCATAACTAATAAGCGTCATAATAAGACTAGAAACCTCTGGAAAAATTGGCAAAGACTGCCTTATTATCTTTGATTACTTTAGCTTGTTACTGTTTTTCCTCTTGAATGATTCTCTGAACAAAGACTAAAACCCCTTCAGACTTTGTAGATACCCAAGAACCGTTAGATCTTACAGCTTGTCCTGTTCTCTGGGAAACAGTCCTAGTTTCATTCAGCTTGGATGCTTATAAACAGTGTGACTTGGGCTGCTATTATCATTTCTCTGAAACTGCCTTTCTTTATCTGTGAAATCCAAAGCTTGGACAAAAATGCTGTAAGAATGATAGCTCTAAGAATGGTAGAACACCTTCTATGTATAAAGCCCTGTGCTTTAGGAGTGGATATAGGACAGAACTTGCCCTCATGGAGTTTATATGCCATGGGGGAACTGTTGATAAATAACATACGAGTACCCATTAAAAACATTTATCTATTAGTGTGCAAGCCCTTAAAAGGCAAGGCCTTTTTGGTCTGTTTTGTTGACTCCTATATTCTCAATAAATAGGAATAGTGCCTGGCACTCAGTATATATATGCCAAATAAGTATATGTTGTGTATGTGTTAAGTATTATAATGAAGCACACAAGTCCATTCTGTAAAATCATGCATTAAAATTAGGATTGGGGCATGTGGGAAAAATAGGACTGGCATAGACTCTTACCCATTATAACCAAGCATTAACAAGAACATGAACTGGAACTCCTCCCTGCCCTACCCTATCCCCTAAAAAACCATAAAGGCAGCCCAAATAGGCATCTAAATGCAGCTGGAAGCCATTTTGGCGGATATTTTTTTGTTGTCATTGCTGTTTAGTTATTTTACACTTTAAAAAATGTATAATGTGCAAATCAGTAAAGTGTACACATCTTACACATACAGTTTGATGAACTAAAAGTATATAATTTTATACCCTCTAGGTATATACCCCAAAGAACTGAAAGTAGAAACTCAGATACTCGTACACCATGTTCATAGCAGCAATATTTACAGTAGCCAAAAGGTAGATGCAACTTAGGCATCCATCAACAGTTGAATGGTGAAACAAAAGGTGATATATACATACAATGGAATATTATTCAGACTTAAAATGGAAGGAAGTTCCAACAGAAGCTAGACATGGATGAAACTTGAGGACATTATGCTAAGAGAAATCACACAAAGGCAAATACTGTATGATTCCGCTTGTATGAGGTACCTAGAGTAGTTAGATTCGTAGAGACAGAAAGTAGAACGATGTTTGCCAGGAGCTGGTATAAGGGTGGGGCATGGGAGAATGGAGAATTATTGTCTAATGAATATGGAATTTCAATTTGGGAAGATGTAAACAGTTCTGGAGATGGATGGTGGTGATGGTTGCACAACCAAGTAAATGTACTTAATCCACTGAAATGTACATGTAACAATGGTTGAGATGGTAAATATTATGACTATTTCACCACAGTTAGAAATAACAAATAAAAAAGTTTACATTTATGTCATCACCTGTCAGATGAAGATATAGGAAGTTCCCTGTCCCCAGCAGACCCCTTATGCCCCTCCCCATCAGTATGGTCCCCTGGAGGTACCCACTCTTCTGCCAGTCCTTTAGGTTCACATACATGGATTTATATTGTATCTACTTTTGTGTTTGGCTGCTTCTTTCATCGTGCCTATGAAATTCTTTCCTATTGTTACTCATATCTGTAACTTATATTTTATTGTTGTGCAATCTCCCATTGTGTGAATATAGTATAACTTGCTCATCCAGTCCCCTGTTGATGACGTTGAAGTTGTTTTCTGCTTTTGTTTAATCTATGTAGTGGTGCCATGAGCATTTTTGTGCCTCATTTGGCGGACATCTTCCCTCCTTTCTCTTGAGTGGAATTTCTGGGGCACAGGTAGTTAGGTGGATACTGCCAAATTGTTTTCCTGGTGGTTGTTCTGATTTGCATTCCCACCAGCACCATGTGGATGTTCTGGTAGTGTCACATCCTCACCAGCTCATGGTGCTGTCAGTCTCATGAGATGACACAAATTCACAAAAAGAGTAGGGTAGAAAAGCTAGTTTTGGGGTGCAGATGGAAGTAGAGCAGAGTCAGGGGGGCTTCTGTTTGGGCGGGCACAGGGAGAAGTATACAATTCGGTACAACATAAGATCCAGTAAAGCTGGGGTGTGCCCATGTAGGGAGGGACCCTCACATGCTGGAGGGATTATTTTTAAAATTAAAAAAATAGAGCAGAGAAGATTTTAGCAAAACTGAAAGCTGTTTACTTTCTTTCCTGTTGGAGGCTGTCAGTCTGTTTCTATATCTTACTCCCTACTGCTTCGGAAAAATTGCTTAGGAACAAATGCAACTTGCACATTATACTGAATTCATTCCCCTGTTCACCAATTACATTTGAGCTGATTGGTTTTATGAAAACACATCTTGTAACAGAACACGCTGTATCTGTATTTAACATTAAGAATGGAGGTAAATGCTATGGGACAAGAGGAGGAAAGGATGTGATGGTGTTTGCAAAGGAGTGGTTATGATGAGTGACTTGGAATCCAAGCAGGGCCAGTTGGAGAATGATTAGGGAGAGCTGATGAGAAGGTGGTGGGATCTGTGGGTGCACATGGGTCTTCAGAGCACATTGAGGTGGAGGTAGTTGAGCAGGTAAGCTGGAGGATAAGGTGAGGTTAAAGAGGAGCATGTTTGCAAAAGAATTTTCAACAAGGGGCAGTTTTTAGTGCTGACAAGATCTTTGGAGTTATCATGGGCATACTACGATACAGCAAATGAAAATATTATTGGAGAAGAAGAGGTAAAAAAAAAAATAAGAGGCCCAGGGAGTTTGGATGAGTCTGTCATAGCAAGGTGGAGGTTGCCAGAAAGGATGTTAGGAGTTGGGTTGGAGAAGAGAGCCAGTGAGGCTTGGATGTCTAGACAGGACTATTTATATGCTCTTTCTCTCTGACCACCAGTTGAGAATGTAGGCTGGGAATAGGGTGGAGACGCTTTTGTCATTCCTGTAGTGCCTTGTACTATCTCATCATACCTCTAAAGCTTCACCTTTTCACATCTCTTTCCTGTCTTTTTGTGTATGTATATAGAGGTGAGGTCTCACTCTGCTGCCCAGGCTGGAGTGCAATGGCACCGTCATAGCACGCTGCAGTTTTGAAATCCTGGGCTCGAGCCTTTCTCCTGCCTCAGCCTCCTAAGTATCTTCCCTGTCTTTTAATAACCACTTTTCATGTACTTTTAATTTTATACAACTACAGAATGTTATCAAATATTTTGAGCCTGTCTTATATTTCTAGCACCACTAGGCATGGTGCTAGGTGCTGGGGAAATGATGGCAAACAAAACATGGTTTCTTGCAGAGGATTAATTTAAAACAATCAAACAGAAACAGTCTTCTTGCATGTGGGCTGGAAGTATTTTCTCTAACTTACCAAATTAGACTCGATTGCTCATAGGAACAATCATAAGTGAAATACAGGTCATTAAATCTTTTGTAGGTAGGTTATTTGTATCTTGGAGCAAATAAGAGATATCATTTGATTAGGATCTGAGTCCGTATTTCACTGGCTGAAATATTACATATTTTGATTGGAAAAATAGTAGAATAGTAGAAAGCGTCTCTGTTGTGATAGTACTTCAATAAACAGAAAGCTGATGCAATTGCATGAGGCACAGTTATGATTGCCATAAATGCTAGTGCTTGGAAAGGCAGATTGTTGGTTCTGAGGCTGTGAAGTTCCAGCTGGATCCCTGTGAACTGAGAATGAGTGGTTGCCTGCCTGGTCATCAGTGGGCTGGAAGCATCAATAGGATGACATCCTATTTCCCTTCAGAGCATAGGGCTTCTTTTCTTTTGATGTTAGTGTCAATGCTACCTAGATATTGAGTAGCAGGAACACACATATCATTGATTACACTGGTTTTATCACTTGTTGCAATGATGGAGAACATGCATCAATTGGGAATCTCAGTAAAAAGGCGTTAGACAAAAGCCTAATTTAGGATTTGGGTTTGGGTTGGATAATTCAGACAAGGGTCTAAAGAAGTGAGATTTTGCTGCAGCTTGGAAGTTGGGCACAATTCTGTGATTGGATATCTCAATAAATGTTATCTATAATGAAGACAGTAGGGCAAAGATAAACTTCGTTGGTAAATAAGAAGCAGTCACTTATTTTAGCCAAGTGAAGGGAGTGTTTGGTATTTTGTGGGTGGCACAGTGACATTATTGTCTGTGCTTAGACAAAATTATGATGTGGCCTTATCACGGTCTCAGTGTAGCCTTGTCTGAAGTTGGTGTTCTGTGAGATCTATTATGTCCAATTGTGGATTAACGTGGCCTAGTGTGAGTGCCAGGCCAGCTTTGGGATGTCAGATAATGCTTTTTTCCCCTCTTTTTTCCTTTTTCCCCCTTAGTCATATGTTGATCGCTTCAGGGATCATTTTGAAATAGTTTAACAAATGGGGGAAAAAAGAGGAGGCATGTGGTGGGAATGAAGAAAATCTTAAGAGAGAGATTTAACTAAAGAAATCTAGGATCAAGGCAGAAGGCAAGAGTGAGGGCAGGAGTATGTGAGAAGAGCTGGGTGTTCATAAGAAAGAACTTGCCTGAGGACACATGGGCAGGGCAAACAAGGAATAGACAGGAGCATGCCATGATGAAGGTTACATAGACTGTGGCGCTGTTCCCTTACAATAATAGTACTCTCCTCACTCGCTCTGTGTTCCTTTTACCCTGCCATCTCTATTTCCATTGCCGTGAAAAACCCTTCACCACCCACCCCCAAACTCAAGCTGTAGCTTGAAGAACTCCTGGGTATTTTAATCTTTCTTGTTTCCTCTTTATTCTGTATTTGGACATTTTGGTGTCTTTTGTGTGCTGTGCATAATACTGCTATAGACATCCTTCTACATAAACACTAAAGTCCTTGTGTAAATAATCCATTGGACAAATTCCTAGTGGTGGGATTGGTAGGACAATTAATTAAAATTTGACCACATTCCTTTATAAATGAGTTGTGCCACTTCAGACGTCCACCCATAGAGCTTGAGAGGGCTCACTTTTCCACACCCTAGAGAGCCCTGGCTGTGCTAAACTTGAGCATTTTTGCTGATCTGAATCTAAAAATATGATTAACCATACTCTGTGAGTATATGAATATATTGCTTAGTAAATCTAAGCATATACATGGTGGACGTCTATTGACAGATGGTGTACATACACATACTTTAAAATCTATATGTCATTTTCTGTTCATATTCCAAGTTGCTATGGATAACTCTTTACATATTATTGACTTGAAGTTATCTAAGAATATATCATTGAAAGATATGGTTGAATTAACAGGTAAAATTAGCAGATTTTAACATGCAGAGATAGTGTTTTATAGGATATATTTTAAAAATTTACTTAGTGGAGAAGAAAATCTGCAAGTTATGTTTAGCATAGAAACAGTCACTCAGAGAATATGGACCCTAAGATAAAATGACCTTTGCTTTATCACTAGGGCTGGGCCCTAATTAGTCACTACAGAGAGTGCCAAAGAGGTTCAGTTGCCAGGGTGTAGATGCCAAGAAGCAGAGATTTTAAAAAAGGGGAGAGTTACATAAATTGCAGGGCTAAAGTGTCAGCAGAAATAGTGTGGTTATCCTGCTAAGTCAACTAGGCTTAAAACGTTTTTGTTTGTTTGTTTGTTTGTTTTTTGCCATTTTTCTTTGAGTTTTTTGTCCTTGAGTTTGTCGTCCTTTTATTAATTTGTCCTCTCTGCATTTGGCAAATGTGGCTTCTACTTTCTTGCATATGTTGCCTTCAATTTATGTGCCATCTTGGTTTTGGGGAAAATATTTTTCCATCTAAGAGGCATAATTCGATCGGTGTGGTGTGAAATGGGGACAGTGGTTAAGAGAGGTCCCACCACAATGCCAGCAAGCTTTGCTCTTCCAGCAGAGGAATCTCCTCCAATGGGATCATTCATGCTGACTTACTTGGATGCTCTATTCCTGGTTTTCAAAATGTTCATTTTAGACACAAAGATTCCTTTGAAAAATGGAATGTGAAGAGGTGAGGACAGTCCAGATTCCACAGAGCTGCATTTGTCAAAAGATTTGCTCAGTCGCCCTGTTTTGGGAAGGAACTGGTTAAATTCTTCTCTCTGAGCTTGGTCTGTGGTGGCACAGTCTGTGTTCATTCCTGGCATGACAAGAGGCACCCAGCTGGGGATGGCTGCTCCCTGAGGAGATAGAGGGAGAGGACAAGTATGATGGTCTCAATATGAAGCCAACTTGTTCTGGGAACTGGTTGTTCCCAAGATGGGAGAAGGATCCAGACTGAAGCTCAGCCAGGCTTGAGGGAGGCTGTCTAGAGATCTCCTTTTTTCCATTTCACATGTCGTGGCCAGGAAGCTTTTGTATGGTTATGTGACCCATAGAAACAAGATGACTATGATGTATTTTCCATCTAGCTATAGCAGTGGTATCATTTGTTTATCATTCATTCATCTATTCAATATTTGTTGAGAATTTACTATGGGGGAGGTGTCGAGTATATTCATTGCTGAAGGTGAACATGGTGACTTCCTCTGACCTTCCATTCTAGAGGGAGCCAACAATTAGATAAGTACTTATAAGTAGATGGTTCAGAAAGGGGAAAGACAGAGCATTATGGGCAGTGTTATACAAGGGCATGCAAGCTTATTTTAAACAGTTAGGTAAGGCCTCCCCAAAAAAATGATTTTGCAGTTGAGAACTGAGGGAAGAATAACAGTTGGCCAATGGATGATGGGGGAGCAGGAGGTGGTGGTGGTGGTGAGTCCATTGTGTTCCATGCAGAGGGGCATTCTCTGCAAAAGGTCAGGGGAAAACAGAAATTATTGGCATGGGAAACTAAGAGGAATGTAGTGTGTATAAGGCTTAGAGAACTCAGGTACTTGGGTTCAAACTATATATTGTGGACATTTCTCGCAAACAAAAGATAGATCTATATACTTAACCTGCTCTGCCCTTCCCACCAGGATACCTCTAATATGATCTGTCTTTCTCAGCACCAATAATTTTCATATGGATGTGGTATCCTAAATAATTTTCAGCATCTCAAGTCCTGTGTTGCTAGTAACGTTGCCTATATTAAAAACATTTTAATATACTCTTGACAGTACATGACAATAAAATGGTATCTCTTACATCAATGAGTGAATTATCTGAGTCATCAGTGACTTCTTGTATCCTCAGTTTTTATTTTTTAATCAGAAGATGACAGAGCTTCTCATTGTACTGTTGTGTAGATTGTTTCAGGAATTTTGAAATGCTTTTTAGATTTTATGCAGAAATGACAGGATGTTTGCGTGGAGGTAGGTAGTATGCCTTGGAATTGAATGTGACTTTGGGGCAAGTTCACAACCTGCCCTCAGTGTTTTCTTCTATAGGAGGTTGCAAGGTTGCTATGCAGGACTCCGTGTAAAGCATCTGTTATTATTCTACAGGGGATGCTGCATAAATAAAGTCAATGAGTAAGAATTACTGCTTTTTTTTTTTTTTTTACTGATAACTTTTGTAGACTCTGAAATAATATCTCTTGACTTCTATAACCAAAGCCAGGAGAATAACATTGTTTGAATTCTATTCCCAGTTTTGCAGAAGTGGGTGCCTTCTGCATTATTGACACTTGCTAATGCTTAGTCAGTATCTAATGTTAGCCTGACAAAAAGCAGAGAGAAAAAGAGAATCTTAGTAATAGCTGCCAAATTATCAAATTAGATTATGGATTTTGAAATTCCTTACTTCACTGTGTGTCTCCAACAGATGTTTGTTTATGTGTGTGACTTCTGTCAGGTTGCTTCATCTATCATGGTATTAGAATATTATGTATACTTAATTTAGAAATATGTGCACATACACTAAGGCTGCATGCTCAATTATTTTTATTGATAAGAGTACCTGAACAAAACATTTGGAGCCCATTGATATAATACACATTCATCATTTTTTTTCTTTTTCTCAGTATCAGAACCTCCTTTCTGTAGTTGGTGGAGAGAATTCCCTACCTTAAGAGACTTAGTAGGAAGCTGAACTTGACTCCCACCAAGTAAGTAGAAAATACCAGATGTGTTCCCAGACAACCGTCGCATCCCCTGAGCGTGTGACCTTGGCTCTGCCAATCAGATGTGTTAGTCTAGAAATTTGAACACCAGCTAGTGATATTCTCTGTGGCAATGGTGAGGTCTGAAGCACACAGGCTCCAGGGACAATTGCAGTGGAGCCAGTGGCACTGTCCAGTGGTCAGTGCTAGAGATGATTGTGGCAGGCATGCCAGCTACAGTGGCATTGCTGAGTGATGAGACAGCTTTGTGTTGTGCTTTGGGCTGTGAGCCTGGCTGAGAGACATCTCAGCCTGATTCTCCATCCCTCCCAGAGATCCTGTGAGCTGCCCTGTAACCTTTCAGTACATTTCTGCTTCAGTCAACCAATTTTTGGCTTGCAACCAAAACCCTGGTTGTAGGCAGTATTTCCAAAACCCGGCAGACCCATATTGTAGGCAGTGTTTCCAAAACCATTTTTCTGTGTAACATGTTTTTTTATAAAGCATTTCATGGCATCAGATTATTGGAAAATCTTTTGGGAAATGCAGAATGGCATGATATAACAGAACCTGAGAATAGTGTCTAATTATAACACATAGAAATAACCATGATTCAAAAGTCCCTGTGTGTGCTGCTGGTCTTATCTGCATAAAGCCCTGTAATCACAGTTTAAGATATTGTAGGGGATAAACAGTAGGCAATTACTTATACTGTGACTGGAGGCCAGACCCAGTTTTATTCTTTGTGCCATTCAGAGGCATGTGCTTTTGTTTGTCATATTTATCTGTTTATGATAACAATCATTGCAGACACCAATTTATTATGCTTTTATCATATGCAATGTACTTTCTGCAGTTTTCATTTTAATCTTCCTAACAGCCATGTGTGGCCAGTGCTATTTTTATTTTATGACTGCCAAAATGGAGGCTCAGTGAGATGAAAATTTGCCCAGACTTATCAGGAGTAAAGTTGTGATTTGAACCTGAAGCTCAGTCTTTGGCCACTAAGTCATTGAAGTAATAATATCTCTGGAAGCAGGGAGCAGCTCCTCTCTTACTTTCTTGGTTTCCAAGGCAGCATGTCTTTCTGGTGGGTTCTCATTCTCTGAGCCCAGCACTCTTTCCCCGCTGCCTTTTTTTTTTTTTTTTTTTTCTGCTCTTAAGACCTCTTTTCCTTCAGTTCTCTGTAAAGAGCATCTAATCTCTCAGCACTCTCTTTTTTTATCTGAGCAGTCTTCACGATTTAGTAGTATCTTTCCTTGCGTGGTCATGTGGTTTACATTTCTGTCCCTCTTGGGGCTAGAAGCTTTGGGAACCTCAGGATACATATCTGTTTTGTTCACCACTATACAGCTACCCCCTGCACAATGTGTAGTCCACAGACATTCCCCAAATGTCTATTTAAGAAGTAAATGAATGGCTCCATCACTTGCTGGAAGTTAGGCCAGGGTTTCTTAGTCTTTTTTTTTCATTGTTATCACACCTAATAAGAAAAATTTTATTAAGTTCATTTTATTTTCTTAAATTTCAATAATTTCAATAGGTTTTTGGGGAAAAGGTGGTATGTTTGGTTACATGAATAACTTCTTTATTAGTGATTTCTCTCTTTTTTTTTTGAGATGGAGTTTTGCTCTTGTTGCCCAGGCTGGAGTGCAATGGCACGATCTCAGCTCACTGCAACCTTCGCTTCCCAGGTTCAAGAGATTCTCCTGCCTCAGCCTCCCAAATAGCTAGGATTACAGGCATGCTTCACTACACCCAGCTCATTTTGTATTTTTAGTAGAGGCGGGTTTCTCCATATTGGTCAGGCTGGTCTTGAACTCCTGACCTCAGGTGAACCGCCCAGCTTGGCCTTCCAAAGTGCTGGGACTACAGGTGAGCCACCTCACCTGGCCGTTAGTGGTAATTTCTGAGATTCTGGTGCATTCATTACCCAAGCAGTGTAACTGTACCGAATGTGTAGTCTTTTATCCCTCACCCCCTTCCCACCTTTTCCCCCAAGTCCCCAAAGTCTATTGTATCATTCTTATGCCTTTGCATCCTCATAGCTTAGCTCGCACTTACAAGTGAGAATATACAATGTTTGTTTTTCTGTTCCTAAGTTACTTCACTTAGAATAATGGTCTCCAATTCCATACAGGTTGCTACAAATGCCATTATTTTGTTCCTTTTCATGGCTGACTAGCATTCCATGATGTGTGTGTATACATATATATATAGATATGATATATGATATATATATATATGATATATATGTGTGTGTGTGTGTATATGTATGTATACACATACACCATATTTGGTATATATGATATATATACAACAAATATATACACACAACATATATATATACCATATAGATATGTATGATGTGTGTGTGTATATATATATATTTTCTTTATCCACTTGTTGATTGATGGGCATTTGGGCTGGTTCAATATTTTTGCAATTGTGAATTGTGCTGCTATAAACATGTGTGCACGTATCTTAATGACTTATTTTCCTCTGGGTAGATACCCAGGAGTGAGATTGCTGGATGAAATGGTAGATCTACTTTTAGTTCTTTAAGGAATCTCCACACTGTTTTCCATAGAGGTTGTATTAATTTGCATTCCCACTAGCAGTGTAAGAGTGTTCCTTTTTCACCATATCCACACCAGCATCTGTTATTTTTTGATTTTTTTGATTATGGTCATTCTTGCAAGAGTAAGGTGGTATCACATTGTGGTTTTGTTTTGCATTTCCCTGATCATTAGTAATGTTGACCATTTTTTCATATGTTTGTTGGTCATTTGTTTATCTTCTTTTGAAAATAGTCTATTCATGTCTTTAGCCCACTTTTTGATGTGTTTCTTCCTGCTGATTTGTTTGAGTTCCTTGCGAATTCTTAACATTAGTCCTTCGTCAGACATATAGATTTTAAAGATTTTTCTCCTACTCTGTGGGTTGTCTGTTTGCTGATTATTACTTTTGCTGAACAGGAGCTATTTAGTTTAATTAAGTCTCATATACTTATCTTTGTTTTTGTTGAGTTTGCTTTTGGGTTCTTGGTCTTGAAGTCTTTGCCTAAGCCAATGTCTAGAAAGGTTTTTCCAATGTTATCTTCTAGAATTTTTATGGTTTCAGATTTTAGTCTTCGATTCATCTTGAGTTGACTTTTGTATAAGGTGAGAGATGAGGATCCAGTTTCATTCTTCTGCATGTGGCTTGCCAATTATCCGAGCACCATTTGTTGAATAGGGTGTTCTTTCCCCACTTTATGTTTTTGTTTGCTGTGTCAAGGATCAGTTGGCTTTAAGTATCTGTCTTTATTTCTGGGCTGTCTATTCTGTTCAATTTGTCTGCTTGCCTGTTTTCATACCAGTACCATGCTGTTTTGGTGATTATGGCCTTATAGAATAGTTGGAAGTCAGGTAATATAATGTCTCCAGATTTGTTCTTTGTGCTTAGTCTTGCTTTGGCCATGTGGCCCCTTTTTTGGTTTCATATGAATTTTAAGATTGTTTTTTCCAGTTCTGTGAGGAATTACGGTGGTATTTTGATGAGAATTGCACTGAATTTGTAGATTGCTTTTGGCAGTATGGTCATTTTTCACAATATTGATTCTGCCCATCTATGAGCATGGGATATGTTTCCATTTGTTTGTGCTCTCCATGATTTCTTTCAGCAGTGTTTCGTAGTTTTCCTTGTAGAGGTCTTACACATTCTTGCTTAAGTATAATCTTGATTAAGTAGTATTTGCTTAATAATATACTTAATATATACTTATACTTAATATGCTTAATGTTAAGTATATTCTTGCTTAAGTATAAAATAAGTATTTTATTTTAATTTTTTGTAGCTGCTGTAAAAGGGGTTGAGTTCTTGATTTGACTCTTAGCTTGGTTGCTGTTGTTGTATAGCAGGGCTACTGATTTGTGTACATTTATTTCGTATCCTGAAAGCTTATTGAATTCATTTACTAGTTCTAGGAATGTTTTGGATGAGTCTTTAGGGTTTTCCAGGTATTTAATTATGTCATCAGCAAACAGCAACAGTTTAACTTCCTCTTTACTGATTTGGATGCCCTTTATTTCTTTCTCTTGTCTGATTCCTCTGGCTGAAAAATTATATTAAATTTAAGTTCTACCTAATGAGATAAATTTTATGGAGTAGGGTTTAGCTTTGGAAGTCTATCAACTATTGTAATATCTATGATATTTTCATTCCCTAAGAACCAATTTTTGCCCCCTTGGTGGTGTGGTAGTGATATCACCCCTGTTCAGAAAGTATGGGTTATGCTTTTAGTTTCTTCGTTTCAACTTCTGTAAAATGGAGCTAGGAACATCTAATTTGTAAGGTTGCTGGAAGATTAAAGTGTCAGTATATGTAACTTTCTCGTCATATTGTAGATGGTCAAATGTGGACACAGGGTGTCTTCTATTAAATGTTAATTGAATATCAGGGACGACTACAGTTGGTCAAATAATTTTTATGTTTATATTACAGTTTTTATAACATGCAGATCTGAAAGATGAGACATAAGCAAAATAATACTTACTGAAAAGACCCAGCAGTTTATCCAAGATTTCTGCATTTAATGGAGGTTTTTGGCTTTGACAGTTTACTTAGCTTAATTCAATTTTGAATCTTCAGTTGTGGAATTTCCTAAGGAATTCCTGATAGTGTAACTTAAGCACAAAGTAAAAGCCTACACCTACAGTGTGGATGCATTATTCATTTTAGAGCATAAAGTGTAGGATTTAGTACAAAGCACACCTATATGGATTCCCTCAAGAATATGCCATCAGGCAATAATTAAATTATGTAAAAATAGTTTATCCCTATTATAGATGCATTCTCCAGGCTTAAAAGCAGATTTTGAGACATAAATATTAAACTCTGCCATTTTTGGCATGTTCCCTTCTTTTCAATTAGATAGGCTCAACAAATTGTTTTTCCCATGGATAATAACTTTTATTGAAGGAAACACAAATGCACATCTCCATAGCAACTGACTAGAATCCCTCGCCAAGTTCTCTTCTTTATGTCTGATTTATCAGCCCCCAGGTAGTTCGCTCTTGCACAAAGGAGAACTATTGTCAGTTAATTAGGAGGAAGAAATGAGATCAGGAATTTTGCTTGCAATTTAATTTACTACAATATATGTTTACATATGTCCCACTGATGATATTGCGAAAATGTCTGCTGATCATAAAAGTACTTTAAAGGTTTCTGCTTAGGGTTTGTGTAAAGTATATATTTTTATATTATAGTATGTTGTCAAGGGTGAAGTAAGAGGCAAAATATGGTTCTCTCAACTCCACAAAGCTATGCTCCTCTGCCTGAAGGGACTGAATGCCATGACTTTATGAAAATTTCGGTTGTATTTTTCATGGGCAACTCACTTGATAATTTTCTAAAGCCTGGAACTGCTGCTTGTCTATAGGTTAAAAATAAGGAGGATGCTATTTGAGCTTACTGGCACTATTCTCTGTAGTTAAGAGTCAGCAGCCAAGGTGAGCCTGGGACCCCAGATAGACCGTTGTTTTACCTACCTGTGAGAGGACTTTGTGACAGGACCCAATGCTCTTCCTTCTGAATCCCTTTGAATGAGGAACAAGACAGTTAATGGGTCAACTTTATTGACCTCACTGTGCTGGGAATTGAAAATAAAGCAGTAAATTGCCAAAAATGGTCTACAGCCTCATGGAGCTTACAGTCTAAGAGGGAACAGCTAAGGGAATGTCCCATCCTGCCTGTTCCCCGTGGCCTGACTGACACCTCAAAGGAAATTTCCAGAATAAGGAGTGTGACCAAGGAGAGGTGTGATGTATATTAGGAGACTGCAGCCTAGTCTGGGAGGTCCAGCAAGGCATCTCGGAGGCCTGAATAGAGAAGGGAAGTAGGCCAGATAGAGGGAGGAGGAGCAAATAGATGGGAGGTGGAGCAGGGGTGCAGATTCAAGATGGAAGTGTATGAATGACACTCTCATGCACCGAAATCAGTGGTGATCTGAAACTGGTAAGAAAGGGAGGAGGGTGGTATGAAAGGAGGCTGGGCAGAATGGCAAAAAGGCCTCAGGTTCTGCCTTAAGATGCTTGGACTTGATCCATTCGGCACTGAGGAGCCTTTGAGGGTTTAAGCAGAGGAGGGGAGTGATCAGATATGATTACCTGTCTATATTCTAGAAACTGGTTGGAGTGTGAAAATGGACTCGGGGGGCCAGCTGTGTCACCAGGCTCCTCATTCCTTATTTTCTGGGCCTGAGTTCCTAAGGGAGTTGGTACCTGAGGCTGTGACCAGTCTACAGTTTCTCAGCCTACTTGTTCCCCCTGGCCCAGTTGCAACATTTCTTGCTTTATCTCATAGGTGCCCTCACACTTGACTGTAGAGCACCTCCCCACCCCAGCACCACTAGCCAGGCACTCTCTTTCCTGTTGGAGAGCTTACAGTCAGTCTGCCCTTTGCCTGTGTCCATTGAGGCACCAAAATGTCTTTTGCCACTGAGTTAACTTCTGAGAAGTTACCAGCCCCTGGACACAGCCCAAGGACAAGAAAGATCTTCAGTGTGAAGAGCAGCACAAATGTCCCCCCTTCTTTGGGTATAGCTGCTTATTGTTGACTGCTGTGAACATTGGGGATTTATAATATCTTGGCCTTGTGTTTGCTGTTAAATCTGCAAAATAATAAGATAAGGGAAAGCAGTGCTTTAAACTATAATTAAAGACAAGCATAAATAAAACAAGCAGGTGGCTTAAATTCCTAACCTGTTGACTAAAGCAGAACTTAACTATAAACAAAGCAAGAGCAAAGCTGGAATGAACTTTGTCTAAATTGAGAGCAAAAAGCTCATTTTTTAATGTGTGTTCAAAATCTCTCTATGAGTGTTAGAATTGCCATCTTTTTAGTCAGAAGGAACGAATGTAATATTCCTGGCAACAATTAATGGTCCATTGGTGGCAGCCCCTATGACATCTTTATGATTTGATAGGATGAATCATGGAAATTCTACCCTGCCCAAACTTATGTCCCAGAAGAGATTGATTGGAAAATCTGGTTGAAGATGCGTCAGTTTATTCCCACATTGTCTGGATCTGATAAATTCTTCATGCATTTTGGGGATGAAATTACCACAGTTGACTTTGCTGTGTTGCCAGCTAGTTTGCATGCTGCAAAATGGAAGCAGTTGACACTTAACACAAATGTCATCTATGAGACAGAAAAATATAATGTTTTGCTGTCTTTTCTTCTTGATCACCATTTCATCTAGTGGCAGCTCACAGTGATTGGGGAATTGAGTTTTCTAAACTCCGAAAGTGTGCTGTTCTCTAAGTATAACCTCCAAACTTCAGTGCCTATCCATCTGTATTTCCTTCCCTTTAAATAAATATTCATTGTATCAGGGACTCTCCTAGACCTTGAAGATATGGTGGATAAGAAAAATGTGGTCCTTAATCTCAGGGTGCAGAGGTCGATGCATTTTTTTGTTTGCTGTTTACGAAGTTAAATTTAACACCATAAAAGTTATTTTTAAAACATGTTTTCTTCTTGGGAAAAATTATCTTTGCCATGTTCATGTTTCGAAATGATGGTAAAGGATCACAATGATTATTATAATCCTTAAGGTCCTTTAAGCCTGTGAGATGGAATACTTTAATGTTATTACTTACATTTTTGAGGAATAGTTAATGGGAAATATCTCAATATATAATACTTAATCAAAGAGGCAGAACCAAGCTTTATATATCATATGATTCCAGTTTTAGTAAGCACAGAGATATAAAGATATATGAATGGTTAGAAAAATAAGTAAATACATGAGTAAGAGACTGAGTGAAAGTACATGAAAATGTTAATAGCTATGATATATGGGTAAGGGCATTATGATTACTTTTTGCCCTACACTATTGTGTGTTTTTTTTAATTTAAAAAATCATATTATTTTTGTAATTAGGGAATATGTTATTAAAAATAATCCCTAGTTTTGAGTTGAAATAGACATAATATTATCATAAAGATGCCCACAGCAAATATTAATTAGAGTTTTTAAAATAACAGTGAAAGCAGCAACCAATGATAATCCTCCTGTCTCCCTGTTTCTCATATTCTAAATGTTTTATTGCTCCCCTTTAAGTCACTCTTCATTTTGCTTATCTCCATCCAGCTCTTCTAATTATTTAATTGAATTATTATTGGCTTATGGGAGAAATTATTATATTTCAGTGATGGGCTGATTTATATAGGTAGCTATGTTTCATCTATTTAAATTCCTGCCTAGGCAAGAACTTAAATATGCTAAAAAGTGGTAAAATTAAGTAAAGATATGAATAATGTGTATCTTTGGAGGTATCCTATGGATACACTATTCACAAATGGGAGGGAGGGGACAGCTAAGGGAATGCCCTGGGATACCACTCAGTGAAAAGTTGGGACCTCCAGAGGAGTTCCTCATCTGGGGTGTATGTGTGTTTTATAAGGTCTGCGTATTCATAGTGCTACAAGTATTTTTTGTATTCTGCAAATCACATACAGTACGCTCATACATATATTTATACACACAGAGTATTCTTTTTGTCTCAAACGAATGTAACTGTTATAATGGATACAAAATGAATTAGTTCATAAGCACAGTTATCATTGCATCCTAAAAGTACAGTTGCTATCCTGTGGTCCCTTGTAACAATGCTATGATGATAACGCACCTAACATTTCTAAGGCGTTCAGTATGTGTCATACTCTATGCTAAGCTTTACACATGTTGACTTATAAAATGTTGTTTTGTCATTTGGAAAGGTGCCTTCATCCTTGGAAAACTGGTAACTACTGATTGAAAATGTCGAATAAATTCTAAGACCCAAAAGCTTTGGAGGCATGGGTAGGAATCCTGGTGTCAGAGAGACCTGGGTTCAAATCCTGGCTTGGTGTGTATGTGAGAGAGAGAGTGTATGTGTATGTGTGTTTTCCTAGCTGTGTGACTTTGAGAAAGTGATTAAACTTTTGTGACCCCATTCCCATTTGTAAAACAGAAATTAGTTTGATAAGAGGCAAAATTCTTAAACATGCCTAGGTAGAGAGGGCTCAACAATGATACCTGTTCCATCATGAAGTTACAGTCACAGGTTAAGTTGAAAGGACAACGGTGAGTAACAGTTGCTATCAGAAACCCCATATATGATTTTTGTAGTGTTGAGTCTTATGGCCAGAAGAAAGGGGATATAATTTGTCTGAGATTTAATAATTTTAAGACTTGATTAAGATAAAATTTGATGAGATAATATTTCAGAGAGCAACTCAGCAGGATTAGGCTCTCTCTTACCAGCTATTGATTCTCCAGACCTTGGGATTTGCTGCCCAGTGCTCTCCTATAGGACACAAGTGGATTTATTTTCTTAAGTGGGTGTTCCCTCTGCCTTTTAGTCTTCTTCCTGGCATCTGTTGCATCTGGCCTTGTGACCTGGTGGTAGTTTTGGTGGCCATGCCCAAGGCTGGCAAGACGGTTGTTATTTTAATGCCTTTAAATAGTTTGTCTGAACCACAGTCCTTGAATACCAAGAAGCAACATTACACAAGATAATAGGTCCTAATGATGTGGGTTGTTAGGTGGTTAGTTGAGTTATAGAGGGTCTTGTTATGGGGTAAGAGTTTGGATAGACGTTGGAGTAATTGGGGTCCTGCTCAGAATGCAATGTACTCCAGTGACCCAAATTGTAAAAAGATACTCCTCCTTCTAAGAGAGCACCCTGGACTTGGGGAAAAACATTTGCAGACAGGCTTAATGAGGAAAATTTCCATAGCAATTTTAAGTATTGTCACACGTGATTATGGAACATGGGATTCTGCTTGCTCTGATCAAGCATTTAGTTGTCCATGGCCTGAAAAATAAAATCAGATGAAATCTGGTTACCATATTCCTTGCTAATTTCTTCAGTGAAGGAGATGTTGATGCCTGGGTGGCAGATAGTAAGGATGGGTCTGCTTTTTGTCCAAAGAAGTTGAGATTCTACATGAGGCAAGCAGTTATGTTAGGAAAGGGCACAGTTTTATGGAGTGTTAAAAGAGTTTTTGTGAAAATACTTTTGAAGAGAGAGAATTCAAAGACAACTTAAATCCAGTGTGTGGCTTTATAATGAGACAGACAGACAGACAGACACATATATCCCATGCTTTAAAAACAAAACAAAACAAAACAGAACAAAAAAAAAACAAAAAACCTTTTTTGCTGAGTATAAGTGGCTTTTTTTGGGTACAATCTTGTATCTTATTGATGTGACTACGAAGATATTCCAGTGTTTTCTAAATATGCATCTAATTAAATATATGTGTCACATTAAAAACTTTAGGAGAGCTAATTACAAATGTTTGCATGTCTCTTAATAAAAGTGAGACTTTACATAGCGGAGCAAAAGTAAAATTAAATCATGCATCCAGCCCACAAATATTTTTTGAATATCTACTGTGTGCCACGCACCATGTTGGGAGATGAGAGTATTCTGTTGTGAGCAAGACAAACAACCCCTGCCCTCATGGCAGTTAGAGCAACCTGATGCACTCAAAGTTGTATTGTGAGTGTTTTCCTAGAGCAATGAAAGATATCTCTTGTCAGGTCTTCTGCACAAGGTGGTTCTTAGGTTAACCTGTGAGCTAATTTTGAGAGAGCATTCAGTTAGCACTTATTAAGTACCTTCCTTCTTCACTCATATGGTCCTTCCATGTCCACTGTAAATAGTATCATAATTCCCATTTCCAAGGTTTCAATTTGCCTTTTGTATTTTCTGTGTTTAATATGCTTCTTTTCTGGAGAATAGTCACAAAATAATTGGGATGATTCGGGGGATACTCAATCCCTGATAAGTCATAAACACAATTTAGATAGAAGAATGTGCCTTTTCCTTATCCCTGAAACATTTCAATTGGCATTTTATTTATTAAGTCATGTAGAAAATGTTTGATACAGATTTTAATGAAATTGCTGTAAGAGTATAGACAATTAGAGAGTGTACCATAACTTAATAATCGGTATTTTCTCAAGTCAGAAATAATTCTTCATTTTTGTCTTAATCAGCATGAGTAAGACCTAATTGTACCCCTTTTAAGCCAAAGGTCATGAACTACAAAAGTGGACAGAAAAATCCGGTCTCCTTCAGCTTCTACAAATAGCTCTTAGAGTTACTTTAAGGTCAGAGGCTGTCAGGCCACTGTCCATCTCTCAGGCACTTAATGATAGTTTAATCAAATCAAGAAGGAGATACTGGGTGATCCCATTCTTGATGGTCTCTGATAAGCTGGTAATGGGCAGAAATGTTTCCCTAAGAGGTTTATGTTTCAGCTGCACAAAGAAACTTCTATACTGTCTTTCAGGAAATATGAGCCCAGGTACAATACCAACTTATCTTTTACCCAAGAGCTTTCTTAGCTTGAAGGGCCATGATTCTTTAGACCTAAGACATATGTGATTTCAATGTCAGTGGTTGTGGAATGCATTTTATTTTTTCTAAAGCAGTTAATAGCAAAGGCTTGTTTTCTTCTTAAGAGTTTGAGCTTAGTATATTCATCACCTCACAGTTACCTTTTTTTGTGCTTAGAACACTTAAGATCTACTCTCTCAGCAAATTTCATGTATGTAATGTACTATTATTAACTATAGTCACTATGCTGTACAATATATCTCTAGAACTTACTCATAACTGAAAATCTGTCCCCTTTTACTATCTGGTTTTATGAGTTTAACTTCTTTAGGCTACATACATATCATATATATCTGGTTAATTTCACTTAGCCTAACTTTCTCTAGGTTTATGTATGTTATTGCAAATGACAGGATTTTCTTAATTGTGATAATCATTTCACGAAGTATATCTATGTTAAAGCATTACATTGTATACTTTAAATATATATAATGTTTTGGTCATTTATACCTTCATAAAGCTGTGTATAAATACATCTATAAATAAGCCAAAAAAAAAACCAGCTTGAATTTAGAGATGCTCAGACTACCTGTTATGGTTGCAAACTCTCTTTTGCTCCAGATTGCAGTGAAGTTGCATATGAGTTAGGATGGTCCTGGAGACTATATAAATGCAAAGTCATTCTAATCGGATTTTCGAATTTTAGTTTACCTTTATAACTTTATGGTTATTGATAAAGGTATATAATGTGTTTTGGATAATTAAGAGAAACTGTTTTTTATCCTCAACATGAGTAATTTTTATGCCCTGCTAAAATGGGCTGCAATTCATGTATAAGATAACTTGAGGCTTTCAAAACCCAAATGGAGTTTTTGCCTGGGCATGTGAAAGTGACTGCAGACTTTTTTTTTTTTTTTTTTTTCTAAAATCTTGTGTTCTGCACAGATGGCATGCTGCCTAATGGTGGAACACAAAGATGGCCACTAATGGTGGAATACAAAGATGGCCAAACCAACGGTCTGATGACTATTTTGATTCAGGAATTGGAAGAAGTTATGTTTTTGCAATTTGACTCTGAGTTAATGGCAGCATTTGCTTCTCATGTGGCTAAGCATGTTAATAAAGCATCTTTTCTGAAACCGATCCTGAAAACAGGCATCCAGAAGGAAAGAGGAATTTGCTGGAAACATAGTAAGATGTTGTACTTGTAGTGTTGTAAAGAAGAAATTGTTCCATGGGAACTAATTTATTAGGAATAAGCATATTCTTAACCTTCTAGTCTTTGCTGATAGCAAAATGTATGTATCTGGTAGATATTATCTTGTGTTTTTAAAAAGAACTTGCCTAACAGTTTGGGTTTGTACTGAGGCTATAGCCTGTTGTACCCACTGAAGCAGTTGGCTTTGATCAGTCCTTCCCTCGTGGCTGGGCTGCATATGTATAAACAGAGGATTATTGAGTGTTGGGAATGAATTCTTTGGGAGACATGTATTTTAATGAGATTCTTAGAATTGCTTCAAGTTCTGTTTTTACTAATTCTACTCCTAGTTTCTTAGAAAGGAAAAGACAATTAAGGAAAAAGGGCTTGGGCCATGCTGACTTCACACTCCTTGTAATAAAGTTTTGGTTTCCATACAGTTCTTCCAAGAAGAGTGAACTGACCCCCAAAAGGACTCTATCCTATGTTTTATAAGTAAAACAAAATGAGCATTTTCATATAACTCAAGTCTGTACATGACACAGAAGGGATATAGAGGAAGCGATAATTCTGTTTGCTTGGTACATGATAGATGGTTTGCTGGATTTAATTCTTGTGGAATTCAGCAAAGGCTTCCTAAGGGGAGCTGTGTCAGATGTCAGGGAGAGAATAATGAAGATAGGATATGGGGAGAAAGGAAAGCCAGGCAGAAGGACTGAAGAAAGTTCAGATGGGGTGGAATGAGACAGCAAGCGAGGACCAAGAACTCTGACAAGGTCAGCAAGCTGGGGGCTGCTAAGCAGAAGGAGGTCACATGAGTAAGGCACTTAGCACAGTGCCTAACACATAGTAATTGCCCATTAAATGGTAGCTTAAAGGCAAAGCCTGCTTCCCATGACGTACTGATAAACGTTTAACAACCGGCTCTCATAATGGATGGGGAAGGAAATTCCTGATTTGTAGTACTTGCAGATTTCTCTGGTATAATTACTCCCACCATGGCCCATTTCAAGCTACCGACATAATTTATTTTAATGGATAGTTGGGGATTTCATCTCCTGAGCTGGTTCAACCTGGTTCCGACAACCACTGACTGCTTCCTCCTTATGTGCAATCCTTGAGATCTTTGCAATTCCCCCTTTTATATCTGTGGAGCATTCTCCTCAAGTCACCTCAGCCTAACCATCAGAAAGTTAACTCAGTTACTAAAAGACACATGGTGTTAATGTGAGGAATATTATTGGAAATAATTTCTAGGCTCTGGGATATGAATTTTGCTTGGGGGCATTTCTAGACTCACATCTTTGGCCAAGAGCCACTTGGAGTTTTAGACATGAGGATGGGAACACTTTCTGATTCACAGTTGGGTGAGGGTGGCCCTGGTGGGAGGAACTGATTAATGTGAGTAACTTGTTAGAGTTGGGAGGAAAGATATTTTTGTTAGTAAAAAGATACTAGGTAGGTTGTTTTTTTTTTCCCCGAGTGTTTGAGTAGGCAAAGTGTGTGGGAAAAAAGTGAAGAGAACAGTCCTGGATTCTGTGTGATAGAGGAGAGTAAAAAATGAGGACAGAGAGTCATTAGACCTTCTCTGTGTGGGGGTTTCATGGGGGAAGAGTAATGCAGTAATGATGAGGAAGCCTCCTGTTTATAGCTGCTCACCTAATGTGCTGGCCAAGGTGCCGGGTGATGTACAAACATTATAGTCTGTATGCCTCACAGTATCCCTAACTCTTGAGAGAAAGCTATTCAATCCACTTAGTTGCTCAAGCTGGAAACTTAGGAATCATCTTTGATTATTCCTCATACCCACACATCCTATTTATAACCATGTCCTAAAGACTATACTCCAATTATATTTCAAAGCCATTTGACTCCTCTGCACCTTCCCTACTAATCCTGTTATATAGACCACCATCATCATTCCCTTCTTATTGGTACCCTGAGTCCACAGTTTCTCCTTTATCCGTTCTCCACATGGCAGCCAGTGATGCACTTAAAAAGTCTATGGCTGGTCGGGCATAGTGGCTCCCATCTGTAATCCCAGTGCTTTGGGAGGCCAAGTGGGGAGGATTGCTTGAGACCAGGAGTTCCAGACCAGCCTGGGCAATATAGTGAGACCCTTACTTTACAAAAAAATTAAAGAATTAGCTAGGTGTGGTGGTGTGCATCTGTAGTTCTAACTTCATGGGAGGCTTAAGTGGAAGGATCACTTGAGCCCAGGAGTTTGAGGCTTCAGTGAGCTATGATTATTCCCCTGCACTCCAGCCTGGGTGACAGAGCAACACCCTGTCTCTAGGGGGAAAAAAATGTGTGTGCTGTTATTCTTTTGTTTGAACATCTTCAATGGCCTTTAGAGTTAAATCCGAACTCCTTCTAGTGATCTAACCCTTAATTGCCACTCCCCTTTTTTCTCAGCTCCAGAACACTTGCCTATTAGTTTTTCAAACATCCAATTGCTTTCTTTTGCCTTTGTCTAGTATCCAGTTCTCTCTGCTTACCATTCCCTGTTGGGTTCTTTCTTATTCTTGAGGTCTCCATTTAAATGTCACCTGTTATGAGAAGATTTCTCTGATCTTGTATTCTCAGTAGATCCTTCCCTTTCCCCAGTATTCTTGACCTCAGCACCCTGTTTGTTTCCTTCATAGCATTTCCCAACAATTAGGGTGTTAAAATTTGCTTCCTTGTTTTCAGCTGCCTTACTCAACAGATCACGAATAGGTACCATGTCTTTCTTGTATACCGTACTTTCTTTAGTCCTTGGCACAGTGCCTGTCATATAATAGATGCTCAATAAATTCCTGTTGAATGAATAAAGAAACTGAGCCATAATCCAAGGTCACCTGGGAATTAGGCTGTTTTCTCTTATATCTGGCAAGCATCTAAGCTCATTCTCATTCCCCATTTCTGTGGTACAGTGGGCTGGTGGCCTCACGGTTGGGAGTTGTGGTGGTGGCCTGAGATCTTGTATTGTCTGGACCCAGTCCCAGGGTGATCCTCTTACTTTAATCATCATTCATTTGATGATATTTCTCAAATCTGGGTCTAAGCATTCTTTCCTTACCTCCAGTCCATGCTCCCACTGCCAACTGGGCATTTTTGACTGAGCGTCAGAGGCCTAAGAGACAACTTGTACAAAAATTGAATTCATCACATTCTCTTTTTCTCTTTCTGTGTTTTTTATCTCAACAAACAGCACTTTCATGTACTTGGTTGTCTCAAGTCAGAAGTCTGAGCAGCCTATCCCCAAATCAGTGACTCACACCTGTCAGTTGGATATCTGCTATTCTCTGATTCGGAGCCCTTCTTTCTCTACCTATCATCTGCCATAGTTCAGGCCACAGTCTCCTTTGACCTCCTCCCTTGTCTCCGTGCTTCAGAGGCCAGTGACAGTATATCCCTAGGCATCCATCTGAAATGCACATTTGATCATGTCCTATCTTAAACCTTTACACTGCCTCTGTGACTATTTAGAACATTACATAATTCCTTAGCCCATTACGAAGGCCAGGGAAGAACATTGCAGTAACTTATGCACAGATTTGGAGGAACTTCTAGTGCAAGGAGTTGAAGAGCAAGACCTGATGCATCACTGGTTCATTAATCGAAAAAGCAGCACCCAGTGCTTCCTCAGTTCTGGGCTCTGTGCCAGAATGGACACATTTCATTTTTCTTGCCTTGGCTCCTCCTTTATGTCTCTTCTGGCCTCCATTTGTTGGTCATCATCTGTTTGTATGCATGCACACGTGTGTGTGTGAATATTTATTCCTCTTAGTTCCTACAATGTATGATTATAGTTAATTATGTGGTCCACAGGCAGCCTAGATTTCAGGAATTGATCAGTGTTTCTAGATGCATATTTCTGGAATTATTAAGAATTTTTGGAAAAATTTGAAAGCATCTAGTTTGTTCTTTTACTGACTGCCACTACTATTGCTGGTAACAACAGCAAACACCTGTTGAGAAAACAGTGAATCATGAAATATCAGTGGATTGTGAAAATCGGCCGTTTGGGTGAAGACCAATGTGTTTTAAATGAAATGGATTAGTATGGATTGGAATGGAGTAAAACAGAAATATCAGCCTTTCTCATGCATAGTAAGTGGTGGAGCTGTTTCGTGAAGCTTTAGTTTCTATTAAGTATGTGTTGTACAGACTGCTATTGCAGCCATTATTTTGTTCCCCTCTTCTTCACTGGGTACACAACTGGACTACATTTCCTGGATACCTTTGCAGGTGTAGTCATGTGACTAAATTCTGGCTAATGGAATATGAACAAAAGTGAATATTCCACTTCCAGGCTTGGCCTATAAAACCCTTGACTCAACTTGTACGTTAAGTATTTGCTATGGTAGTAGGCCTGTTCTAAAGTATGTTTCAGAAAGCTGTGATCAAAAAGCTAAGAAGTATTTATACTGTCACATTTAACTCTCCTATCCCTGTGAAGCAAGCATTATCACCATTCCCATTTTACAGATACTGAAGTTGAGACACAGAGAGGTTAAGTTACTTGCCTGAGGCCACACACCTAGAAATGAAAGGAGCCAGGTTTTGAATTCAGGCCACTGGGGCTGCAGACCCAGGCTTTCCATCATGACATTTTGCTTTTTCTAAGGATGATGCCTGTATTTCAAGCATGTGCACAGCCGGTACCAAGAGCTTTTTTCACACCTGAGGTGGCTGAAGCTCAGTTTCCAGCTATGTTCTTTTAATTGTTTTGAATCTGTTTTTATAAACATGGACTCTGCAGACACTATGAAAATACTATTGTGAAATTTGACTCTGAAGGCTTCAGAGTGTCATGCTGGGGATTAGCAGTATTATTCCCAGAGATTCTAATGTGAGTCTGGCTGCCAAAAATCCCTTCCACTGTTTTGGAAAGGACAAGGGGGGTATAGTCCCATTTATAGGGGTGAAGGGTAATTTCTAACACATGGCTAATGATTTACTATCTTGAAGAAACATTTATCTGTGGCTCAGTAGCTAGGCCTCGTCAAGCCAAAGATGATGAAAGTGTTTATGAGGAATGGACTTGCCAGTTCAATTATTATTTCAAGGGAAATGGCTAACAGGAAAATTATACCATTGTAGTTGCTAGAAGCTAAACTCTAATAGTGTCTTTGTGGACAGCTTGATGGTTTTTAGAGCAGTTTATTCAGTTTCCCTTTTATCTTCCCAATAACTCACCTCCAGAAGTTTTGGTCTTTGATATGTTAAAAAAAAAAAAAAAAGGAGGAGGCAAGAAAGTCATCTATCCTATGACTCAGCATCGAGTTTAGAGGGGAACTGCCTGACCATGGATGCCGTTGCCTGGACTTGACAGAAGATGCGGTGTATTTTTAATATACTTAAATTTACCTATTCTGGTGCTTTTCCTTTCAAGATCACAAAGCATATACGTAGTGGGTATTGTCTCATATGTTTAATCAAGATCTCGGTGAGGAGGAGTGAAGGATGGTTTTCTTACTTTGTCTAACGAGCATGTAGTATGTACCATCTGTTATGTTGCCTTCTGGTGAAGCATGCCCATCCGCTGCCTCTCCCAAGTCGCCATCTTCCCTGGTGCGGCAGCTTGCCAAGGGAAGGTAGTAGATGCAGTCCTCCTAGGAGCAGCAATAGTATTGTGGATTGTGGAAGTCCTAGTAATTTTTAGCTGACTAAAAATCAGATCAGTGTGCATGTACTCTCACCGTGCTTTGGTGTTTCTAAACAATGCAGGGATACGATACACTGTGCTGTGGTGGGTCACCCCTACTGCTCCCTTGGTCTCCTTTGTCCTCTGCTGTCCCAATGGTCAGTTTTATGCAAAGGATCAGGTTATTAGGATTCAGTGTTAAGTGCAGACAGTAGTCTTCCTCAAAGCATGTGTGGTATTGACTTATTTTTTTTTTTTTCTTATTTTAGAGATAGGGTCTTCCTCGGTCACCCAGGCTGGGGTGCAATGGCATAATCTTGGCTCACTGCAGCTTTGACCCCTCGGGCTCAAGTGATCTTCCTGCCTCAGAGTCCCCAATAGCTGGGACTACAGGCACACACCACCATGCTCGGATAATTTTTGTATTTTTTTGTAGAGACAAGGTTTCACTGTGATGCCCAGGCTGGGCTTGAATTCCTGGATTCAAGTAATCCTCTCACCTCGACCTCTCTCATAGTGCTGGGATTACAGGCATGAGCCACTACACCTGGCCAGTATTGTCCTATTTTAATTGAAGAGAACACACCCCCCTCCATGTATACATATATACAGTAGTTCCTCCTTATCCATGGTTTTGCTTTGCATTTTTTTCAGTTATTCACAGTCATCATTAGTCAGAAAATATTAAACGGAAAATTTTAGAAATAATTCATAAATTTTAAATTGCCTGTCATTGTCAGTAGCATGATGCAACCTCATGCTGTCTTGCTTTGTCCCACCTAAGACATGAACCTTTCCTTTGTCCAGGGCCTCCATGCTGCCTACACCACCTTTCTGTTAGTCACTTAGTAGCCATCTTGGTGATCAGATCAATTGTCATGGTATCGTAGTACTTGTGTTCAGTGAACCGTTGTTTACTTAATAATGATCCCAAAGCGCAAGAGTAGTGATGCTGGCATGTTGTTATAACTGTTCCATTTTATTATTGGTTGTTGTTAATTTCTCACTGTGTCTAATTTGTAAATTAAACTTCATCATAGGTATTTATGTATGGGAAATACAGTAGTGCATATAGGTTTTGGTACTATTTGTGGTTTCAGGTATCTATTGGGGGTATTAGAACATGCCCTCCTTGGATAAGCGGGGACTACCATACACACATTCATGTAGAAACAATGTGGAAACATGTTTGTACCACACTGTTGACTGCAGCTATCTTTCATAGCGGGATTAGAGGTAAATTTCATGTTTTTTTCAAGCATGCTGTCATGCTCTGCATAATGATGTTTTTGGTCAACTGTGGGCCACATATATGACAGTGGTCCCATAAGATTATAATGGAGCTGAAAAATTCCTCTTCCCTAGTGATGTCTTAGCTGTTGCAATGCTTTGGCACAATTTACTTTATTTTTCAAAATAAAGTTAGTGTTGCCTAAGTGTACAGTGTTTATAAAGCACAATAATGTCCTTGGCTTTCACATTCACTCACTCCTCACTCACTGACTCATCCAGAGCAACTTCCAGTCCTACAAATGCCATTCATGGTAAGTGCCTTATATAGGCAGGCCATTTTTCATCTTTTGTGTTTTTTTTTTTTTTTTTTTTTTTTAAGGAGACAGTCTTTCTCTGTCTCCCAGGCTGTAGAGTACAGTGATGTGATCATAGCTCACTGCAACCTCAAACTCCTGGGCTCAGGGGATCCTCCCACCTCAGCCTTCCAAGTAGTTAGGACTATAGGAATCTGCCACCATACCTAGCAAATTTTTTTGAATTTTATTTTTTGCAGAGATGGAATTTCATTATGTTACCAAGGCTGATCTTGAACTCCTGGGCTTAAGCAATCCTCTTGCCTTGGTTTTCCAAAGTGCTGGGATTACAGGTATGAACTACTGTGTTCAGCCTGTCCTCTCTCTTATAAGCACATTGGACATCACTGGATTGGGCCTAGTTGTGTAATCTGGGATTATCTCATCCTGAGAGCCTTAATTATGTCTGAAAATACCTTTTTTCCAAATAAAGTCAATCCATGAATTCTGGATGGATAGATCTTCTTTTGTAGGGTGGTGAGGGGAGGAAGGGGCACTATTCAACTCACTACGCACTGCTTTTTAGTTCTATTCTTCTACTCTTCAAAAAACTCTTTGTATGAATACCTACTGTATGTTGGGCATTTGTTATGTGCTAGGGATATAGCAGTGAACAAAACAGGTGATTTACTTGTCTTTAGGGACCTTATGGCATGATGGAAAATGTAGACACTAAAGCAATGAATAATTTGATGAGAGCTGATGGCTACCTTATTGGATGATCTTCCCAAACTAATTAACCTCCCTGAGTCCCAGTTTATTAGTAGCCCTGTCTAACTCAGCAAAAAAGTTATGAAGACCAAATGGGACCATAAGTGTAGAAATGTCCTTAACCTGGCTATTTTATTGCCACATGTTTACTCATGCTGTCCCTATGAGATCCAGTGTTTGGGTTGTGGGATTTGGCTTCTAGATTCAAACCAATCACAAGGTTCTAGACCTTGGGCAAGTGATTTAAACTCTCTAGGTCTCAGGTTTCTCAGTTGCAAAATGGGGATAATAATAGTACTTGCCTCATCAGTTTCTTGTCATGATGAAAATGAGCTCATGCATTGGCAGTTAAAAAAAAACTATGCATAAGTTCTTCTTATACAATTAATGCATGTTCATTTTAGGCAATTTGGAAAGTACAGATTTACAAGAAAGAAACTTAAAAATTACTCACGATCATCCCTACAACTAATTTCTGGTAATATTTTGATACCCTTTTTTTTTTTTTTTGAGACTGAGTCTTGCTCTGTCACCCAGGCTGGAGTGCAGTGGCATGATCTTGGCTTACTACAGCCTCTGACTCCTGGGTTCAAATGATTCTCCTGCCTCAGCCTCCTGAGTAGCTGGGATTATAGGCATTTGCCACCACTCCTGGCTAATTTTTGTATTTTTAATAGAGATGGGATTTCACCATTTTGGCCAGGCTGGTCTTGAACTCCTGACCTCAAGTGATCCACCTGCCTTGGCCTCTCAAAGTGCTGGGATTACAATGTGAGCCACTGCACCCAGCCACATTTTGATATATAATTTTTAAGTCATTTTTTCCACACAGTTTATAATTTTTTATTAAACAAGGAATACACACTGTTTTCTAAATTACTCTTTTTGTTTAACCTATTTTGGACATTTCCCGGTATTAGTGAATTTTCTTTCCCAGCATCATTAATATAGGCTGCCAATCTATCATATACCAGTTTTGTAAATTGATTAAATAGTTATATACAAATGGGAGTCAAAATGGGCTAGTTTATGGGCAGTGCAGCTCAATGAATTCCTCTGCCTTTGGGACCCTTTTCATTGGGATGATTGCTGGCTTTAGTGGTACTACTTAGTGGGAGACCTATGGGAAACTGATGCCTATTGTCAAATCAGTGTGTTTTTTGTGGACTTGGTTAAGGTCTGCCAGGATTCCAGTATCTAAAGATCTTCAGTTCCCCATTGGGCCATTACTGAGGCCAGTGGGTCACCTTCTTCAGGCTTAGCTCCATTCCAAGATCCCACTGCCCCTCTCAATGAAGAGAATTCACCTGGTTCAGGTAACACAATATCAAGTCCATCTTATATGATTCCTTTTTGCCTGGGACCCAGCCTGAGCCTCATGTAATAGAAAACATGGTCTCTGTGGTCAGGGAGGCCTGGGTTTAAATCATATCAGCTGCTCACCAACCCTGTGAGTTAAGTAAAATTTTATGAATTCTCTGATCCTCAGTTTTCTCAGCTGTTAAGTGGGGATAATAATATGCCCCACAGAGGATTGGTATAAGTGTTGCTTTAAACTTCTTCTGGAACACTATACAGTAGAAATAAATGGGCAGAATATAAATGAGATTATGTACATTATTTCCCATGGAGTTATTTTACTTATTTAATAAACATTTATCTCATTCTTACTATGTGCTAGTCCCTATTACAACTATTAGCTTCATTTTAAACGGGTGGAACTTAAAGAAGTTAACTAAATTTAGCAAACAGTGGGGAGTGTCAACCGTGGGTGGGATACTGTGGAGTCATGTTAGGGAGCAGAGTGCCACATTCTGCCTGACCCTCCCAGAGATCCTGTGGGAGACAACTTATATTCATGCATAAAGAATGTTGGAAAAATGTAGGTAATAATGGCTAAGAGGAAAAGCTGGAGATTGAATATGAATTTTGTTATTTTAGGCCAGTCACTTAGCTTTCTCAGTTTCCTTGCTTGTAAAATGGGGAGAATTATGAAGATTAAAGGACATAGAACCTGTATACTTAACATGTATCTGATACTTGGAAACTATTAATACCTAAAATATTGACTATAGTTATCAGTGTTCTAATGGAAATGAAAGCAAAGTATAGCATGGGAAGAAAGAATTAATACCTTTGTGCACAGATGTGTGTGTGTGTGTGTGTGTGTGTGTGTGGCCTTTGCAGTACATGAGATTTAAACTCAAATGAGTTCATGAGTGAAGGGAATTTAATAGAAGGGACCTCCTAGGTAAGTGGGAACCTGGAGCCTGGGTGGGAGAGTGTATGTGGGTGAGTGTGACTGCGGTCAGTGGAACGTCAGTGCAGTTAACTGGCTGGGGATGAGATTGGAGAGTGATGTGCAATGTCTTTCTAGGAAATGATTTTCTGTCCTGGGTTTGAGACGACACTGCACCTTATTTCATCTACCTGCCCATCTGTTCATCCTTCCTTCATCTGAGCACTTAGGCAAGTCATTTCATCTCTCTGGGCCTTACTCCTTTCATCTGTAAAATGAGGTTAATTGCAGGACCTCATGCAGTTGTGGGTGAAGGTTGTGTGAGAGAGGCCATGAAGAGGACCTAAACCGGCTCCGGCATAGAGAGGACACTTGGCAATGGATATTAGGTGCAGTTATTTCAGCTGTGTGCCAGAGGGTATGCTGTGTGCTGGGGAGCTAGGTCAGAGGCTCATTCAATTTGCAGTGTACCTCCTCCAGTGTAGTACCTGGCTCAGGACTCCATACCTCTTGCTCCAGGAATGAGACCTGGCATGTTTTCCCTGGACCCTCTGAGAGCCACAGCTCTGCCCTGGGTTTCCTTCCCACTACCTGCTTGCCTGCCTCTGGCTACCAGCTTGTCTAGCAAGATCTCTTCCAGAGCCTTCCTGTGGCCAGTTCTGCCTGTACCTGGACTCCATCTGTGGCCTTCTGCTCAGGTTGCCTCTCACTGTTACACTTTGCCAAAGGGACCACCTGGCATCTTGGAGTAACCTTTCCTTGTGGCCATTCCTGGTGCCCTGTCAGGATATACGCCCCTTTTCTAGCACCCTGCTCTTCCTGTATAGACTTACCTTGATGCCCTCTGAGCTCCAGGCTGTTATGAGGATGTTAGCTTTTCACTCAGGTTATACTATTAAATGAATGTTAAAATAGCTAATGCTTTGTCGGGTGCAGTGGTTCACACCTGTAATTCCAGCAATTTGGGAGGCCAAGGTGGGAGAATCTCTTGAATCCAGGAGCTTAAGAACAGCCTAGGCAACACGATGAGACCCCATCTCTACAAAATAAATAAGTAAATTAGCTGGATGTGGTGGTGTGCATCTGTGGTCCCAGCCTCTTGGGATGCTAAGGGGGGGAGGATCACTTGAACCCAGGAGTTCGAGACCAGCCTGGTCAACTTAGCAAGACCTCGTCTCTACAAAAAAAATTAAAAAAAAATTAGCAGGGCATGATGGCATATACCCATAGTCCCAGCTTACTGGGGAGACTAAGGTGGGGGGATCGCTTGAGCACAGGGAGGTTGAGGCCGCCGTGAGCTATGATTGCACCTCTACACTCTAGCCTGGGCAACCAAGTAAGACCCTGTCTTAAATAAATAGGCAGATAGCTAACACTTATTGAATGATGTTTCAGATACTCTCCTGGCACCACTGCTGGCTGGCTTTACATCTAGTAACCACTTCATTCTCATAGCCCATTGAGGTGGGTGCAGCTGTCATCCCCATTTACAGATAAGGCTGTGAGCCACAAAAAGGGCTAGCACCCTGCCCAAGGTTTCACAGCTTATTGATGGCAGAGCCGGAAGAGGTTTGCCAACCAAATGCTTAAAAGTCAATAATTATACTTACACGTTTTATAGGAGGCAGGGACTACTCTTACCAGAGATGTGAAAAAATTCCACAATCCCTAATTACATTTCATTTTTTAAATGCAGCCTTTAGGGATCCCTTTCTAGCAGCCTTAACAATTTTGTTGCTTAGCCTCATACTTGAGGCCTGGCTAAAGCCTCATATTCATGCTAAAGGTGAGCCGTTTTGAACTACAAAACTCACTAATGCCACCAGTCTCAGTCTTTAGGCTTGCGTATGTCACTTATGTCAGTCCTTTTGCTTCAGTTTTACTCTGATTTTAATAAAATAATAGGGGCAAATGCAATTAAAGATTCCAGAGCTGCTTAGATCTGGCTGCAGAAATTAGATGGTGAGGTTTTTGAGCAGGTGGAGGGTTGGTTTGCAGAGAGCACTAGCGGGTTTTGTTCACCATCTGAAACCCTAAAGCTCTAATCGCATGCATGGATAATGGTTTAAAAGGCTCCATGTGTGGTGCCCGCAAGCCAAATGTTGGAAAGTTCCACAGGGGATGCCAAGAACCACCCTCACAGAAGGCAGTTCTCTAGGTGGATTGGCCCAGACTTGTTCATTGTGAGCCTCTTGATAGAGAACCCCTTACCTTGTCCCACATGTTTATGGACACATCATTTCTGATTCAGGAGCATCTTGGCTTGATGCAGAACAGCATCATTCACAGCTGTTCAAATGGCTGACCAGATTTTCAGCTGCTTGAGTAGACCCTGAAGGATGGACTCAACAGATCCTGCTGTTGTCAGGCTGCATGTGGAATGACCAGTTCTTGACACCACATTTTACGACAATTAGAAGCTGAAGCTTTTCCAGAGAAGGGTCGTCAGGATGGTTCTTATTTGAGCTCTTGCATTCTATGAAGAATGGTTGAATGACCTGGAGGTATCTCATGTAAAGAAGAAAAGTCCTTAGAAGAGAGCGGTGTCTGGCTTCCCATACTTGGAGAACCATCTTATGAAGAAAGAAATAGATTTAGTCTGTTATGCTGTGTAGATGTCAGAAGCTTGATTCATCTTTGGAGGATGACAGATGTAAGCCCAAACCTCAGCTTTGCTTTCCAGTGGTCTGGTCTTGGGCTGCTCTATTATCCTCTTCATGGTTCTGGTTTCCTCCTGAAAACTGAGGATCAGATTGGTACTTACCTCCTAAGTCTGGGGTGTGGGTTAAATGAGATATTTCATGGCAAGTTGTTAGCACAGTGCTTAGTGCATGGCAAGGCCTTGCTGAATGGCCAGTGTAGATATTATTAAATTCTGTATAATGAAGAGCTAGACCAAAGAGGGGAGAGTCAGAAGGAACAGATTTTGACTTAATATGTATAAGGAAAGAACTCTCCAACTATCTGAGCTGTGTCATGGAGGCATGACTGCCCCAATCTGAAATATTTCAGGCTTCAGCCCAGTGACCCCCATCAGGGATGTGAAGGGATTCAGGCTGGGAGAGAGAAGCTGGACCAGCTTGTTCTCAGGGTGCTTTCCAGTGCTGTGAGCCTTCAGCATTTTATACTATAAGGCTTCATTATAGACAAGTGTTTAATATGAAAGTCTGCAGCAAAAGAAAGACCATGCCCTTTTCTATAAAAATGTCACTACCACCACCGCTGCCACCATCACCACCACCACTACTGTGTTCCTTCATGGTCTGAAGTGACGCACGTGTCTCCAGCCAGGGAAGTTGTCTGCGTAGGAGCCGCCCTCTGCTCCTGCGATCTGCAGCCATCTGGACTGTGGGAGTGTGCAGGGAACACGCTGTTGATTCATATGCCATCCCCTGCTGGCATCTCTAAAATGGGCCCTCTGGCTGGAGCTGTGAAACAGCCAGACCCTCCCTCTCCCACGCCTTCTCCAAGTACTCAAGAGAGAAAGGGGTGTGAGGGAAGATGTGTAAAGATCCAGGAATGTGGAATGATGTTTGGGTGGTTCCTGAGGGCAACTGGATGGAGAGCCAGAGGCTTTCTTCAATCCAGTTTTAGAATCTGGGACTCAAAATATGATGCCCAGAAGGATGGCTCTCAAGTTGTGCTTGGAGGAGCCTTGGAATTCCAAGAAGACACCTCGGGGATTCTTGCAGTGGACTTAGTGGATGGGCGTCAGGCCCCTTCCTCCCCTGTCACCCCGTTCATCAGAGCAGATCTACTTCTTTCCTCTTCCTGTTCCCTCTGCCTGGACCACGCTCCATACAAGTGTTTGCATGTTGGTTCCTGCTCGTCCTTCAGGTCTTGGTTTGAATGTCATCTCCTTTGGGGGACCTTCCCTGACTGCTAGCTTAAAGCTAGAGGGGGTTGGTGAGAGGGTAAGATAAAGTACCTTAATTGGTACTGCACTTTGGGCTAGCAAGCTGACATTTACATCACGTGGTTCGGGAGGCAGACCTCAGGTGGATCCTATGATTCCCTTTCCCATCGTTCTCTATCTCAGCATCTTCTCATTGCCGTTGTTTGCACTTATTATATATATGTATAATTTTTAACTTGTTTATTTACATATTTCTGACTGCTGCCTTTAACAGATAGTAAGCCTCATGATGGCAGGGGCCATTCTGTCTTAATCCCTTCCTGTCTGCCAGACCTATCACAGTGTCTAACAAATAGTAGATGCTTAATTAATTTTAGTGTGTGTGCATGCATCTCATTTGGGACAAAACAAGCTTGAAGGCTTATACTGCTAAAATTTTAAAGCCACTTACCTAAAACAAGAATAATGGAATCCTATCGTATTCCCTCCATGCTGGTTCAGACAAAATCTGGAGTTCTGTATACAACTTCTGAATCATAGATTGTAATAGATGCTCACTTTGCCCAATCCAGACCCCTAGCAACCCTTTTGCCTGGTAGATAAGTCCATCCTCCACTGGCTGTGAGGGTTGTTGCCACCAGCTCATACTTGTGAACTTTCCTGGAAGTGTGCCTTTCATGACTAGAATTGCCAAAACTTTTTCCTGTCCAGAAGTGCTAGGGAGCCCACAGGCAGTGGCTGACTGGAGCACAGGTACAGAAGCCTGGCCCCCTTGCCTCACGGGGAGCAGACTCTGCAGCATAGCTTACTCTCCACAGCTCCTCACAAGTCCAGGCTCAGGCTAGATTTCCTATACAACACCCTTGCTTAACTTCCCTGTCTTCTCTATACAGCATCTTTCTTTCCCTTAAAGCTTTCCTGAAGAGCTCTCTCTCAATAAACTACTTGCATAAAAGTCCCTGTCTCGGGCTCTGCCTCTCAGGAATTCAATCTGAGACATAGAAGTAGACTAAGGTAAGTGACCCAGGGGTTGCTAAAAGCACCTGATACTGTGCCATGTAAGAAACAGTAGGACTGGCTGGGTGGGGTGCCTCATGCCTATAATCCCAGCACTTTGGGAGGCCACATCACCAGAGGTCAGGAGTTCAAAACCAGCCTGGCCAACACAGTGAAACTCTGTCTCCACTAAAAATACAAAAATTAGCTGGATGTGGTGGCAGGTACCTGTAAGTCCAGGTACTCAGGAGGCTGAGGCAGGAGAATTGCTTGAACCCGGGAGGCAGAGGTTGCAGTGAGCCGAGATTGTGCCACTGCACTCCAGCCTGGGTGACAAAAGTGAACCTCTGCTTTGGAAAAAAAAAAAAGAAATAGTAGGACCCTGTAGTAAGAAAGACTTTGGACTTGGAAACTGTTACCATGGGAGATGAACCTGATTTGTTCTTTATGCCCTTGAATGAGCAGAACAAAGACTAATGTATATAATGTATAGAAGTTTCAGGGGAATTTATTTCCTCTCAATATAGAAAAAAAACCTGTCCAACAGGGGAGTGCAAAGGCTAGTGAGAGATTAACCATTCAATATTAGTTTTCTATTGCAGCCATGACAAATTACCACATATTTAGCAGCTTAAACAATACATATTTATTAGCTCACAGGTCAGAAGTGTCCTGGTGTATCACAACTCAACTGGATGTTTGCTTCAAGTTCTACAGGGCCAAAATTAAAGCATCCTCAGGGCTGTGCTCTTTTTTAAAGGTTCTTGAGATGAATGTGCTTTCAAATAATTTGGGTGGTTGGCCAAAGCCATTTCCAGCATTTGTAGAACCGAGGTCCTGATTTCCTTCTTGGCCATCAGCTGGGGACCACCCTGAGCCCTTAGAGGCTTCCTCTGGTCCTTGCATATGATGTAGCCCCTACATCTCAGAATTAGCAGTGACACACCAAATCCTTCTCACACGGAGGATCTCTCTGGCTTCCTCATCTGCTGCATCTCTCTCTGCCTCCAGTCAGAGAAAGTTCTCAGCTTTTAAAAGGTACATGTGATTAGATTGCACTCACTGAGATTATCCAGGATAATCTCCCTGTTTTAATGTCTGTAATCTTAATTACAAATGCAAAGCCTCTTTTGCCATATAATGTAACATATTTGTAAGTTTTAGAAATAGAAAGTGGACTTCTTTTTTATTCTGCCCACTGCATTTCACCCTCTGACTCCCAAATATTCACATTCCTCCCAAATAAAAAATACATTCACCTCATCCCAAATCTCTAAAGATCTTATCCCATTGCAGCATCAACTCTGTCTAAAATCTCATCTAAATTTCATCAGTTCAAAAGTCCCATTGTCTAAATCACTTATATATGGATGAGGATTGGGTATAATCCATTAAGTACCACTCCTGGGGACACAGTTTCTCTCTTTTAGTGGGCCTGTGAAATGAAAGAAACAAGTTATCTGATCTCAACAGATAATGGTGGTAGAGGCATAGGACAGCAGTTACAGATGAATATATTTTTCAAATAGGCAACAAGGAAGGTAAGATGGAGGCACTGGTCCATTACAATTTTAAAATCCAGCTAGGAAATCCATTAGGTTTTAAAGGATGGAAATAATACTCTGTGGTTCTTGCCTCTGCACTCAAAGCCTGCAGCACCCAGTTTTTCCAGCTGCTCTCTCACCCCAATACCTACCAGGCCCAGCTTCTGAGATCAGATGAGATGAGGTGCATAGTCTGAGGTGAGCGACCAGGACACTGTGTCATGTGAGAAATAGAATAATAACTCTTTAGTAAGAAAAACTTTGGCCTGGAAAACTGTCATGGTGGGAGATTGGCCCAATTTGTTCTTTGTGTCCCCAAATGAGAGGGACATAGGCTAGTGCATATAAGGGTCAGGGGGGTTATTATTAGCTCAGAAATGGAGTCTAACAGAGGAGTGCAAAGCTGGTTGAAGATTAACCAGCCACATCTACTCTTCCATGAAATTTTCCAAAGCCATTCTTTCCTCATCAGGCCTGGATGCTTATTTTGCATTCTTTCTCATAGTATGTCATTCAAAACCAGTGGGTTTCTATCAGGGAACTGAGAAACAAACCATGAGTCAGATTTAGAGCCCTGTTAAAATACTAGAGAATGATGGGACCACAGACAGCAATATAAACCAATGTTATGTTAATAATATAAAAAGTAAGTTTAGACATCAGACCATGCTTGTACTCGCAAGTCTTACCACCCTTGCAATCTCGGGCATGTTACTTAACTCTCCCAGTCTGAGTGGCTGCACCTTTTTTGTGGTGCAGTAAGTCCTAGGTGGTGGGAATACTGTGAAGAGCAAATCTGGCACTAGATGGGACACATGGGGCTTTACGTATGATAATCATTGTGTAAGTTATAGCTGCTGTTATTATTGTTGAAATGAACATTTGCGGTCTTGTATTCTGGGAAATATACTCCCTTTTCCATTAGACAATCAAGTTCCTTGAGACCTGGGATGGTATATCATTTATCTTTGCTATCTCTGCATTGCTTAGCATGTGTTAGGTGGCCAATAATTATTGAACTAATTAACTAAATTTTATTGTTTCTCCCTATGACATTGCTAACACAACTGGCCAAATATTAGAAGCTAACATTTCATTACATTAATTTCTATTGTTCCCAGGACCATAGCATCTAAAGGACCAAGCAAATCTGTGAAAAAAGTCTTTAATGCAGATTCAGCAAAAGGAGCACATTATCCATTAAAACAAATTAAAGAAAAATGTACATGTACAGAGATTTTGATAGCATAGTTTTAGGCTCCCAAATGTCAATTTTCTTGTGACAGCTGAAAAATAATTTACCAATAACTTTATACCATATTTATATATATCTATGGAAACTGCTTCCCTGTCTCTCTAGAATTTGAAGCCTTCTATGTAAGACCAATATCTTTATGGGAATCTACATGGCCTCATACATTCTGCCCCTTCCACAGCCCTTACCTCTTGGATCTCATCTCTCAGCATTCTCTCTACTCCAACAACCCTGGGAAACTTGCCATTTCCCAGATCCTCTAGGCATGACATCACCCCTATTAAGAATGCATGCACTAGAACATAAGTTCCACCAAGGCAAGGATTCTCTGTGTGTCCCACCTGGTACACAGTGGGCTTTTGGTAAAAATTATTCAGTTAGACCCACTGGCAGTACATTAATGTCAAAGCACAGAACAAGGGGGCAGGGAAGGCATTTTGCCAGGCTGTCTTCTTTAATGTGCTGTCAGGAATACTAATAATCATTCAAGAGCAAAAAAAGTAATAAGGATACATTTCAATGATTGATTGTGTACTGTGTGCCAGTCCATATACTTAGCCCAACTTCTCTACCCTATGAGATATCCATGGCATCCATGGGGAAACCGAGTGTTAGAGAAAATCCAGTAAGTTGCCCAAGGTCATGTACCTAGTAGGTGGAGAGGACAGGGTCTCCTGTAGAGGATGAATTTAAAGATTTTATGAGCTTTATTTTACAAATAGTGAGGTTTTATTTTTAACTTTTATTTTTAATTTCTTGCTTTATTATGTATGGACAAAGAATGTAGCCTGTATATTAACTTCTGCCTTTTGGGATCCATCTAAGGTTTTCCTTGGTGGCCTGGTATGGGGTTAATATTTAAATATTCCATTGAGTCTTGAAATGGAGGTTGTGGGATCCAAACTTCAGTGTAATTATCCATGAATTCAGCTTTATTCTATTATTTAAATATTTTAGGTTATTATTTATAAATGCTTGATCGGTCAAATATTGAGAAGGATTTAAAATTTGAAAGTAATTGTGGATTTTTTTGGCCCCACTTCTGTGTGCCTAATCATGTTTGCCCTTTAAGTTTTAATATCTAATATGGGCATCAGTTGCAGCCAATTGCTGTTATGATAAAGTTCTTTCATTTTCAAATACTGAAGAAAAGTATGGGAAATAAGACTGAATCAAAGGAGTAGTAGAGAAGTAATTATAATGAAAAAAGCCCATTGAGGCGTCAACTTCAAATATCAACTTAAAGCCAAGTGGTGAAATGGGGGCAGTGTAGCGAGGCGATTAGGAGCACTGGCTCTGGAGTCAGACTGCCTGGGATAAATTTCTGCAATATAGTTCAGTAGGTTTTCTCGGGCAAGTTAATAACTTGTCTGTTTCTGTTTCCTCAAGTGAAAAATGGTGATAATAAAGTCGTGATAATACCTACCGGGGGAGGTTATTTTGAGGATGGAACACATGAATATTTATTAAATACTTAAAAGACTGCCTAGTGCATAGCGATGTGTAAGTAACTGTTAGCTATTATCATCCTTCACAGCAGACTCCTTTTGGTCAAAAATACTGTAGGACTTCAGGCTTACCCATACAGTGTCATTTGTTTCATTTAATCAATCCTCCCGTGTTTGTTTATTGAGCACTTACTGTTGGCTAACTAACTGTGTTAGTTACTGGGAGTGTAACGGGCATAAAGTATACTCCATGGTGTACACAGACATGGATTAATTTTATGAATTAGTGTAAAATTGCAGCCATGTTCAATGACATGAAGGAAAAGTACACAATGCTATGAGAATGTATGTGAGGGTGTGGAATGTTAGATTAGTCTACAGGGTCAGCTGTTGACCTTCCTGTGATATATTTGCAATATATGGCTGCATAACAAATTATCCCAAATTTAATGGCTTAAAACAACAAACCTTTATTATCTCACAGATTCTGTAGGTAGGAATTTGAGAGTTGCTTAACTGGTAGTTTTGGCCCAGTGCCCCTCATGCGGCTGCAGTCAGGCCGCTGGACAGGGCTGCAGCCATCTGAAGGCTGGAATGGGAATGGGTGATTCACTTTCTTGATGGCTCATTTACATGGCTTTTGGCAGAAGGCCTCAGTTTCCTGTCACACAGGCCTCACTATAGGATGTGTTGATATCCTCATGACGTGGCAGCTGTCGTCCACCAAAACAAGTGATCCCAGAATATAAGCAAGAAAGAAGTCATGATTTCTTTTAAGCCTAGGCCTCAGAAGTCAAACACATCATTTCCACCATATTCTATTTGTTAGAAGTGAGTTACTGGGTCCAGTCCACAGTGAAGAAGAAGACATTTAGGCTCCACCTTATAAAGAGAATGTTGAAGAATTTGTGGACATATTTTAAACTACCCCCTGAGGAGTAACTCTTTTTCCTGAGATTGGCTAGTATGAGTTTTGAAGACATCCTGGACCAAGGGTTGACAAACTTTTCTATAAAGGGCTAGATAGTAACTATTTTCAGCTTTTCAGGACCATATGTTCTCTGTCACAACTACTCAACTCTGTCATTGCAGCATGAAAGCAGCCATAAATAGTGTGGAAATCAATGGCATAGCAGTGTTCCAATAAAACTATTTGCCAGAAGAGGTGGTGGGCTAGACTTGACCTGTGGGCTGTAGTTCGATAATCTCTGTAGACAAAAGGAAATAAAGGGGTAGAGTATTACTTCAAATACAAATAACAGTATGCTTTAGAAAGAAGAGAATTATTGTGCATTTAAGATGCCTAAAACAGACTTGACTCTCCACTCTTCCATGTACTGGGAGGTTTATTAAAACAGTTTGTAATGGAAAAAAAGAGTAGGAAACACTTATTTATAGAATTACTTATTTAATATTATTGGTAAAGTTTGAAAATATAAATATGCAAAAAAGCTTTGTGCAATAGACAGCTGGTATTTCTGTAAGTTAAAAAGCATGCTGTGTTGTCAGCTTTATATTATTTATGAGGACATACATATGTAATAAAAGCACAAAAACATACATGAAAAAGATAGACACCAACTTCTAGATGATGGTTATTCTCTAAAAGAATAGAGATGGGAAAGGCTGTGGGACTTCAACAATTTTAGAAAATTTTTTAATTGTGGTAAATATATATGATATAAAATTTACTGTTTTAACCACTTTTAAGCGTATAGTTAAATAGTGTTAAGTGTATTCACATTGTTGTGCAGCCAATCTGTAGGGCTTTTTCATTTTGCAAAACTGAAACTCTATACCCATTACACAACTCCTCATTTCTGCCTATCACCGTCCCTGGAAAGCACCATTTCACTTTCTATTTTGATGAATTTGACTACTCTAGATATCTATCATAAGTGAGATCACGCAGTATTTGTCTTCTGTGACTGGCTTATTTCACTTAACATAATGTCCTTGAGGTCTATCCATGTTGTAGGAGGCATTAAAATTTCCATCCTTTCTGTGGCCAAATAATATTCCATTGTATGTATACATGTCATTTTCTTTATCATTCATTTATATGTGGACATTTGGGTTGCTTCTGCCTTTTGGTTATTGAGATAATGCAGCTATGAACTTGGTATATAAATCTAAAGCAGAGTTTTGACAAAATAAATGATTGGTTAAATAGCACATTGTGCAAATATAGTTACCTGAGGCTCTTCTCTCCTCCTGTTCTTCCACAGCACATTTTAGTTAGACTTTCACTCCTGCCATCCTCCAAACTGCTCTAGTTGAGGTCACTAATGACCTTGACTAAGTCCAGTGGTTAGTTCTCTGACTTCATCCTATTTATCTCTCAGTAGCAATTGATATGATGGCCACTTTCTCATTATGGACACAGCTTCTCTTCTTACTTCACTGGCTGTCCTTCTCAGGCTTCTTTGCTACTTGCTCCTGACTTCCTGACCCCTCACTCTTAGAGTGCCCCTGTGCTCAGTCCTCTGATCTCTCTTCTCCTTTCTATGCTCAGTCCCTATTCATCTAGCTTTCAAATACTGTCTGTTCACTGATCCCAAAGTTGTCATTGTAGTTCTTACTTCTCCCGTCAACTCCAGACTCATCCATTTAATCACCTACTTAGCATCTTCACTTAAATGTCTAATATCATTACAAACTTAACACATATAAAACCAAAACTCAGTTCCGGTAACTTCCACCTTTCCTTCCCAATCTTCCCTATCTTGGTAGTCCACTTCCATTCTTCCTGCTGTTCAGATAGAGAGCCTTGAAGCCATCTTTTACTTCTCTCTTTCTCCAGTCCTCAGGCAATCTATCCTGAAGCCAAGTCCACCTTATATTAAAAACATATCAACTTATTCTCCTTGCCTCCACTCTGCTACCATGGTTCAAGGTTCTGTCATGTCTTGCTGGAATTATTTCAGTTACCTCTAGCTAGCCCCGATGGGTCTGTCCTTAAGACCACCACCCTGAAACCATACTGCAATACAACATTGGAAGTAATCCTTTAAGAAAGTGCCTCATGTCATGGTTTTCTTTTTCTCAGACCTTCCATGTCTTCTCATTTTTCTCAGAGTAAAATCAATGTCCTCATGACACACTCCAAATGTGGAGCCTATCCTTTCATTCTCACCCACCCCTGTACTTCTTTGGCTCATCCCTTATGCAACTTCAGCCACACACTTAGCATTGACTGTTCCCTCTTCCTGAAGTATCTATACAGTTTGTTCCCTCATTTCCTTTAGATCAAGCTTGTCCAGTCAGTGGCCTGTGAGCTGCATGCCACCAGGTTGGCTTTGAATGTAGCCAACACAATGCCACCAGGTTGGCTTTGAATGTAGCCCAACACAAATTCATAAGGTTTCTTAAAATATTATGAGATGTTTTTTGAGCTCATCAGCTATCATTAGTGTTAGTGTATTTTTATGTGTGGCCCAAGACAATTCTTCTTCTTCCAGTGTGGCCCAGGAAAGCCGAAAGATTGGACACCCCTGCTTTAGATCTTTGCTTAAGTGTCCCTGACTACCCTATTGAAATTTGCAATTGATCCACACCTCCCTAGTATGTCCCATTCTACTTCTCTGATTTATTTTCCCTTATAACATTTATAACAAACTGATTTAGTCTCCTTTTAAAATTATTGTGTCTTTTCCTCCATTGGAATCTGGAATTAAAAAAAAAAAGCAAACACCTATGAAGGCTGAGATATTGGTCTGTTTGGTCCACTGCTGTATTTCTTGTATCCCCTGTATCAAATTATTGATACAGGAGATCAATAATTGAACACCTGAATCTCCCATATCTTACGACTGATATGAGCTGATGTTTGAGATTATAGTGTTCCTTTCCTGTTGGTTCCTCCAATTGGTGTTGGTCCATAATAGTGGCAATTTTAAAACAAGGCTTCAAATTCTTTGGCACTCCTTCCTTTAGGAAGCAGGCTTGTGAATGGTTCAACAGAGCATGACAGAAGTGGTGCTGTAGGACTTTCAAGGTTAGGTAATAAAAGACCATGTAGTTTCTCACTCATATGTGAGAAACTGACCTAGAATTCATGAGCATAATACAATGGTGGTCGTCTGATGCCATTAAGTTTGGGGTGGCTTGTTATACAGCGATAGATTTCCAGAACAATAATGGATAAGGGCCAGATAAAAATAGTAATCACCTTTGGAATGAAAGTTAAGTTTTTAGTTGTTATTATTATTATTATTATTATTTGGTCTATTGAAAAAAGTATGTGGTGTGTGTGAACTTTATTCTGCCAGGTTCATCTTGGACACTAGTGTCCATCCAGATTAACTCACTAGACTCTAGATTCTCATTAATGCCAAGAAGTATTATTTTGATGAACCACTTGAGATTTCATGCTCAAAATTCTAGGTTCTTCATATATTTCCATGCTAATCAGCTGAAAGAGCTAGCAATTTTGCACTAGCTAAAGCCAACTTTGTCATGAAATTACAGGAAAATATATAATGTAGGGGTCGATATCATAGTGAGATATTAAATTTTGTGATGCTGCCAATTTTCTTCTCTTATTTTTTCTGTTGTTTTTAAAAGTGAGAATGGGTGGGACTAGAAATACCAGCCAGAGGTCCTCATTTCAGAATCAACTGTCTATTAAAAATCTGGATGTTCTTAGAGTTGGAAGAACATTAGAAACCTATTCATAAAGCTCCTGATTCTGCAGTCAGAGAGGGGAAGCAGCATACCCAAGGTCTCAGGCTGGACTGCAGGCTCCTGACTTTTGGCTTCTAGTACGGTGCTCGTGCCTCTCAATAAGTTGTTCTTAGTCCAAAGTCTAGTTCAAAGGTAAATTTCTAGGGTGCTGATACAGGCTCTGTGAACCAGCTGACATGGTGCACACCATTTTGCTTATATGTGCTTTTGTGTCCATTTCCAGAGAGAATCCACTCCTTGCATTTGATTTTTACAGAGATCTGTGACTCAGAAAAGTTTAAGTACCATTGCACTTCATGAAGTAATAATACTGTCATGAAAAACTATCACAGTAAGGTAAATCTTACACTCATTCAACCTATGTGAGAGGACATCAAATGCTTCTGGGGAAATTCATTAGTTGTTTAGGATTAGTGCATGGTGGGTGCACCTCTCAGATGGTTAGGGGCAGTTGGAGCCTCCAGCAACCAATTTATCCTACTGTCTGTTTAGAAAACTTGGCAAGCAATCACATGTTAAAATCACTTTGGTGATTCAAAAGCAACAAATAATACAGGACTAATAAGGTATTATTTTGCCTTGCAGCCATTGCATTCTTAAAGCAGAGAGAGCTGGAATTTCTGTAGATAAACCCTGAAAGCTCCTAGGCTTAACGTAATAGAAATTTATTTTTATTTCATATAACCATGCAATGTAGGTCTTCATCAGCCTTTCAAATGATGTTTCAGAAGTGTGGGCTTCTTTTATCTTGAGGCTACAGCATCTTCTTGGGTATTGAATTCCTTGACTTCTAGCCAGTAGATAGGAAAAGAGGGAGAGTTGAGGACTAGTTAGGAAGTTTTTATGGAAGTTGGCTGAATTGCTCATTTCTAACCACATCCCACTGGCCAGAAATAAGTCCCATGGCCCTATCTAGGTAGTGGTTGTGGGGCCTCCTACCAACAACTCTATACTATGAAAAAGGAGCACAAACTTTCTTTGGGCAACCGGTCCTCTGCCAGAGTGAGTATTATAATAATCCCAAATCTCAGAGATAGATGAAGTGTCTGAGATGGAATTTTCAGATGGTCCATGTAGTCTGGATATAGATTACAATTTTCATTTACCCAACACCTTAGGAATCAGGGTAATTCTCAGAATCTGTGAAGTAAGGATTGAAAAATACTGTAACTAAGAAAATTACAATTCTTTGGTAATTGGAGATTTTATTTTATTTTTAAAGGAGTGACACAGAGGGTAAGGGCCCAATCTGGATTTTGAGCTGGTTTATATTATAATTTGTATAATTGTAGCAAAGAGCACTCTGTTTCCATTTTTGCATAACTATTGTTACAGGTTTAGCTTTTTTATTGCATGTTCACTGTTGACAATGTTTTCATGTTTGGCAGAAATTACAACAGAACATGCCTTTACTCTGTGGTTTTTGTTTTCACTGTGTTGCTTAATTATTTCTTCATTATTTTTTCTTGTTTTATACAAGCTTAACCTTTCTCCTCAAGTTATAATTTTTATTCCGGAACTGGGAGTAGTTATGGTATGGAATTATTAAGAATTGTATTCCTGGCTTTTAAAAAGATGATTTTGATGCCACCTGGTATCAGAATGTATTTCATCTCCCACTTCCTACAGAGAAACTCTGACAAGTGACTTACTTTCTGTTTTCTTGTCTATTAGATTTTATTGGTCCAGTGAACTCCAGCAATCTTGGAAGTAATGTTGAGGACCAAGCAGATTTTTTCTTTGTGGAGGTTGAAATCTCATGAGATCCACCGATGCTGTGTTGGTACTGGATTGTAGTGACCCATAAAAACTGGAAAAAACCCAGCATACTGACTCCAAATTGATTAGAAACCTGTTCTAATAACTAATGCTACAAATTACATATACTAACTCACAAATAATTATATTAAAAACTCATAATTTCCTAATTTCTTGTTATACTTTACTATTATCTAAGCTCTTGAGGTTGTTACATATATTGCGTCTATGTGGTAGAAAATACCATACAATGGGGGTGCTATTGTGTTTCTCTTCCCAAGTCTGCATTCAGGCATGCCACTTGGGTAGCTTGGTATTGACCATGGAGGGTGCAGGTTTTTAAATTTTCAGCAGCCCATTGGACTCACCATTTACAACATCTTCATTTAGTATTGCTGAGGCTTGAATGAGACAAGTAGTGCCAGGAACGTCATAGATGCTCAATAAAGGACAGCTGCCTTTAAGGTCATTCCTTCAGAAAACCTTTGCCATCTCCAGAGAGTAAAAATGATAGTGTTACCAGATGATTGCAGTCCAGTCTCTCTAGAGGGACACAGGATCTCTTTCTGTTCCTCTATTTATAAAGGTTCGGTAATACTTGACTTCATCCCTTCCCAGGGATATGCTAGGGGGGGAAATATCCTAACTGATGTGAGAGCATTTTGAATAGTTAGGAAACATAGCTCTCAAATTGGAGGTTGAGAAACAGCTTTGTACAGGGCTGCTGATTTGTGCCAGTGATGACTTTGAGAAGAAAATATTTTTTTCAGATGCCTGGTCCAGAGCTGGAACATTAACTCCCCTGCACTGGTCTTTGGACATGTGCCCTAAGGTCCACCTGTAAGATTTCTTGGGCCACTGGCAAATATAATAAGAACAGCATAACACGAGGTGTGCAAAAGATTGCCTGCTTATATTATCCTGGATAGGACTGTCTTTTGTTGTGGGTCGTGAGTGTTCTGACAGCTTTTACATTAACATGTTCTATCTTTTTGAAGTGACAGTCATAGTAGATGATAGTGGTAGAGGTAGAGTTAATTTTAAATGCCTTTATTTGCAGAAAGCTAGAAATGATATTGGTCCCCTTTTATAACTCCTTTTTTTAAAAAAGTAAATGGGCTGGGTACAGTGGCTCACACCTGTAATCCCAGCACTTTGGGAGGACGAGGTGGGTGGATCACCTGAGGTCAGGAGTTTGAGACCAGCCTGGCTAACATGGTGAAACCCCATCTCTACTAAAGATACAAAATTAGCTGGATGTGGTGGCACACAACTATAATCCCACCTACTTGGGAGGCTGAGGCAAGAGAATCTCTTGAACCCGAGAGGCAGAGGTTGCAGTGAGCCAAGATCGTGCCATTGCACTTCAGCCTGGGCAATAAGAGTGAAACTCCATCCCTCCTCCCCAAAAAAGTAAATGTTTGTGATCCAGTGGTTCTGAAAGTCTGGAACTACCCCTTGTTGACTCTAAACTGATTTTTGTGGAAGCAGAAGTATTGACAGAATTATTCCATAGGTGACCTGAATCAGCGGCATGGGTATGTGTGAGCAATTTTATTTACTCCTGCCATTGCCTGCTCTCCTAAAACTGTTGATAGTTAAGAAAATCAAAGTGTGATTTGAACACACATCGTTCTTGTCTCTTCTATTCTGCTAAAAAAACTTTTCAAAGTCTCAACAGAACTGTTACTTTGAGGAGACGCATATAAAAAGTGACCCTTCAAGATAAAAATTTTAATTATGCTGTTTGTTTTTTACCTAAAGAAGTGTTCCTCCAGGAGTTTTTGGGTCCACTTCTGGCTTTAACAATTTTTTTTTCCCCTCTAACACTGTTGATACTAATGCCAATTTTAATTTCTCGGCATCATGATACATAAATATATCACTCACAGATGTGATTTTAAACAAGGACTGAAACTGTAAATTTGGAAGCAAGAGATTCACAGGGTTTCATCAGATCATTCTCAAAAGTGACACATTTGTACTGAAATGGTTTTAAATTGCTCATTTCAAACCTACCTCGGTAGCAAAATGCCATGCGTGTGGCGGATTTGGAGCCACGTTAGTCATTTTCTTTTCCTCTGTTTCCTTGCTGTGTTTTACTGGGAGCACAGAGTCATGTAATTTAGTAAATTATGATTTGATGTCTGGGCATCAGCCCCAGTGTTGAACAGTATTTGGACTATGATTACTTGCTGGCTTTGTCACAGTTGACATTAATTATTGATGGAAGTTTCAGAAATAGCGCATGTGCCAGGAGCTTTTCACCGGAACGCAGGCTCCAGGGAGGAGGGATGCTAAAGAGTGTGGGGGAAGAGGCACCTGTGGCTTGTTTATGTCTGTGCACAGAGAACCTGGACGCAGCAGCCTGTATAGTACCTGTGTAAAGGTCATGCTATAACGGAAGGATGAACCGTCAGGCTTATTTCTATCGTGTTCCTCCCCAGGAATTGCACCGAAGAAGCCAACTTCAGCCAGAGCCAGCCAAGACGAAGGCTCTCCAGACTGTCATTGAAATGAAGGTAGGAACTGTGCACTTTTGTCAGAAACAGTTATGCCTTGGGAGTTTGTTCTAACTTGATGGTGCCTAATATAAACGTGAAATGAACCTTGTGTTTTTCTCTAGGCACCCTGCTGGGTGCTTGAGCTCTGGATTATTTTTCTTTCTGGGCACATTTAATTTATTGGCCCTTTAACTAGGATGCCTTTTCTAGGCTAAAGAATAAAGGGCTCAAGTATCCATTGGTTGAAAGGAGCTGGGTTCCTTGCAGAGCATGTCTAATCCTAGGGAGGTTTTGTGTGTGTTTTAAAAGTAAAATTTTTAAGCTATAATAATTCTTTTCCTCCTATTCACATCATGATGAAAAGACACCTTTGAAAAATTAAGAGTTGGCAAAGGAAAGTTATTTTACATGGAGTGGTATTGTTAAATAATTAAAATTAAGCTATCAGCAAAATTTACTTTTCAAAAAATAATACTGTTTTGTGACACCAGTATTTTCTCCTAACCAAGACTGGAAGTAACAACACTTTACTAAATACTTGCAGAGTATCCTATTTAGCTGTGCAGGCATAGAGATACACTATTTAAAGGAATAGAGAAATCATTCTGAGAGGATTTAGGGCATTTAAGGAATCATGAAGTAAATGAGCATGGCCAAGCCATGATCTATGATTAAGAAACTGATCTAAATGAAACTCAATTTCTTTGCTAGTATCTAGAAATTTGAAATCTTTTTATTTACAATTTTTGCCAGAAGGATGCAAATAGTAAAGTATTCATCTCTATAATAAATAATTCTTAATTTAATGTGTTCCATTAAGAAACAAAAAATTTATATCCAAGATGTTTGCAATCTGAAAATTTCACACTCAAGTTTAACACTCAGGGAGTTTGCCGGTCACCATGGGCCGGCAAGAGAATTCTAAAGCTTGCTGATAGAATAATGAGTCTTCTCTCCTTCTTGCAGCATATGATTTTGAATTATCTGTCCCCAAATTCCCAAGTTTTGAAGGAAAAGAAACTAGTATGAGCTCTTGAATTCTTGGCATGTGCAATTCTGAGTAGGGATTGTTTTTTTCTATTCAATGTCAATTTCTTCATTCAAGTGGATTTTTGTGAAACTAATATAGGTCATTTGCTTTAAAACTATGTGTCCCTCAAATGAGGTTACATGAGTCAAGGCACTCATAATGTATTTGTAGCATATAGGTTTGAAAAATATCATTGAAGGAACCAAATGTCAATAGGATTAAAATATTATTATACTCTGGCTCATCAGTTGTTTTAAACGTATGTAATTTAAACATTTTGAAAAGAAACTGAACAGTCTACACTGGGGTACAGTAGGCCAGTGGTTCATAATTAAGAGTTTAATCCTCACTTCACATTGGAACCAAACCTGATACTTGGTCAAGGCTTAAAAAAAGGAAAAAAAAAAAAAAGAGGAAAAATGAAAGACAAAAGGACAAAAGAGTTGATTTTTCTTTTTGCAAAGGGTGACTCAGTCCCCCTTCCACCCACCTCCACACCCACCTTCCCAGTCAGCGCAAATAGTAATGGAGAAGAGGCTGTATGGTTTCCAAATCATAGTTTAAGAAAAAACAAAAAAGAGTGCGTTCCCAAGGCCTTTGGAAAAAACAGGAGAAACATCTCTTTTAATATAGTGGGTAGTTTCCTGGTAAATGTCTCCATACAAAGACAATTGGTACCTTTCTTCTGACTTTTGAAAGTAGAAAATCTGTTTGATCCTAGTTTGCTGTTTCTATCATTATATTTTATTATAAAACAAAAAATTATAAATAAAAAACTTACTTTGGCCTTCTACATGAGAAAGCAGAGAAACTTGAATTCTAGGGCAAATTTATATCCATATATTATCAGTAAATTGAGCCTAGAGTTCTCCTTTTATGAATGCCAATGTTGCTGATTTGTAGGCATAAGGCATTTGTATTTGTAGGACAAATGAAGATCAATATATTTTTCAGGAAACTGATCCTCAAGTTTTTCTGTTGTCTTTTTGAATGCCTGTTAACTTACAGAAGCACTGCCTTCTATCTTGTCAACAAAGAAGTCTGGGTCCCATTAGCATCTATCCTCAACATACCTAAATTGAGTTATGGAGGCAGCTGGTGGAGGGTCATCTCAGCCATGTGGATAGCTGACGCTGGAGGCTGTGATCTCATCTGATTTTGTACATTACACCCCTATGAAATTGGTGGGGATATTAGAAGTTCATATTGTACAGGCTTTAGAGTTGACTATCAAGTCGAACTGACCCTTAAGGCTAGTGAGTAGAACTTGAGACCCTGTTGTATTTTAGTCCTGGTTAAACATCAGTCTCATCTAGTGCCTTGATATAATTTAAAATTAAGAAGGGATTTCTTAGTCTAAATTGACCCTGTAGTTTTAGGGAGATTAGATGAATTAGGCTGAGGGATTATCCCTATGTGTTTCTTGCATCTTAGAGGTACTAAGGGTGAGCTTCAGAATCCCCCATTGTCCCCACATAGACACTTTGCATAAACTTGCAAAAGACATTTGTTGTGAAAATCTGAAATTTTGCCTAACTTCAAGCACTATTTAGAACCACAGTGTGGTAGTTTTAGATGTTTGTGTACCTGCTCTGGACTTTGGAGTTGTGAAAATATGTTTCTCTGGGATGAACTTTGGGGAATATCATCTGCCTGCACCAAACTGGGGCCAGTTCACTTGAAGACATCACATCCACTGCCAGCCAATTGAGCCTGGGGGCTGAAGTCACCTGAATGAACATGAAAATGAAAGGAAGCAAAGTGCATTAAGTTGCTTGTGATTTATCTTCTTGCAGGAAGCTTCAGGTTTTAATTTTGATCCTGATTTGGTCTGGCAGGTATGTTCCAAGTTTGCACTTAGAACATTGTGTGTATTTCTTGGAAAATTAGTTTCTTGTAGGTATTGCAGTGCTCCTCCTTCTCTTGCTTTTGTGTCTAAAGATTCTTTACTAAGCTCCTCTTTTCTGCTTTTGTGGGTAACTGTCAATAAGAATGGCAGTTGAAAGGCTTGTTTTCTCTTTTTCCTTTCTTTAATGCTAATTCCTTTGAAAGAATGTGTAACTTATTTTTATTATAAATTTGATGTGACATAAACATGATGTCCAACAGTTTTACTTTCTTGGGTCATTCATAAAGCCTTTTTTTTTTTTTTTTTTAAGAAAATGAATGACAGTAATGGCAGTTTTTGTCAAATAATCTCAAACCCCTTTTTCATTGTTAGCTAAAACTTTTAAGTGAAGGAAAATCTATTTCAAAGTGGCTAAAGGCAAAAGGAACTTTATTGGAAAAAAATTTACTGGAAAAAAACAGGGGTATTGCTTCAGGCACAGCTTGATTCAGAGACTCAAAAGATATTAGCATATCCCATTTTCTCTCATTCCATCTCTTATCTTGTCTTCCTTCATGTGAGCTCTATTTTCAGGCAATCTCTTCCTGCCTGTCTGAGCAAATGGCTACAGAAACTCCAAAAATCACAAATGGAAGGGCAGGGAGAATGTTGTGTTTTTTGAAAAATATAAAAACTCAACCCTTAGAGTAATAATAATTACTGAGATGACACAGAAAACTTCACTCCAAACAGCAGCTGAGATGGAAAAGAAACTACATGGAGTTCTCTAGATCTCATTTGCTTAATACATTAAATGATATTCTTGGGAAAAACAAACATTTTGCTAGTATAGCAGAAACTATCAGATTTTCAGCAGAATTTATCAAAGACATATATATGAGTGACATAAGGGTTTTAGTAAAAGTTCCAGAAAATGTACTTGATTTGGTTAATTTGTTAACTAAAGTGGATTAAGAAGCCAGAGGCATTATGTGACTATGGAGCAGTGTTTCTGTGGTAATTGAAGTGAGGATTGTGCGTATGTAGCTTTCCAGTCCCATGGCCAGCGAGAGCACTTGTGTACCTTGAGTTGTTCCTCTTGAGTGACATTTGTCCCCACCAGGCTTTTTTTTCTTATTGGCACTAAGTAGTAAACAAAGCAAGACTGAGATCCACTAAGTTGCTGAAGTTTAAGTGGTACTAATGGTCAAAGAAGATGATTTTGCATTCAGGTGCAACTTTAATGCAGAGGTTAATTTTTCGTTATAAAAATAAGACTTCACTTTGTCTTTGTGTGGCAGATAACTGTTGTTCTTCACAGAGCTGACCTGCAGTTAGGTTAGGTTTTACTTAAAATGTGTCTTGGTACTTGGTCAAATTTAGCCTTTTGAGTTCCACAAAATATGAAAGGGATGCACTGGAACATGGTGAAGTCAAGAGCTACTACTTGGCAACTTTCTCAAGTTTCCCATAACTAGGAAGGGGAGACAGTTCAAAGGCAAACCTAGACTACTGAACACAACCCAGTACCCATTGTGAATTTGTGTGAATCCTGGAATCTGGTCAGAGACACTATGAAGTATATGAAGTAGCTGCCACTTCTTTGACTCCAGGGTCTACCTAGGTTTGTTTCATTCGTCTTTGGGATGGTTACTTGTTTGGATTTTACTTAGAATTATTTATTCTCCCAGGATGCTGTGTTCATAGGAAATTTGTGCCAATCCCAGTTTTTCTAGTCGAGCTATTATGATGATGGCTTTTAGGCCTTGAGAATATGCCCCTTCTCCTTTTGTGGCTGTTAAAAACAGTAACAGCACTAACAACAATGCCACCTGCACCACCAGTAACACCCCGTGACAGGAATATCACTACCACACATGAGGGCTCCAGCACTTGATGTGCAATAAACCTGTGAATAGGCATAGTTATCCCCATTTCACAGATGAGAAAGCTATGGTTTAGAAAGGATAAGCAAACTGCCCACGGTCCTGCAGCTAGTCGATTGGCAGCTGAGATTTGAACACAAGTTTCTCCCCAAAGCTCTTGCACTCTCTACTCCTCCTTTCTACCTTTACTAAAGATAGCCCATAGGTTCAAATGTTTTTTTCTTTCAACATTTACTTTGGAAATTGTGCACTGAGGTTTGCATTCTAGAATGGGTAGAGGCAGCTCATGAGAGACAGAGTGGCTTATGTGATATTTTTAGAAAGGTACAGAGCTGTACTTAGTGCTAAAAGGCAAGACTCATAGTTTTACATGTGTGTGTTGTCATGCCTCCAAATTGGGATCCAAATATGTACATTATAGCCAACACATGCCCTGTTTCTCCCCTGAATTTTAAGTCTTGCTCTGAAGTCTTTTTTAACAGCCTGGTGTGATAACTTGTTCAAACCTGTAAAGGACTGTGTTTTTGATGTACAGTGTGCTTTTACAATACTAGAATTATCCTTTAGCTTACATTTTTTTTCTTGGGAAATTTCTTTATCTTCTCATTTTCCAACATGAACCCCCAATATAAAACAACAAATCCCTTTGTCTCATTTAACTATATGCCTTAAATAAGGGGAAAAACTGTGAGTTTTAAGTGATGGTCAAGTTAAATGTTAGCTCTGGATGATATATGGTTGTCACTTAGACGCAAGTAAGATTTTTTTTGGAAGATGAGAATTCTTTCCCCTTTCCCCCAGACTCTTATCATGATGTATTTGACTCTATATGTTTGACTGAATTGACAGTTGATAATTCTTGCTATTACCCAGGTTAGTTTTTGTGAATCTAACTCCTGAAGTTGAATCAAAAACACTACTGTTTACTGAGCAGCTATTTTGTGTACAGCACCATGTGATGCTTTCAGAAAAACTGAGCTCCAAGTCATTAAGGAGCTAATGGGATGAAGTACATACACCAGGTTATAAAGTGACTTAAGAAGGGCAAAAATCAGCTATAAGGAGTCAAAGGATATCAAATAAGAGAAAGGCATAGAATGGTTTTTGGAGGAGGTAGCATTTGAAGAGAACCTTGAAAAACTGGCATGACTTTGATAAAGGGGAATATGGTTTATAAACAGTGAGAACTATGAGTCTAGTAAGTATAAAAAGTGTCTTTGGAAGAGCAAACCATTCAGTTTGGTTGAGAGAAGACATTGTGAGTTTAAAAGCCCTGAAAGAGCACATTGAACCAATAGAAAAAGAAGGCGGAGAGAAAGAAATAATAAAGATAAAAACTAACATTAAATAGATAGAAAGTAAACATAGCTAGAGAGGAACGCCAAAGCTAAATGCTGATTCTTTGAAGAGATTAACAAAAATGACAAATCCCATTTAGAATCAAGAAGAGTAGAGACAGCACAAATAACCAAAATCAGGGATGAAAGGGGGGCATCACTAAAAATCTTATTAACATTAAAAAATGAGAGGATTTTATTAGCAACTTCATGATAATAAGGTTGAAATTTTAGATAAGTGAAAAAATTCTTTTAAAATCACAACTTGTCAAAACTCGCTTAAGAAGAAATAGAATGCCTGAGTAGTCTTATGTATTAAAGGATATGATTCTATAATTTAAAACCTTACCACCAAACCCAAAATCTAAAAACCCAAGCCAAATAGAAACAATTACAGGCCCAGATGGTTTATTTCAGTGAATTGTACCAAATATTTGAAGAAGAAATGAAATCAATCATACAGAAACTCTTCCAGAATAGAAAAAGAGGGAGCATTTCCCATCTTGTTTTATGAGGCTGGTGTATGTTTGATATTCATACCCAGCGAATATATTACAAAAAGGAGAATTACAAGCTATCTCCTGAGTAAACACTGATGATACAAAATAGCCTAGTGAATTAAACTCAATAACAAATAAATGACATGACCAAGTTGTGTTTATTTTAGGAATGCAAAATTGAACTAATAGTTGGCTATCAATCATGTTATCCAGCATATAAGCAAGGAAAAGGAGAAAATGAGTATCATTTATAGGCACAGAAAAAGCATTTAACAAATGCAACATCCATCCGTGGCCCTCAAAAATGTTTTTAAGAAAGATAAAAGTAGAGGTTTTTTTAATCTGATAAGATTAGCTACAAGAAAACTATAGCAAATATGTTCAATGGTAAAATATTGAAAGCTTTCTCTATGATATAAGAAATAAGACAAGAATGCCAGTTACCATCACTTCTATTTGATAATGTTACGGACATCCTAGATATAAGAATTAGAAAGAAAAAAATAAAACAATTTTTATTCACAAGTACCATAATTGTATCTGTAGAAAATATCATTGAATCCATTTGTGCAATATTAGATTTGTAAATAAATTTAGCCAAATGGCTGGCCAGTATTTTTAAATGAATCTTATTTCTACATACTAGTTATAAACAATTAGGATATGAAATTTAGAAAATAGTATCATACTGGTGTTAAAAACCCCCAAATATATAAAAGCAAGCCTAACAATGTCTATAAAAACCTAATTTAAATAAAAAGGTACTAAACATAACTAAATGTATAATAACTAAGACTTTAAACAAGTGAAACAACTGTCATCAGTAGGGTGGATAAAACAGTAGTGGAATATGCATGCAATGAAATGCTATATGGCAATGAGAAGGACTAAGCTATTGCCATATGCAATAGCATAAATGAATACTACCTCAAAATAATTGAAAGAAGCCAGCCACAAAAGAATGTATATAATATATGTTCCCAAAACATGCTGAACTAATTGATAGTGTTAGATGTCTGGATAGTAGCTAATCTGAAGAAGAGAAGGGAAAATGTGAAGGTTGAGAGGGCTAGGAAAGAGGTTTCTGAAGTACAGTTAATATTCTATTATATTCTGTTTTGTGATCTGGTTGGCCCAAGTTTATCATTTATCACAATTTATCATTCTGCAAGCCTATTATTTGGGTACTTTCTTATGTATATTATACTAATATTTTAATTAAAATGTTGCTTTAAAAATAAAGGAAAAATAATTCATCAATAAAAAGGTAACTCAATTACAAAACTGGGCAAAGGATTTAATTAGACTTTTCTCCACAGAAGACGTACAGATGGCCAATAAGGACATAAAAAGATGCTCAACATCGTTTGTCATTAGGGAAATGCAAATCAAAACCACAATTACATACAACTTCTTCCTCACTAGGATGGGTAAAATAAAAAAGACAATAATGAGTGTTGGGGAGGATATGGAAAAATTAGAACTATCATATGTTGATGGTGGGAACATAAAATGGTCAGCCCAAATTGGAAAACTGTTTAGCAGTTCCTAAAAATGTTAAACATAGAGTTACCACATGACCTAGAAATTTCACTTCTAGGTACACACCCAACAGAATTGGAAACATATGTTCACACAAAAAACTATCCACAAATGTTCATGCTACCATTATTTGTAATAGCGCAAAGCTAAAACAACCCAAATGTCTATCATTTGATATATAAAGAAACAAAATATGTTATATCTGCATAGTAGAATATTATTCATTGATAAAAAGTAATAAAGTGCTGATATATGCCACAACATGGATGAACCTTTAAAACATTATGCTAAGTGAAAGAAGTCAGTTGGAAAATGCCTTATATTATGTGATACTATTAATATTGAATGTCCAGGATAGGCAAATTAGGGACAGAAAGTAGATTAATGATTGCCAGGAGCTAGGGCTAGGGGGAAGGAGGAAAGAAGAGTTACTGCGAATGGGTACTGGACTTTGGGAACGAAAATGTTCTGGAATTAAATAGTAGTGATGGTTGCACAAACCTCTCTAAATTATATACTTTTAAAAGGGTGATTTTTATGTTGTATGTACTATATCTCATGAAAGCTGTTATTAAAAATAAAAATATTACAAAGGAAATGATCAATAACTTTGATTACTTAAAAACAGAACTATAAAATAACCAATGATGAAGGCTTACAAGAGATCCTTAAGGGCATTCTAGATATGGACACAAAAGGTGATGCCTGCTGTCACAAAAATACACTTAGTTCATAGCCCACAGACCCTATAAAGGAACCACACTCAAAACTACAAAGCAACAAGCTAGTAACTTCATGATAGGATCAAAACCTCACATATCAATATTAACCTTGAATGTAAATAGTCTAAATGCCCCACTTAAAAGGCACAGAGTGGAAAGTTGGATAAAAATAAAAGACTTACCTGTCTGCTGTCTTCAAGAGACCCACATCACATGTAACAACACCCACAGGCTCAAAGTAGAGCTGGAGAAAGATCTACCATGCAAATAAAAAACAAACAGAAAAAGGAGCAGAGGTCACTATTCTTATATTGGATAAAACAGACTTTAAACCAACAACAGTTAAAAAAGACAAAGGTATTTCACATAATGTTAAAAGATAAAGACTTTTCTGTCTTAAAAATGTATGTACCCAACATTGGAGCACTCAGATTCAAAAACCAGTACTTGTAGACCTAGGAAAATACTTAAGACAGCAACACACAATGATAGTGAGACTTCAGCACCCCACTGTGAGCATTAGACAGATCATTGAGACAGAAAACTAACAAATTCTGGACTTAAATGCAATGCTTGACCAGTTGAACCTAATAGACATCTACAGAATATTACACTCATTAATCACAGAATATACATTCTTCTGACCTGCACGTGGAATGTACTCCAAGATCAACCACATGCTCAGCCATAAAGCAAGTCTCAATAAATTCAGAAAAATTGAAATGATACTCACCATACTCTTGGGCCACTGTGGAATAAAAATAGAAATCAATACCAAGAAGATCTCTCAAAAGCACATAATTACATGGAAATTAAACAATTTACTCCTGAATGACTTTTGGGTAAACAATGAAATTAAGGCAGAAATAGAGAAACTATTGAAATACATGAAAACAGAGACACAAGATACCAAAAGCTCTGGGACAGAGCAAAAGCAGTGTTAAGAGGAAAGTTTGTAGTGCTAAATGCCTACCTCAAAAAGTTAGAAAGCTCTCAGATTAATAATCTAACATCACACCTAGAAAAACTAGAGAAATGAGCAAACTAACCCCAAAGCTAGAAGAAGAAAAGAAATAGCAAAAATCAGAGCAGAACTGAACAAAACTTAGACCCAAAAATGCATACAAAGAATCAATGAAACTTAAAATTGGTTCTTTGAACAGATAAATTGATAGACCATTAGCTAGATTAAAAAAGTAAAAAAGAAGATCCAAGTAAGTACAATCAGAAATGACAATGGTGACATTACGACTTATCCCACAGAAATACAGAAGATCCTTAGAGACTATTGTGAACACCTATATGCACACAAGCTAAAAAATCTAGAGGAAATGGGGAAATTCCTGGAAACACACACTGTCCCAAGATTGGATGAGGAAGAAATGGAAGCACTGAACAGACCAATATTGAGTTCTGAAATTGAATCAGTAATAAAAAACCTACCAATCAAAAAAAAAGCCTTGAACCAGATTGATTCACAGTTCAATTCTGTCAGACATACAGAGAAGAGCTGGTACTGGTTCTATTGGAACTATAGCAAAAAGTCAAGGAACATGGATTCCTCCCTAACTCATTCTACAAAGTAAGTATCACCCTGATATCAAAACCTGGCAAAGACACAACAAAAAAAAGAAAACTACAAGCCAGTATCCTTGATGAATGTAGATGCAAAAATCCTCAACAAAATACTATCAAGCCAAATTCAACAACATCAAACAATTAACTCACCACAATCAAGTAGGCTTCATTCCTGGAATGCAAAGTTGGTTCAATATGTGCAAATCAGTAAATGTGATTCACCACATAAACAGAATTAAAAACAAAAACCATATGATCTCAATAGATGTGGAAAAAGCTTTCAATAAAGTCCAACATCCCTTTATGGTTAAAAACTCTCAAGAAGCTAGGCATTGAAGCAACATACCTCAAAATAATAAGAGCCATCTATGACAAACCCATGACCAACATCATATTGAATGGGCAAAAACTGGATGCATTCCTTTTGAGAAATGGTTGCTCACTCTTATTACTCTTATTCAACATATTACTGGAAGTGCTAGCCAGAGCAATCAGGCAAGACAAAGAAATAAAAGGCAACTAAACAGGAAAAGAAGAGGTCAAGCTATATCTCTTTACTCACAAAATGATTCTATACCTAGAAAACTCTAAAGACTGCCAAATGGCTTCGGGAACTGATAAACAACTTCAGTAAAGTTTGAAAATGCAAAATCAAGGTATAAAAATCAGTAACATTTCTATACACCAATAGTGTTCAAGCTGAAGGCATAATCATGAATACAATCTCATTTATAATAGACACACACACACACACAATACCTAGGAATCCATCTAGCCAAGGAGGTGTAAGATTTCTATGAGGAGAACTGCAAAACACTGCTCAAAGAAATCATAGATGACATAAATAAATGGAAAAAAAACATTCCATGTTCATAGATTGGATGAATCATCATTAAAATGGCCATACTGCCCAAAGCAATTTGCATATTCAATGCTATTCCTATCAAACTACCAATGTTATTTTTCTCAGAACTAGAAAAAACTTTTCTAAACTTTATATGGAACCAAAAAAGAGCCTGAATAGCTAAAGCCATTGTAGTAGGCTGTCCTCACATTGCTATAAAGAAATATCTGAAGCCGGGTAATCTATAAAGAAAAGAAGTTTAATTGGCCCATGGTTCTGCAGGCTGTACAGGCATGGCAACAACAACTGCTAAGCTTCTCATGAGGGCCTCAGGAAGCTTATAGTCATGGCAGAAGGCAAAGCAGGAGCAGGTATATCACATGGCAAGCTGGAGCAAGAACTGGGAGGAGGCCCCAGACTCTTTCCAACAACCAGATCTCGTGAGAGCTAACGGAGCAATAATAATTCACCTAGCATCAAGGGGATGGTGCTAAACCATTCATGAAGGATCCACTCCCATGATCCAATTACCACCCATAGGCCCCACCTCCAACATTGGGAATCCCATTTCAACACAAGATTTGGAGCAGACAAACATCCAAACCATATAAGCAATCCTAAACAAAAAGAACAAGTCTGGAGGCATCATATTACCCAATTTCAAACTGTACTGTAAAGCTACAATAACCAAAATAGCATAGTATTGGTATAAAAACACACAGTCACATAGATCAGTGGAACAAAATAGAGAACTCAGAAAAAAATCCACACGTCTATCACCATCTGATCTTTGAAAAATTGACAAAGATAAGTGATGGGGAACAACTCCCTATTTAATAAATGGTGCTGGGATAACTGGGTAGCCATATGCAGAAGAATGAAACTACACACTTACATTTCACCAAATATAAAACTTAAGATGGATTTAAGATTTAAATATAAGACCTCAAACTATAAGAATCCTAGAAGAAAATCTTGGAAACACCATGCTGGACATTGGCCTTGTGAACGAATTTATGACTAAGTCCTCAAAATCAATTGCAACAAAACCAAAAATTGACAAACGAGACCTAATTAATTAAAGATCTTCTGCATGGCTGAAGAAACTATTAGCAGAGGAAACAAGCAATCTACAGAATGGGAGAAAATATTTGCAAACTGCACATCCAGCAAAAGTATATCCAGAATCTATCAGGAACTTGAACATTGAACAAGCAGAAAAACAAATAACTCCATGAAAAATTAGGCAAAAGTCATGAACAGACACTTCTCAAAAGAAGACATGCAAGTGTCCAACAAACATATCATCAGAGAAAAGCAAATAAAAACCACAGTGAGAAAACCTCTTACACCAGTTAGAATGGCTATTATTAAAAAGTCAAAACACAACAGATGCTAGTGATGTTGTGGAGAAATGGAAATGCTTATATGCTGTTGGTGGGAATGCAAATTAGGTCAGCCTCTGTGGAAAGCAGTTTGGAGATTTCTCAAAGAACTTAAAAGATTACTGTTTGACCCAGCAATCCCATTACCCAAAGGAATATAAATTGTTCTCCCAAAAAGACACACACTCACCCGTTTATCACAACACTATTCACCATAGCAAAGACATGGAATCAACCTAGGTGCCCATTAATGGTGGACTAGATGAAGAAAGTGTAGTATGTATACACCATAGGATACTATACAGCCATAATGAAATTGTGTCCTTTGCAGCAACATGGATGCAGCTGGAGGCCATTATCCTAAGTGAACTAATACAGGAACAGAAAACCAAATACTGCATGTTCTCACTGATAAGTGGGAGTTAAACATTGAGTACTCATGGACATAAAGATGGCAACAATAGAAAGTGGTACTACTAGGGAGCAAGGAGCCAAGGGAACAAGGGTTGGAAAACTAACTGTTGGGTACTATGCTTAGTACGTGGGTGATTGGATCATTTGTACCACAAACCTCAGCATCATTCAGTATACCCAGGTAACAAACCTGTACATATACTCCCTGAATCTAAAATAAAAGTTGAAAAAAATAATAGAATAACCAACTATGAGATGTATTTTTAAGGTTAACAGCAGTTTAGAGGTTTAGTATTCTTAATGTATAAAGAGGTTATATTTATCAATGTGGAATAAAAGCTTGGGGGGAAATGTACTAAAATGTTGACATTTATTCTGGGAAAGAAGATTATAAAGATTTTTTTCCTCTTTTTTCCCCCTGTAATAGTCAATTCTCACATTGCTATAATGAAATACTGATGACTGGCTAATTTATAAATAAAAGAGGTTTAACTGGCTCATGGTTTTGCAGGCTGTAGAGGAAGCATGATGTTGGCATTTGCTTGCCTTCTGGGGAGGTCTCAGGAAACTTATAATTATGGAGGAAGTTGAAGAGGGAGCAGGCACAGTAAGATGGCCAGAGCAGGAGCATGAGGCAGGTGGATGGGGGTGCCACACACTTTTTAATGACCTGATCTCATGAGAATTCATTCACTATTGCGAGGATAGCATCAAGCGTATGGTGCTAAATCATTCATGAGAAACTGCCTCCATGATCCAGTCAGCTCCTACCAGGCCCCGCCTCCAACACTGGGGATTACAATTGAACATGAGATTTGGGTGGGGACACAGATCCAAACCATATCACTTCCCTAAATTTTCATGTTTTCAATAATGTGCATTTTTAAAATGTAGACGTGATCAGGATTTATTAAAACAACAAGTTGGTTAAAAGCCATCATAAGAAACTTTGAAAATGCAAGATTTTTAAAATTCTTGTTTTCTTTTGCTAAACTGAGAAGGTTCCAAAGGGGAGAGGATTAGGTTATTTATGGAAACAGAATTTTGCGTGCTGTCTGCTGCTTCTCTATGCTTCGGCTTTCCCATCTGGGTAATGGGTTCATGATACCAACCTGTACGAGTTGTGGTGGGGATTAAAGTGAATTAAGGCAGGGGAAAATCCTGGCACATAATAGATGCTCATGGACTCCTTTGCTTCTCCATCTCTTCCCTTTGAGTCTGGAAATTGAGGTTTATCTGTAAAAAAAGGTTGTGCATTTGAGCAAGGACCACCAGCGAGAAAGAACTAAATAAGCTTATTTTCAGCAGAGAGACTCATCTCTGAATACACACATAGTTTGCATGTTGGAAAGACTTTAATGGTGTCTTTGAAAGGAGAAAACAGTGAAGAAAAAATAGCAAGTTTAGGAGGTCTATGGCATAATAAATGACCTAGGAACTTAGCTTTCTGGCTATTGGGCATTTGGCAAGTCACTTGTCCCCACTGGCTCTCACTTTTCTTATCTGGCAAATGAAGGGATTGGACTAACTGTCCTACGTTTAAAATTCTGCCAAGTCTGAGTCTTGATATTTGGCAATTTGGACTCTCAAGGGGCCCTCCTGGGGAGTCTGAATTGACATGACATTCTTGCAAAGTTTAAATCTTAGTTTTGTTTGCTCCATCTTGGCCAGCCCTGCCCAGGCCGGAGCCCCTGCCCTCTCCCTTGTTGGTGCTCAGCTTCCCAGCCTATTGTTTACTTAGGGATTGCAATTTCCTTACTGGCGTGTGCCCCTGCCAGCAGGGTTGAGAAGTCAACCACAGGCCTCATGTGAACTTCCCTTTTCAGGTTTCAGTAATGACAGTATACCAACTGTCACATGCCTCATCCCTGAGGCATGGTCCAGTTTCCACATCCATCAGGCCACATTGGTGACTTGGGGTGGGCTGAATTCCACTGCTGCCTGTCCTTTTTTTTTTTTTTTCCCATGAAACAAACTGGTTGAATGTAGAATGATCTGTGGTATGTTTCAGAGATTCTAAGAGGAGACACCAAACCCAACCAGGAAGTGGGTTAAAAGGAACAAGAGCAAGTTCAGCTTGCTAGAAGGCTAACACAGAGAGCTTCTTCACCTAATCTTTTCCTAAAGAGCACTGAAAGAGAAGTGGAGGGATCAGCTGTCCATCTTTATAGGCTCCCTAAATGTGTTCACTGTGTTGTGAAGTAGTACTGCCTGAATTGCTGGCATTCTCAAGGTGGGCAGCTGGAATTCAAACCCTCTTTCCATTTGGATGTACATGAAAGATGACATGCAACCCATCGTTGAGGGGACAGCGCTGCGCACACAGAGGGACTGTCCTCTTATCTGGAAGCAGTTTCTGAAATTTTTTTCCTCCCTTTCCTCTCTTTCCAACCTCTTTACTCTTTTCTTTTGACCTTGTTCAGTGATCTTTAGAGGCTAAAAGTACTGTGGAAGAAAGAACCAGAACAGTATATGTTCTCTGAAGCTAGTCCCTTCTGAGATTGGCCTGTAGACAGCAAGGTCCCAATATGTGGCCTCCTCTCTCCTATTCAAGGCAGGCTTCTCTATTGAGGGAATGATTCCTGTTTACTCAGGGGAAAACCTTGGGCAAGCCATTTACTATCTGTAGGTCTTCTGACCTGTTAAATGGACGAAACAAATCCTTAATTCATAGGATTATGGGGAAGATTAAATGAAAATTTCCTAGCACAGTGCTTGTGTAAGTAATCAATGCATATCAGCTATTATTTTTTGCCCCCCAAGCTGAGGAGCTTACAAATAAATACAGATTTTTGTGTCCCCCAGTCCCCTAAAAGAGAATGTCCTTGCATGAAACTAAGTCATCAATAGTTTTTTTGCTCACTCTCTAGGTGATTTTAATGCAGTTAGTGTTCAGGTTGGCATTGGGGAAGCTTTGTTGTCGTGTGTGTCACAGGCACATAGAAATGACTTTTAATCAGCCAGTGCTCCCTTCCGTACACTGGGCATGTAGAAAACTCTTGACTTTAACTGAAGCAGTCTTCTTTGCAGGACCAATACTCAGTTGAGAGGCACAGGTACAACTACATTTGTTGCTAAAATATTGCAGCACTTCCACAGCTACCTCAAACCCTCAGAGTACCCTTCACCCAACTCCAGCCCTTACCTTGGGGTACTTCAGCAACTGAAGAGTTAATCCTGGGCCCTGCAGGGACTTCCCAGACCTGGTTCCAGTGCATCAGGAGGTGTCCTTCCTGGGGGGTTCTGGCTTTGTTCCATACTGGTTGTTGAGTGACTTGGCAATCACTCCTGACTCCATGGGATTAAAAACACTGGGGTTCAGTTTCTAATTATGGCAGTACAACTCCGATGAAACTGCCCTCATGTCACCAATGACATCTTAACTTTTTTCTTAGTCTTTAGGCTCTTCAAACATTTGACTCCTCTGCCTCCCTGAAACTATTCACTCTTATTTTCTAGGGCTTTTCCATAATTTCCATGATTTTTGGCCCTCTTTCTTTTGGTGATTCTTCTACCCTTTTCTCTATCCTTGATTCTCAACCATGTCTGAGAATTCTTTTACCACTAAGTGATGGTTTTGTTATCTCCACAGTTTTCAACTTCCATTTTGGATCTGGTTTTATTACTAACTGCCCAAAGCCTGTCTTATTGCCTTTTATTTATGAGTTTATGAATCCCTTTCAGAGTTTAGTGTATATTCCTAGCTTGATTCTGAAGACTGGTTATCATTCTGCAGCACCTTCCTTTCGTTTCCAACTCCTCTGTAGCTAAACGTGATCTATATTCTTAGAGCAATTCTGTCTTCTTACTCTTCCTTGATATGTACATACTCTGTATTCATTCTCTTTTTCTTTAAACTTACATTTATTAAATATTATATCCTGGGTACCATGCTGAGTGCTCTGGATTTTGTATGTGCTATTGCTTCTAGCTGGAAAGGATTTCATCTTCTCTGTGATAATATTGTTCTTATTCATCTTCAAACCCCATGTTAGGCTCCTGTGCTTTCTGGAGATTTCTTGACTCTGCTATGGCAGTCTTACCCATTCCTGACTTCTCTATTTATAGACTTACAGAATATTACATATTTTGGCATTATATATATATGTGTATATATATATATGTATATGTATATATGTATGTGTATATATGTATATGTATATGTACATATATTTGTGTGTGTGTGTGTGTGTGTGTGTGTGTGTGTGTATATAGTGGGTCTGTTGGGAAGATGCAGTTCCCAAAAGGAAAGGAAGCTGGGCAGACCAAAAAATTAATAGGTATGTGTGCTAGCTAGAAACAAGAGGGACAGTAACATTTATTGAGCGCTACTGTGTGTTAGCTGTTATTCTGGAAGACCTCCATGTATCCACTCATTTAACTCTTGTAGCAAACTGAGGTTATAGGATTAGCAACGTTAGGAACATGCTCAGAAAGTTTAACAGGATGAAATAAAAATGGAAGCTACTGTCTTCTACTTGTGTAAGTAACAACTGGGGAATTAGTTGTTACTTATTACATTGTTTTGGGACTTACTACATTGTTTTGGGCTTATGATAATAATGACAACTTTTCACTCTCTTGGGGTAGTCTCTATGATAGGTACTTTGTATGCATTATACCTTACTTGTAATTTTCTTAGCATGCCCATGAGCATGGTCTTTCACAGAGGCTGAGTATCCTTTCCCAAATTGTGAAAGCCTGAACTAGGATTTGCATCCAGGTTTGTGACTCTGTAAAGGTCAGATGTTTTACCTTCACTTGTGTCCTGTCTGGATTTCTTTAGATTTAGCTCTTTTTCTTAAAGCTGAGTCCATTAACAACAAGAACAAATTAATATATGAAGATCATAAGTTCAAAGATCACAGTGTCCAGCAAGAATCACTAGAGACGCATCTGCTCATGGGTCTTTAGTAATATGCACAGAGACAGGATGACAGGAAGGATGTATTCCAAGGGCATGGGTTTCATGAAGAATGAGTCAGAAGCAGGCAAATGAGACCAGGGGGAAAAAAACATCAAAGCACCCTAATTGCTTTTAATTTGATCTAGTTCACCCTTTTCTGTGCTAGTACATTTTGCCATAAAGAATTAGATATTATCTAATTCTTCTGTCATCTTCTAATCTAGGTCATCATCTTTTATAGTTTGATAAGGCCCAAGAAGACAAATTTTTTATTTTTTTGGTGTTTGTCCTTTTTCCTAATATGTCTTAGGCCTAAGTCAGCTTCTTTCTGGAGTGTCTAACTTGGGCTCATATAACCACGGTTATCCCACACAGTAAATCCTTCCAAAGACAGGGCCTTACTCAGATAGCCTGAGACCCAGGGCTGCTCAGTTGTGTTTGCAACTATGACTCGATGAGTTTTAAAAGTTAAGCCGTTAAGAGCCTCTGTGGTATCCAGTAATAATAGTTTCAAATTTTATTCTAAATAAAGTGTAATATAATTATGTAGAGATGTTTCCTGAACATTAGATCACATCTTTTAAAAACCAAATTGGCCCTAACTTTGTTGATCAGTGTCTGTAGACCAATATGTGATCACAGTGAATTCGATGCTCTGTAAAAACCACGTATATCTTCTTTCTTGGCCTGATATTAAAATGAAACCAGTAATTCTCACGGTATTTGAAAGGAAAGCACATTGTGACACTCAGCAATAACATAATTGTTACTTTTTGTGACTAAATGATATTGCTTCTTTTTGATGTTCCACCCACTCACCATTTCAATATTCACAGTTCTTGGAGAGGGACTGAAATCTGTTTCTTGCTGTTTAAGGGGAACATAATGTTTGACATGCACAAAAAAAGTAATAATGGCATCCTGACTGGCAAAGATACTCCAGAAAATTTACTCTCAGGGTTGCTGTACACTTAATGTCAAGTTGAATGGCTCTTGAAACTAGGTTCATGTTTTTCTAAATATATTTGGAAAATAAAGTGACCCTAGTCTCTTCTGCATTTGTCAGTCTTGTCCCTTGTGTCTTTTGGACATGTGCAGTCATTTAGAACACCCGAATCACCCTAGGATCTTGTGAAAATGTAGATTTGGATTCAGTAGTCCTGAGTTGGGGCCTGAGATCTTGCATGTCGAAAAAGCCCCCAGGTGATGTCAGTGCTGCTGACCTGGTCTGTGACCACACTTTGAGTAGCACAGATCCAGGCTGTACTTCATGTTAGAGAGAGAAGGATGCCCATGGATCTTGTTGAGATCTACTTGGTATCTTACACACCTGGCAAAGTAACTGGTTCCCAATAGACGCCCTATATATTTGTTGAATGAATGAATGAATGAGAGAGCTCATTGTCTAAGTTTACTGTCAATCTATAGCATACATGTTCTAGAGAAATCTAGAGATAGTTAAAAAAGAGAGAGAGAGAAGGAAGAAATAAACTTATGTCAATCTTTCCATTCCACTTTCATCTGCATTACAATAACTGCAGCCCTCATGAGCTAGTGCTAGTATTTGTGGCCGGCTTAAACATTAGCAGGTGGGCCCAGTGGGTAAATGGCTTCTGGGGTTCAATTCCAGTGTTTTATTTATTAGTTGCCCATCAAATACCTATTTTGGATTTTTTGGATGATAGATGTAAAATAGTCTTGGGTATGAATCTTTAGGTAGAAGCTATGATCTACAATTTATGCATAAAATTTTTGTAAGTATTATTTTATGAATGTGTAGAAATAAATGATTTAAAAGATACATTCAATTGAGATCTTTTTATCCTAACTGAAGCAAACATTTTTTAGATGTTTATTTTTTCCCTGAAAATTTTTTTTCCACATCCTTACAATCCATAAGCAAAATATAATAACAAAACGATTTAATGGTTGCCCTATATCAAGACTATTTAAAAGATATTACCTGACAGATGAGGTGTTAAGTTCCAGGAGGATGGGGGTCCACGTCTTCTTTCACTGATGTTGTGTGAAGTGCTGGGCTTAGAACAGGAGCTCAGTAAACCCTTTTTGAATGACAGAAACTGACAAGATGATCTAGATATTCAGCCTTCCTTACTTCATTTTAAATAAGGGGTGATTGTGACAAGCTTTCCCCTGAAGAATCCAAATTATTATTTTGACTCTTCAATTTAGTAATATCACCCAGAGCTTAATGTGATTATTATAGGCCTAAAGTTTTTTCAGGAATTGGCTTCTAGAGGTAGTAACACTGTGATAAAGTTAAATAGAATGTTTTGCTGCAGGGCTTCCCAGAGCCATTCATGCTAATGTGCGTTCAGATTTCCTAATAAGCATTTCTCAAAGGTACATGACCCTGCAACCCCCCTTTCATGGAGCATTTGGGTTCTGTGAACTTTGGAAAAAGCTACTCTATGTTATATTTCACTTTCCCTGCCTATAAGGAAGCCACAATGATCTGCTTCTAGAGCTTGTTTATTTGTGAAATATAATCAAGATGTGTGTTTGAAAATCACTCCATATATTGTTTAAAAATATCAGTCATAAATAACTTATAAAAAGGTTCAGATGAAGAAAACTTTGGTGATTAGGCAGTAAAATGTTGCTTTACCTTCTGAAACTCCACTTTTCAGGAAGTTATATGTTGATATGTCTTTAAGTTTTTTTTGTTTTTTTTTTTTTTTTTTTTCTCTGTTCTAGATTAGTGTGTTGAGTTTCTGAGCCATGTGCATTTCGTATCTCAACATCCATATATCACATTCAGCCATATCAGGACTTGATATGGATTTCCATAGTCCTCCTTATACATATAAGGTTTTAGTCATTTATCTTAATGTTAGAGATGTTTTAAAAAAGAAAATGACAATATTTCTTTCCTCTGAATTCTTTGGACTGAGGCAGTTGGAAAAAAAAGCGGTAGACATGGCAGCCATTTTGCTTGCTTTTAATTTTCCTGCTTATATTTCCTCAGTCCTTCTCTGGCTTGGCATTTTGAATATCTTCTTGGGCACAACCCCAAACCATCTGATATATCTGTATTTTTTGTATTGGTTCTTTGAATCCTAATGATATTTTCCTACCTACTTTTCTCGTGCTTATGATGTGAGGCATGAGTTCTGTTGCCCTTGAAATTGACTTTTTATATAAGAACAGGAGTATAGCTGGGCACAATGGCTTACACCTGTAATCCCAGCACTTTGGGAGGCTGAGGTGGGTGGATCACTTGAAGTCAGGAGTTTGAGACTAGCCTGGCCAACATGGTGAAACCCCGTCACTACTAAAAATACAAAAATTAGCTGGTTGTGGTGGCACAGACTGGTAATCCCAGCTACTTGGGAGGCTAAGGCATGAGATGACTTGAACCTGGAAGGTGGAGTCTGCAGTGAGCCAAGATTGCACCACTGCACTCCAGCTTGGGCAACAGAGCGAGAGAAGAAAGAAGTTTGTGAGGAAAAAGAAGGGTGTTGCTTAATTTGAGAAAACTAATAAAAGTAAAAAAGGTTTTCAAAATATGTTTCACCATTTGGTGAAATTTTAACTTAGATGTCAAGAAGCTTTGCTGTATTAAGAAACTTTCTATCTTAATCCAGTTCTGATCTTTCTTTAGCAGTATGTAATTCTTGTATCCAGTGAAAGTTCCTTCTAAGCCATTTATTTAGAAGTTGGCAGTTGAAGTCCTTGCTCACTAAAGCCTCAGGAGTTTACTGAGAGGAAAACTGAGCCTTGTGAGGAAGCAGAGTCATCTCTTCTTGCCTCCATGATTGGGAGTTGGAATTCTACCAAGTATTATGAAAAAATTAAGGTCTAAGATGTGAAGACTTCAAAGTGTGTTGTGCCACACACACATGCTACAAATATATTTACCTAGGTATATATGTATACATACATACATGTTAATATGGTCACTTAGATTTGAGTTTAGATACATACATGTTAATATGGTCACTTAGATTTAGGATTTCCTAGAAAATCCTAGGAAATTTTATATAGGAAGAGGTGGGATATTAGCCCTTACCTTCACACTTACTTTACAGTTCAGTTCTTATAAAGATTGTACTTAGCTATGTGTAAACTCTTAAATATTACACTCAGGTATTTGTAAATCTTATCAACAGCCAATTTGTATCTCAATAGAAGAAATCTATATCATACTGATTACAGTTTTAATTGAAATATCTTTTTGTATGTTTTAAGGTGAAAATATACTCTTAAGGCTTTCATAGGAATGAATACAAATGTTAATAGTAAGTATATCTGAGTGGTGGGATTATGAATAATCATAATTATCTATATAGCTTTTCAATTTTTGTATATTGAGTCTTTCTTGATTTTATAGCCTGAAGCATGTTGATTTGAAATGACTCTTATTTAATTGGAAACTCTCTTATCAACTTCTAGAAATTGTTTTTCTATAGCGCTTCCATTATTATCTTTCTTTTTATCTACAAAGTTCTCATAGAGACCCAAGTAAGTCTCTAAGTATCACTCCCTATATTTGTGAGCTTGGCTGTCTTAGCAAAGTACCATAGACTGGTTGGCTTCAGTAATGGAGATTTGTTTTTCTCACAGTTCTTGGGAGGCTAGAAGGCTGAGATTAGGGTGCCAGCATGATAAGGCTCTGGTGAGGACTCTCTTCCTGGCTTGTAGATAGCTGCATTCTTCCTATGTCATTTCTTGGTGGAGAGAGAATGAGCAGGCTCCCTGGTGTCTCTTCTTATAAGGGCTCTAATCCCATTACCAGGGCCCTACTCTCCTAGCCTCATCTAGTCCTAATTACCTACTAAAGGCCCCATCTCTAAATACGATCGCATTGAGGGTTAGAGTTTCAACATACACATTTTTGGGAAACACAACATTCAGTCCATAACACTTTTTAAAATTTAAACTGGTAGCATACAAGATTTCCAGAAATGGTATCTAAATAGAAAAATACTAGCCAAATATACATAAAAACGTTAATGATAGTTATTTCTAGACAGTAAGATTAGAGGAGGTTTTCTTCATTTTCTGTGAATTCAAAGTATATTGCTTTTACAACTGAAAAATAAAATAGGTATTATTTTTAAAGGAAAATGAAATACTATGGAATGTTCCATTTCCTAATAATCTTGGAATTTTGAAAATCTTTTTATTTCGTCTCTTGAAGTTTTTCTGAGAATTAATAAAAGTGTCTACAGAACTTAGAGTACTCACTTCTTGGCACATAATAGAGTTGCATAAATTTGCTTCTCCTCTTTTTCCTCCTTTTAACATGATGACAATGTTAATAACAATGGTAATTATTACATTTCCATAGGAGATATGCCGTTGGGCATATAATATAGGAAAATAAAGTAGACAATAGCCATAAAGTCAGGACAAACACATTTGTTGCAAAGTGTTTAAAAATGAGTAACTTATAAATAGAATAGCCTATTAATTGTCTTTACTTTTGGAATTCTGAGTCTTTTTGATTCTGAGAAAATGAATTGTTTTAAAAAATTGGTAGATTGTTCTGTGTTAGCATACAGTGACAAATTTAATATGAGCTCCTTAACTCTGTGCGATAAAATGGTGGGCAGATGTGACACTGAGAAAACCTGAAGTCAGTTTTTCATGTGTCATACTTTCATTCCAAAGACCAATTGAAGCCTAATACTGTTATGGAAAAATTTTTGCCATTTTTTTTGTTGTTTTGGTTCCCCTATGAGAGCTGTCTCTTCACTACTTTCTAATGCATTGTTTCTCATGCTCTATCTTGTGTATAGAGTCTGTCATTGGTAACTTTTCCCAATTAATTCCACATCTGAGTGTAATATTTCTAGTTGCTAGCTCCATAAATCAATAGGTTGAAATGCCCTGCAAGGTAGTCATGTGTTTTGTAACATAGGGACCTGACTGCTCGCCAAATGAATTATGACATTGTGATGTATTATTTCCAATCACTATAAATTTTCAATATTTAGTGTATCAGTCATACTAAGTCAAGATTCAGTTATTTAGTTTCACTTATGTCTGTATTTTAGATAAGAATCCTTTTTCCCATTAGTAGATTTGAATTTCTTTCTCTCTCAGAGTCAAATTCCAAGCATGCCTTACAAAAATCAGCCATAAAATATACACATAAACTATTTTTGTGTTTATAAGTGGATTCAAAAATGTACACTAGTAAACTGTATCCCAAATTAAAAGCTGTTTACTTACATGGTGTTCTGTTTTGTTTTTTAACACTTAGATTACTTTTATCACCGTTGCTTTGGTAATTTGATTCCCAGATATTGGACAAACATATTTAGGTAATTCTCTGTATTGTATTTACACATGATCTTGATTGGGAGCTTAAACCATCATCTCACAAATGATCCTCAACTGTGAACAAAGTAAATTGTCCTGAATTTGGGGCTGTATCTACACCATGGTTAGTGTTTAGCAGCACTACCAAAATTACTTTCTTAAATTCTGTTTTGATGATCTTAAAAATAATTTTTATTCTTTATTTTTATTTTTCTTTTCTTCTTTACCAACAGGACACAAAAATCGCTTCATTGGAGCGAAACATAAGGGATCTTGAGGATGAGATCCAGATGTTAAAAGCCAATGGTGTGCTGAACACTGAGGACCGTGAAGAAGAGATCAAACAAATTGAGGTTTACAAAAGTCACTCCAAGTTTATGAAGACCAAGGTACGGTCCAGGGTTATAAACTTTTATGTTCTTAATGTGACTAGAAAGTTACAGTCTACATACATACTTTTTTCAAATACTCATATAATATGCTTTATGTGATATTATTTAATATATGGACAAAAAAGGAGAATGCGTAAGATTTTTGTTTCAGACATATAGCTTCCAAAAAGCAGTCAGGGAAAGCCTTTGGTGGAATTTCTCCTTACTGAGAGGTTCAGGCTTTAATTAGGAATTCCTTTGGTGTTCCTCTTTCTTGGGAATTAACATATTTATAGTCCACTCTCTTCCAAATTTCCACCATCGTTATAAGTTTGCTATTTTTTTGAAGTTGCTATCGTTGCCAAATTTCTTGCTTCTCTTAGAAGGTGATTGTCTCAAAATATATTGTTACTATAAGCCAATTTAACTCATTTAAATGTTATTAGGTTGGGAGGCAGAGGTGGGCAGATCAGCTGAGGTCAGGAGTGTAAGACCAGCCTGGCTAACATGGTGAAATCCTGTCTCTACAAAAAATACAAAAATCAGCTGGGCATGGATCTCGGCTGCTTAGAAGACTGAGGCAGGAGAATCTCTTGAACTCGGGAGATGGAGGTTGCAGTGAGTCAAGATCATACCACTACACTCCAGCCTGGGCGACAGAGCAAGACTGTATTTTAAAAAGAAAAAAAAAGTTATTAAGCTCTTTTGGTTTTAGCATAGCATTTAAGACATAAATAGTTTTGAGTCCCAATGCTGCCATTTAGTTAAATCATTAAACTTCCCTAAGCCTCAGTTTCTTTATCCATGAAATAGGGCTAAGAAAAATACCTACATTATTGGGTTGGTCTGATGATTCCAAGAGATTTTCGTTTAAAGCCCTTAGTCCCTTGTCTGATCTCTAGAAAGTATCTGTTAAATGTCAGGCATTGTTCTTGATAATAGTATTAATATTATTATTGTTATCTATTGCTATGGAATCTTTATAAAATATTTTTGAGTAACTTGCTCCATTAGTTTATATTGTTATTGTCAGTTTTAAAGATTTTGGCTAGCATTTTTCAAAAATAAACTTGGGGCTTTAAATGGACCAAGCACCTGAGTATCTATTATTTTCACATATGCATAATTATTAAATTTATGAATAGCCCAAATAGGTCTTTTGAGACTGAAATACTTTTATCTCTTCCTCTGTTTAAATCATTTTCCTTCTGAAATTAATAACCATATCAATTAAAAAAATATTTTTTTCTTTTTTTTTCTACCACTTGCTCTTAAATATGCCTGTTCTCTTGTTCTAGGTTTTAATCTTGTTTGTTGCTTTATGAAGTGCAGCAGAGTTAGAGTAATGCAAACCTCTGTGAGAAAGCAGTGGGAGAGGAGAGAAAAATGTTTAAATGATTTTTATCGGTTGTGAAATATGTGCATACTCCTTGCTGAGTTTGCAAGTTATAGGGAGGAAATAATGATATCTATCTAGCATTTACTTAACCACGACTTGTGTGTGTGTGTGTGTGTGTGTGTGTGTGTGTGTGCGTGCTTGCATGCATGTATGTTTCCTTAAGGAAAAAACACAAAACTGCTTACTTCTGTCAAGTTTCCATCTCTCACTAGATGTTGAGATTGTGCTGAAAATGTGGATCAAGGTGTTGAGATATGAGGGGACTGTCCAGTGGATTTGAATGAAACCAGGGACTGCCTCAAAATGCAGAATGAGTTTCCCTGCTCAGTCCGTCCTTCTGGTTTGTTTCTTGCAGTTCCTCTTTCTCAGAGAGTTGAGCCAAGGTTCGGCAGTCACAGTACTAGGGTGACCTGCAGACAGTGCCCAAATCATTCTGGGAATGAAGACCAGAGGCACAGATACGAGTGAACTCAAGAAGTTTGGGGGAAATTATTGTTTTGGCTTAAACTTTTCCTTCTGACTCTGTTATTCCACAATGGGAGATTGTTCAAGCCACTTCTACAGCTGAAAATGTCATGAAATTTGTAAACTCTGCCCCTCATCATGGACTCTGTCCAGGTGAATAAAACATTTATATGATCTTCAGCAAGTCATGACCTTTATTAGCCCACATTTGTCTGAGAGACCATCAATCCTTGAGTTAGATTTAACTTTTAATGGCTAGTTATTTTTAATGGTTCCAAAAGTGGTCAGGTCAGAAGAATGTTTGAGGAAAGTAGTGGAGTGAGGTGGAAAGAGTGCAGACTGAAGACAAAATCAGACTCCAGCAAGTCTCCAGCCTCCCTTTGCCAGCTGCATAGGGAGTGACTTGAGGAGTGACCAAAGTCACTCGACCGCACTTTCTTCTATAAAATAGGGGCAATAGTACTAACCTCACAGGATGGTTCAGATGGACTAAATGAAGATTAAAATGAAATATTGTGGTTAAAGTATGTGGCTCAAAAAAGTAGCTTATAATTATAAATATTATTATTGAAGTACTATAACCAAATAGTAAGTGTTATGTTTAACTTGACTAATGGGAAAATAGATTTCTAAGAAATACAAATAAAAAGAATTCTTAGAATGTTATGCACCTACCCCTTTTACTGTTAAAAAATAGCTAAAATGTACTAGTGAGGGTCAGTTTTTAATATTTTCTCCATTGAAAGAATGTTCTTATTGGATTGAACTATAACATTTATTGCTAATGTTTCCTATTATTAATTACTTATTTTTCTTAATTCCTTTACTTGGTTTTTTTGTTTGTTTTGAGATGGGTCTCACTCTGTCACCCAGGCTGGAGTGCAGTGGTGCGATATTGGCTCATTGCAGCCTCCACCTCCCTGGTTCAAGCAATTCTCCCACCCCAGCTTCCTGAATAGCTGGGATTACAGGTGCACATGACCACACCAGCTAATTTTTGTATTTTTTTCGTACAGATTGGGTTTTATCATGTTGGTCAGGCTGGTCTTGTACTCCTGAGCTCAAGTGATCTGCCTGCCTCAGCCTCCCAAAGTGCTGCAATTACAGATGTGAGCCACCACACTCAGCCCAATTCTCCTACTTTGAGTGATGAGTGTGATTCCTCATTTAAGCCTGGGAATGCTGCTTGCATTACTTATTAAAATGAATAAATCATGTAGATTGGAGGGAAAGAAAGTATTTTAAATAGCCTTGTGGAAGGAGGTACACTTCCATGTTGATCCAGAGCAGGTAGTTGGAATTGGTAGGGCCTCTTGAAAGCTCTGTTGTTAAATTAAATAGCAATGAATGCCTGAATTGCTTTTACAAATGTGATATCATAGAAAAACCATGATATAATATTTTTGGAAAGGTGGAAGGTGGGTTGCAAAACTCAGCTTGTGTGAAGGCAGGAATACTAAACATAGTCAGCCAGGGTAGAAATCCTGTCATCTTGGAAGTCCTTTGGCACCTGAACATTGTCTCTGAGAACTGAGCCTCTGGGAGATCTCAGATGTGCAACTCTCCCATGTTGGAAACTCCAATTCCTACCCAACACTGAAGGGTTAGAGGAATCAAACTGTGAGAGCTGAATCTCAGAGGCCATGGAAAGCATGAATTACTTTTAGGAGCTCTATGAAGCCTCAGAGAATGGAACATACCAAATACATAATTGTTTTTCTGGTAGGGAAAGAATAATGGCATTTCCTTTCTATACAAGGCTTTGTTCCTAGTCTAACACATTTTTCATCTACTCATTCCAGTATTTCTATATTAGCTGCTCCCTCTGTTTCCAGTGTTTGCCAGAGACGCTGATCTGCTGTCTTAGATCTCCTCCTTTATTCTGAATTTGTAACACATTTTCTTATAAACCTCTGATAGATTACAAACCTCATAACCCAAACTGCATGATAGTAAGCATATCACTTTCTAGACATGAGAGCCATATCTGTAGTGAAAAAGAAGCTGTTTTCCTTGGCAGACTGTTTTTTTCAGGGTGTAGGTTGTGTCATAGATGGAAGTGGGGGAAGAATTTTCAGACGGGATGAAGTGTGCCTGATGTCCACATGGACTTCATATAAAGCATGTGATGTAATTCCGATTGGCTTTTCTTCTGGCCATCACAGAGACAGACCTTCCCTGGCCTCAGTTCTCATGTATGTTCGATTGCATCACTTTCCATTTTTATGGAATTTATGGCTGTAAAAGAAGCAAAAGGCATATTTTTATGGGAAAATATGATTTTTTTTGCCCTGCAACTATATTCCCCTTAGAAAAGCCTTTTTCTGTTATTGTCTGTATAAATATTTATTTAAAGTTTGCCTTATGGCAGCAATATCTGAAAGCTATTTAGAGTCACTGCCTATTTAATATTTATAGACTGAAATAGTTTTATCATTATCAATCTACTTTTATTGAATAAAGGAGGTATATGTAGAACCTGCCATGCCCTTCCTCCTGACTAAACCCCATTCTCTATATCCAGTTTATTTCCTTTACATTTCCCTCTCAATATCCCAACCCCCCCCCACTAGCTTTCTACTGTGGTATTTGTGGAAGTTAGCACAAATCAGTTTTTTAACTATAAACATCATCTTTGCTTAGGTGTGTAGAATTGAAAGTTTTTGAGGGTTAATTTCAGATGAATCAGTTTCATATGTGGAATCAACTATAAACTGTGCTGTCAACTACAACTGGATACGATTTGGGGCCATGCCCCCCACCCTGAAAAGAGTGCTGATCATGTTGATCTTAACAGATTTTAATGTCTTTTATCATTTTAAGTAATCCTAATTCTGATTTTTCCTCTTTTTATTTATACTGTATTCTTGTTACATCTCAGAGAGAACTTCTTATTTTTGTTCCACATAAAAATGACTACAGACTCATGATTCATTAAGTTATAAAGAAATAATGTGTTTCAGAAACTGCACATACCTGAGCAGTGCTCACTTTCTCACATATAACTGGGGCACTTTGATAAGCAGTCATGGTTTTTTCCCAGTGAATCTTTATGCATACTCAGAAGCCTTCTCAAGACCATTTTTTGTTTAGCCACACCAATCCTTTAGATCTGGCTAGCAAGATGAAGCTTGTTTGTTCCCTGATGTAGTCTGACTTCTTGCAAATGGAATTTCCATTCATATAAACCTTTTTACTAAGTTGTGCAACCTGAACCCTTCTGAACATGGGAGTCTCACTCCTGTTCCTGGTCACCTGATGTTGTCAGTAGCTTGTTATTGTTTATGTCAGTTTTCTTGCTGAAAACAACAAAAAATCCTGAATGAAATTTATTTTTTAAACATACGTTTTAAAATGTACATGAGCTCTTGAGTAAGAAAGAACCTCAAGGGTCAGAGCTAAGCCATAGCAGGGAGCTTGTATGATAAGTAGAGTATGGGTTATGTATTAGTCTGTTCTCATTCTGCTACTAAAGACACACCCAAGACTGGATAATTTATAAAGGAAGGAGGTTTAATGAATTCACAGTTCTACATGGCTGGGGAGGCCTCACAATCATGGCAGAAGGCAAATGAGAAGCAAAGTCCTATCTTACATGGCAGCAGGCAAGAGAGTGTATGCAGGGGAACTGCCCTTTATAAAACCATCAGATCTCATGAGACTTATCCACTATCATGAGAACATCATGGGAAAGACGTGTCCTGTCCCCGTGATTCAATTACCTCCTGCTGGGTCCCTCCCATGACACGTGGGAATTATGGGAGCTACAATTCAAGATGAGATTTGGATGGGGACACAACTAAACCATATCAGGTTATTTATTCTTGTTGGCAATTTTTAGATAGATGAACTTGAGCCCTGGTTTTCATAGCCACAAGGACATCAAAGAAAAAAGACAGAAGTCTGGGCCTACTCAAGATGAGGCATAGTAGGAACCTTACTACCACCACCAAATAAAGCTGGGATTCCAGACACCTATACTGCTACTGCAGAGGCAAACTAAGAATAACCTTACCATATTTCCCCCTCCTCACACTTAGGGGACTCCAGGGAAAATTTTCTGTTTTAAAGCTTTGAGTCAAGTAAAAGATGAAAAATTGTCCTCAGAATCCATAACCACAGCCGGCTCTTGCATGGATGTGCTGTGCAAGATGATCTAAAAACTTCAGATAGAGAATGTAGCTACATTCTTGGTTGATAGGGCCCCCAGCTATTGGCAGAGGCAAATTCTCTAAAGGACCACATAGGCCTTAAAGCATTTTTCCAGGTAAAGTTCCCGAAAAAACCCAGTACACAGTACAAAAAAAGAGAAAAATCACAAAACCTGAAAGAAAACAGGCCACATAAGTGATAGCCAGTAGAAAGAATAAAGAGCAGAATCAGAAAGCAAAGACTTCAAAAGTTCTAATTATAAGAAAAAGACTATGAAATATTAAGTGTGTTTAATATGTTCAAATAAATAAGAGATTAAAAATATGAATAAAGAGCAAGAGACTATAAGAAACCAAGCAAATTTAAAGAAAACCAAATTAAGCCTTATAGTCTGAAGGCTTATCCTAGGAGTGAAACAAGGCTGAAAATTAGTGTGATAAGCATCCAACTTAAAAAGTTAGGAAAAGAAAATAGAAAAATAGAATAAGCCCAAAGAAAGTAGAAGGAAAGAAATATTTAAAAATAGCAGACATGGATGAAACAGAAAGTAAAAGTGTAATTGCATAATCAATGTAGCCAGTTTGGCTCCTTGATACTTCACTTGACATGCCTCTACTGAGATTCATCAGGAAAAAGACTAGTTAAAGCTAAAATAAAACTTTTAAAAAGTAGAGGTTAATAATGTAGAATATTAGAATGAAAAGCAAGACATAATCATAGATACTATTTATATAAAGATAAGTGGGTTTTATAAAAATTTCCTGCAAATAAGTGTGAAAATTTAGATGAAACAAAAAATTCTTTGGGAGAAAAAAATATATCAACATTGAATCAACTAATTAGAAACTTGATTATTCCTGTAGCCATTAAAAGTGGATTAGTAAGTAATGTTCTTTGGAAAAGAAAATAGCAGCTCTGAATGGTTTTGCTGGTGATTTCTAATGCACATTAATGTAAAAAAATTTCAATTTCACAGAAACCATTTCTGAACACATTTAAAGAAGGAACACTTCCTACTTCATTTGGAAGGCTAAATTGGTATTAAAACCTGAAAAGAACAGTATAGGTTGGGAAAATTATAAACCAATCTCAGTTATACACATAAATTAAAAATCCTTACAAAATATTGGCAAACTGAATCCAGTAACGTATAAAAATATGTAATAGAACAATACCCAGTAATGGGATTGCAGGGTCAAATGGTATTTCTATTTCTAGGTCCTTGAGGAATTGCCACGCTGTCTTCTACAATGGTTGAACTAGTTTACACTCACACCAACACTGTAAAAGTATTCCTGTTTCTCCACATCCTCTCCAGCATCTGTTGTCTCCAGATTTTTTAATGATTGCCATTCTAACTGGCATGAGATGGTATCTCAATGTGGTTTTGATTTGCATTTCTCTAATGACCAGTGATGATGAGTGTTTTTTCATATGTTTGTTGGCCTCATATATGCCGTCTTTTGAAAAGTGTCTGTTCATATCCTTTGTCCACTTTTGGATATGCACATATACACCATAGAATACTACGCAGCCATACAAAACAATGAGTTCATGTCCTTTGTAGGGACATGGATGAATCTGGAAACCATCATTCTCAGCAGACTGACACAAGAATAGAAAATCAAACACCATATGTTCTCACTCATGGGCGGGTATTGAACAATGAGAACACGTGGACACAGGGAGGGGAGCATCACACATTGGGGTCTCTTGTGGGGGACTAGAGGAGGGACAGCAGGAGGTGGGAAGGATGGGAGGGATAACATGGTGAGAAATGCCAGGTATAGGTGATGAGGGCATGAAGTCAGCAAACCACCTTGCCATGTATGTACCTATGCAACAATCCTGCATATCTGTACATGGACCCTAAATCCTAAAGTAAAATTAAAAAAAAATTAATGACAGAATGGGTTTTTTCCAGGGGAGATTAAAGTTAAAAATTTCGTTAATGCAATTCATTACAGTAACGTATAAGGTTAAAAGATGGTGATAAATCATGAGATACAGAAAAGAAAATGTTTGGTAATGTTAAACATTCACTAATGATTAAAAAATACTTTTGGCATAGTTGTAATAATGCAAAGCCTAATAAAATGTCTATAAAAAAACCCAATGCAAACACAAAATTTAATGCTGAAGCATTGAAATTCTTCCCTTTAATACCTGAAACAAGAGAAAGGGGCCGACATGACCAACAGGCCTCTCTGTCTTTATGCATGGCCTGTCCATATGTCTGGTATGGTCTTCCTCACAGCGTGGTGGCCACAGCATTGTTGAGCTTCTAGAACGTGGTGGCTGGCTTCCAGTGGGTAGAAGCAGAACCTGCCAGTCCTCTTGTAGGCTAGGGCTACAACAGGTATACTGATTATTTTGCTGTTGGCAGAAGGAAGTAACAGTCTAGCCCAGGTTCAAGAAGTTAAACTTCAGTTCTAGTTGTGAGGAGCAACATTTGTGTACAAGTAGGAAGGAATTAGTAGATGATATCTCTGCAGGTAATCTACCTGCACAACGCATATCGAATTGGCAAAAATGTAAAAGACCAGTGACATAAGTTATTGGTAAAGAAGTGGAGTGATTGGCATACTTGCAAGGTGCTCGTGATCGTGTAAATTAATAGAACTGTTTTGGAAAACATTTTTGTTTTATCTAGTGTAATTGAAGATGAATATGTTATGTGGTTCAGCAATTTAAATCTTAGGCATTTGAGAATATTATTGCTATGTGAAACAGGTTATATGTATAAGAATATTCAGAATAGTACTGTTTATAGTAGCAAAAAACCTAAGAATAAACCCAAATTTCTATCAACAGCAGAATGGATAAATAAATTGTGATGAAGTCTTTCAATGGAATACTCTACTTCAGAGAAAATGAATGAACTCTGTACAACATTGTGATTTAATCTCCAGGACATGAGATTGAGTAGGAAAAAAGCAAAGTAATAAAAAAAAGTTTGTATCCCAAATAAAGTTTAAAAACATGCAAAACCAAATAGTATATTATTTATGGATGCAAAAATATATGATAAGCCTAAGAGACAAGGAAAGAAATGATAAACACAAAATTTGAGGTGGTAATTATTTCCAAATGGGAAGAGGAGATAGAAATGGTATGGGACATAGATAATTCTAGTGATCTTTTATGGTGAATTGAATGATGGCTTATTTTTGCCACTTTATCTTATATCTTATGTATATTTTATGTTCTTTTGTATCTTCTCAATATTTAATGTAAGCAAAAAGAAGATCCCCAATTCTTACTTGCTTTTTTAGGATTCTTTTTTCAAATGCTGCCCTTGAACGATTATTTGCACTGTGGAGTTATGCCTTGATTTAATTACCCATGTTAGATCCCTGTTGACTCTCCTCAGGACCATGGTGGTAATAGACTTGATAGTTTCCTAGATGAGTAGGTTTGGCCAGGAAGTCTTCATTTCCATTGTGAAATTTGGTCCACAGTGGGATGGGAGGCAGTCTGCTGACCTTTCCATTCCTATGTTCTATACTCTCAGCCACATTTACAGATTTTCCTCCAGATCCCAAAGACTGTGTGATTCCCAAGCTCATCCTTTTAAGAAAATTCATGGCCTGCCTTGTTAAATTGTTGATCACTGGCTGCTGAAATGGAAAGAAATCAGTTGTTGTCCAATGTAAAGTGTAGGGGCAGCAATTTCTAATTTCTTTCAATTTTGTTGTTTTGCAGATTGATCAACTGAAGCAGGAACTTTCAAAGAAGGAGTCGGAACTTCTTGCCTTACAAACAAAGCTTGAAACTCTTAGCAATCAAAATTCAGATTGCAAGCAACACATTGAAGTGCTCAAAGAGTCACTTACTGCCAAAGAACAGAGGGCTGCCATCCTTCAGACTGAGGTAAGGCACTGTCTCAGGATTCTATACAGCAGACATTGAGTTGATAGAAAATGCCCTATCTGAACATCTCTCCTCAGAAGACCCTTTATCCAAACCCTTGGGGCCAGATGTATTTTGAAATGCCCACTGGGCTTTCAGAAAGGCGAGATGCATTGTATAGATTGTGTAACACTGCAAGTGAAAATGTAGCAACACCCCATAAGCAAACACATGAATATTTCTGCAGAAAAAAAAATTTCTCACACTAAGTAGGATAAATACAGACTGTATAACTAGACTCTTGTCAGTTTGCATGATGTTGTGCCACCAGAGATGTTTGGTTCACACTTGGAATTTCTTTTTTTCATTCTTCAGAGCATTTTGGATTTGGTAACCATAGTTAAGTGCTTGGATCTAGAATGATTTCATTTTATCAAAAATCATAAAATAACTGGAATGTCATCTGCCTTACTTTGCTGTGCATCATCTGTATGGGTTCCCCTTCTGGCACCTGTGTTTCCAAAGTTTTCTTATTTACTAGGGAATATCTTCAATTTCTTTTACCCATTGGAGAAAGCTGATATTGTGTGAGTTTCTCAAAGGAAATACTGGTTTGTTATCTCTTATTCATGCTTAGAAGAACAACAAAAATATGTTACTATCCTATTTTCCTTGTTTTCCTTTCTGGATTATATCTTTGAGTTTGCTAAGAAATGCAAAACACAAGCTAGTTATTGTGTAAATAAAATAGTTGTCAGATGCAGCAGGCAATAGGGAAAAATGTGGTGAATCTCCTGATTTTGTATTGAGGCAGTGTGCTGTGTGTATTACTTTAGAAGGCATTCTAATCAGCATGCATGCTCTCTCTTGGACTTTTTGAGCTGTGTCTTTGCATGTATATATTTTAGCATCTGTGGGGAGGTTTGGATTTGTCTTAGGAGTTAATGAGACGGTTGAGTAGGTCTGTGCTCTCATTCAAGGTTCAGGACAGTGTCCAGAGGAGGAAGAAAACATGGTCCAGATTGGATGGGTCTTAGCATGAACCTGACTCAGCCCCTATGCCTTTGACCATTGGCTGATAGGCAGTTACCTGATTGCTTCAATTCAAAACAATCACCTTGGCCTCAATGATGTAGATATTTCACATTTAAGAAATATTATTGGCCGGGCGCGGTGGCTCACGCCTTTAATCCCAGCACTTTGGGAGGCCGAGGCGGGTGGATCACGAGGTCAAGAGATCGAGACCATCCTGGTCAACATGGTGAAACCCCGTCTCTACTAAAAATACAAAAAATTAGCTGGGCATGGTGGCGCGTGCTTGTAATCCCAGCTACTCAGGAGGCTGAGGCAGGAGAATTGCCTGAACCCAGGAGGCGGAGGTTGCGGTGAGCTGAGATTGCGCCATTGCACTCCAGCCTGGGTAACAAGAGTGAAACTCCGTCTCAAAAAAAAAAAAAAAGAAATATCATTTTCAGTTGTGTATAGTTCCACTGTGAATGCAAAGATATGGATATTTTATTTTTTAAGACAAACGCTTAATCTATACTATAAATTGGAAGTTGGGTTGTATCTCCTTTGAGGAGGCAGCAGTGAATAGTATCTAGAACTGTGTTAAGACTGTAGCCACATGGGGCTATGTAAACTGAAATTAATTAAAATCCAGTGAAAGTTAAAATGTAATTTTATAGTCACATTAGCCACCTATCAAGTACTAACAGTTACATGTGGCTAGTGGCTATTGTATTAGACAGCACAGCTAGAGAACATTTCTACTGTTGAGTACTTGTCTCAAATGGGGGTCAACCAAAACTATGGCTTGTGGGCCAGATCTGGTCCTGTGCCTGCTTTTGTAAATAAAGTATTATTGGAACACAGCCATACCCATTCATCTGCATGTTGTCTTTGGCTGCTTTTGTGCTACAACAGCAGAGTTGAACAGTTGCAATAGATATTGTATGGCCCACAAAGCTGAAAATATTTACTGTCTGGCTTTTTACAGAAAGTTTGCCAATTTCTGGCATTGCGATTTTGTGGGAAAAGGAGTGAGTGGGCATTAGAATGCCCAGCTAGTCTTCTCTCTGGCTGTGGTACTCTAAATGGAGCAAGATAGTTTGCTGACCGCTGTTCTAGAGCACAAATTTTTCTTCACTGTATTATTCAAAAAGCAACTGCTTGTACCCATGTTTTGTCACTAATTCCCAGATTACCAATACAGTTAGTGTAATATTGTTACTGTGTGTTGTTGGGTAGGAGAGAATTTGAGAAGCAAGGCAGTCTGCTTGCCCAAACCAGCAGTCAGGTTTCTTGATAGTTCCTCTGCAGGGAAAATGAATGAGAAGTCAGCTCAGAAAGGCTTTTCCTCTCACTATCTTGTACTGATGGGGGCTTTATTCCTTGGCTTCTTTCCTTTCTCATTCCCCTCCCTATAGTTTACCTCTCTCAAATTAATGTAGTCCAAATTAGACCTATACATATTTCATGAAAAAGACAGTGGTGACATTATATGGATAGCTTTTGTCCCACTTTCAATAATTAAAATGACCCAATAAAGGGATGATGCTTTGAAGTAGAAAAAAAAAATATTCTCCATGTGCAGAGAAAGTGAGATGATTTTCTAAATCTTCTGCTTTGAAGTTGAGAGTGTGAGGTTACTGATTTTATTAGCTGGAAATGGCTAAGGAATTTTCTTTTGCCTTTTTTTTTTTTTTCTTACAAGATCTCTTTGTATATGGAAACAGAGGAGAAATTTACCTAATTATGTCTGTCTCTTCGGGGGAGCAATTTAGGTTGAAATCGCTCTAATTGTTGGATTATAGTCAGAAGATTTTCAGCAGCAAGGTAGAATACTTTAAAGTGATTTCCCCACACTTTGGGATGCCAGAGGTAAATAAGAGTCTTTCTACCTATTGTGTGGTGGGTTAGTGGGTGAGTATTCAGTAGATGAGATAGGTTGTGTTTCATCATGCCCTACAATGAAAAATCTGAGTTTAAATTCATATGAAATAATCTGTACACCAAACTTGTAACACACAATTTACCTATATAACCCGCACATGTACCCATGAACCTAAAATAAAAGGTATGAAAAAAAAAAGATATGGTGCGCATCCTCAAAGGAGGTTACGTGTGATAGCTCTTTGCAATTTGATTCCGTAGTCATTGCTGAAAGCTTTTGCCAAAACTGAAAGGGGCTCTCTTTAGAATGGGAAGAGCCCTGCTATATCTGTGCCATCAACTGGCTTTGGCTGCTCTTTTAGAATAGTATAAATGACAGATGTCATGGTTTAATTGTTCATCTTTGTAAGGAAGGTTTGTGCTGCTAAGGAATTTGCATTTAGGGTTGGTAAGATGAAGGGTGGAGTGAGGGGTATGAGCAAGTTGTCTTGGTTTGTGGCTATGTGGGTTGGCTCTTTGGTTGGTTTGTTTGAACTTGTACAAATGCCCGGACACTCTTTGACATGTGTGCAATAAATCAATGGAATAATAATTACATACACAGAGAGATACACCACATAGTTCTTAACATAACATTTTAGTTTTTAAAATAGCTTCAAAGGACTCTAAGGCCAAGTTTCTTATTTTGCTACTTCCCGTGATGTTTCCTTCATACCAGCTTACCCCATCCACCAACACATGAATTCCATAGCAGTAGAGAAAATGGTGAATTGGCGCTCTCTAGCACCTTGATTTTTCTGGATTTCAGTGAACAATTAACAACACATCCAGACATTGGGAAGGATTAAGGCCTAACATTTATTCTGTGATCTAAAGTAAAATGTTAAACAAAACACAGCATTTAGAAGTGGGAGATGTGTAGCTATGCCTCAGCCTCCCTATTCAATAACTGTGGTGTGGACAAGATGTGAACTTCTCTGAGCCTTCGTGTCACAGTCTATGAAATGGTAGTCATTGTATCAGCCTGACACATGTATGTGAAAAGTGCTTTGGTTATAGTCAAGGGTTACAGCTATAAATTATGGTGTCACCATTACAGCTATTATTATCATTACTGCTATTATTTTTATCAGGGATGTTTGGGCAGGTCACCCCTGAATACTTCACTCGTCATCTTCATATCCGTTCTGTGTTTCAGCTTTGTGGGTCTCCTTTGAATTTTTGGTATGTGCATTTACAGACCACAGACTTTTATATTTCAGTTGAGTCACTTTTTTGTGTTAGAACGATATGGAGAAATAAAGATACTATGAAAGTGACCATCTCTTTGGTTCCATCTCCAAATTTAAGAGATTTATTTGTAGTCGGGCATGGTGGTTCACACCTGTAATGCCAGCTCTTTGAGAGGGCAAGGCAGATAGATCACTTAGTGTCAGGAGTTCAAGACCAGCCTGTCCAACATGGTGAAACCTGTCTCTACTAATAATACCAAAATTAGCTTGACATTGTAGTATGCACCTGTAGTCCCAGCTATTCGGAGGGCTGAGGCACAAGAATCGCTTGAACTTGGAAGGTGGACGTTGCAGTGAGTGTGACCTGAGATCATGCCACTGCACTCCAGCCTGGGTGCCAGAGCAAGATTCCATCTCTCAAAAAAAAAGAGAGATTTATTTCTGATTTCTGGCAAGTATACTTTTCTCTAACTCGGCGTGATTTGCAAACTGCCAGGCAACTTTTTTGCATGTGTTTTCCAAGGTGTATTATATGACAGTGGTACATAATACTAATTTCTGTCCGAAATAAGCCAGAGAAGGATTCTATAATATTTGTCTAAGAGTAAACACTTGAGAATCTGTTAATTAACAAAGAATGTAGGGGTTTTGTGTTGATGCAGGCAAGGGGCTATATATGTAGATTGGGATAGTGGCAGCTGCAAAGCAAGGGTTCACAGCTTTAAAAAAATATAATCAATACAGATGAAAAGCTTATGCAATTAACCCCCCCTCAAAAAAAATCCACATGGACACATACATACAGATGTTCACATGCAGTAGTGTATATAATTCAGGTAGTTTATAGGTGCTCTGGAGCGTTTTCAAGAACTTCACCTTAATTATCTTTGCTCTCTGGGCTGCATGCATTTTTTCATTTAATATGTACTTTTTCAATGCTTACTATGTGCCAGATATGGTTTCTGCCGTCATTGAGCAAGCATTCTTTTAGGTACATGGATATGTGATAGAGAACTGATATACGACCATAAACTCCCAGTGATTTCATTATCATTGGTTACTAATTATTCCACACAGGATCTTAATCTCTCTTTTGCTGTTTGAAAGCAGGTAAGTAAAGGAAGAAGACACAAAGAAATAGATGTTTTGCCCTTTTGAAGACTAAATATGCAACTATTCAAAGTGTCTATTTGTATCTCTTATAACTGAAGGCTAATATGGTGGTGGCCCTAATAATATTAAGACTGTCTTTTGATTAAAGCTGATCCTCTTTGAGGTCACACTCAAGCAACTTGGTTCTCCTCCTTGAGAAAGGAGATGGTATTTATGGAGTTGCAGACATTCTGCTAGCTTCATTGTTTTAGGAGTTCCTGCATAGACTTGGAAATGCTTTGATTGGTGGTATATCACACAGACCCTTCCCACAATGTGTCTAAATCAGTGAGGTATCATTTGATAATATTTTACTAGGCATCTATGCTGTGCAAGATGCTGGACAGGGTGGGGACCCATCACTTCAAGAGCTGATAGTCTTAGCCTTTTAAATGTAATTTTATTGCCCCAGTGTCTACTGAGTGTCTTATAGCTGCTATACCGAGTTCTAGGAAATGCAGCTGAGTGTTTTCCATGTGATATTTTAAACCTGACTCACCACTTGTGAAGTTGGTATTATTGTCCTTATTTTTAAGATGAGGAAATAGAAACTCAGAGGATGTATAACTTGCTCAAGGTCATACAATAGTAAATGACAATGCCTGGGTTCCCAAGTTCCAACTGCCTTTAACCAAGAATCTAGTGATTTCCATGAGAGTCCCAGTGGACTGAGGGCTTTCTGTGTGTCAGGAAGATGACATGCATTGTCTCACTTAATCTTTTTCTTTTTTTGAGACGGAGTCTCTTGCTCAGGCTAGAGTGCAGTGGTGGGATCTTGGCTTACTACAACCTCTGCCTCTCGGGTTCAAGTGATTCTCCTGCCTCAGCCTCCCAACTAACTGTGATTACAGGCATGCAACACTACATACAGCTAATTTTTGTATTTTAGTAGAGACAGGGTTTGCCATTTTGGCCAGGGTGGTTTCGAACTCCTGGACTGAAGCACTTCACCCACCTCGGCTTCCCATGCTGGGATTATAGGAGTGAGCCACCGTGCCTGGCCTCATTTAGTCTTAAAGGCAAAGTTTGTGGCAAGTTTTATAATTCAATCTTGACAGGTGAGTTCACTGGGGTTTTCAAGAATGCTTTCTAGGTACAATGCTGACATGGCTAAGAAGAGGGATACGAATGAGTAACTCTGAGGCTTAAATCCTCATGATAACATTATGGCTGTAATAATAGTGACATTATGGCCATAATAATAAAGGTTGTTGTCCAAACTCTAGGGAGGATATTGTTTTTCAGAAAGTTTAGAAGCCTACTATATTAAGAAGAGATTATCGTATAATATTTAGTTTCATTTCCTTAAAGATGTTTAAACATGTTTATATATACAGAAACTTGTATATATATACACCTGTATGTATATACACATACATACACATATATTCATACATGCATAAATGTATGTAAAAACAAGTAAAATAATGGATGACTGTGTATGACTCTGTTCTGATTGTTTGATACTCAGGTGATCTTTAAATTTTCTATGATGCATGTTGTACATTTGTAATAAAAAAATTAAATGCATTTTTACCAGAAGCAGCAATGATAATTTCTTCAGGGAGGTTGTGTAAGGTGCTGGTGGAGGAGGAGGTGTTTTCTGAGCCTGTGGCAGCATTTTTCAGTCTCTGAATCACAGATGACTCAGTGTGATAACACAACCTAGAGAGACTTGGGCTGTCAGTTTGTGAGATGAATCATAAAAACCAAACTTTTGACAATGAAAATGTTGTTACATGGAGAAAAGAACATGTTTTACATGGCCTTGTTTCTCAGTCTATTTGCATTGAGATGGGCCCTCTGTCCCTCAGTTCATGGTAAAGCTACAACTCTTGGGGATTAAAGGTAACCATGACAAGAAGTCGGGAATGCTTTGTGGCCTCCAGAGACTGTGGGACTGTATGCATTCACACGGGGCTTTGCAAACCATTCCAGATACTTAAAGAGCTACTTATTCATTGGGACTGACCCATTTGAAGGAAAGGAGTTTTTTAAAAAGGAGTTTTTTTAATAAATATTTGCCATAACATATAAGGTGGGATTTATAAGGAGTGATCTTTTACTTTTTGTTAATTGACATGCAGTAATTGTAAATATTTATGGGGTACAGTGATTTTGATACATGTCCGCAATGTGTATTGATCAATTCATGGTAATTAGCATATCTGTTACCTTAAACGTTTATCATTTTTTTATGCTGGGAACCTTAACAATCCTCTCTGGCTGTTTGAAAATATGCAATAAATTATCGTTAACTGTGGTCACCTTATAGTGCTACAGAACACTAGAATTTATTCTTCCTATCTAGCTGTAATTTTGTATCTGTTAACCAACCTTTCTCTCTCCCCCCTCACCCCTCTCTTTTTATCCTTTAGTAACCAGTTTACCTTTAAACAATAATTTCAGGTTTTTTTTCACCCCTTGCCATAGTTGACTGGCAAGCTATAAAGTCCCTTTTAATCAGTTCAGCCTTCAAAGGATAGTATTTAAATATCCTTTGTGAGGTAGTCTTTTGTTTAATGCACTTCATAGTCGCTGCATTCAAAATTAAGATGCTTTTTTAAAAAGTTAGTAGCATACAACAAAATCAACTTTTAAGACTGTTAAATTACCCCGGTGCCATTTAAGGTGCATTTGTCTAACTTTCAAGACTTGCAAGGAATGTCTTTTAAATTAATTAATTAAGGGATGTGATAAAAAAATTATATATATATAACAAAGCTCTGCTGTCATTTATATTTTTCCTCTCTAATCTTGCTGTTACCTTCGCATTTTAAATTGTTTTATTTGATGGGGAAAGGCTTCATTTGAAATTTTTATTGATAACACTTCTAACTGCAAGAAAAAGACATAAACCTGCAAAACAGTAACTATCACGGTGGCCACAATTGGGAGGTCTGCAAAATGGTTTATTACCAGTAGAAAAAAAAATGTTGGGAACCATAGTCGTCATGGGGTCACCACCTCGTCTATGTGCATTTTATTTTTTGCCCTTTCCATTTTGAGAGTATAGATGACGGTAGTGCCAAACAACACACTCTCCCCTCCTGTAATGTCTGTGGGCTTTGTTTTGATTCTCTTTTTATTAATGATGTGAAAACTTTGGGGTCACATAAAAATGAGGCAAGGTCAGGCTTTGTGAGCCTTAGAATGCTGAAAATGTCCCTGTATCTGGCAAATGAAGGAATGGTCTGTAGAGGCCACATTTGACTTCTAAAGCTTTTTAGCTCTTTTGCAGATTTTAGCTACCTGGGTGAACTTTGCAGAGTGGCCTCATACTATTGCTTTCTTAAGGCAGAACATGAAAGACCTGTGATGGAGAAATTGAAATGTGATGGAAGGGAGCATCCCAAGTTTGTCATAAAAGCTTTTTATGGTTGTTCTGTGGCAATTTCTGGACTATTAAAGGATGATGCAGGTAGCTACAGACATCATAGGTCAAGAGTCTAGTACTTTTGTTGTTGTTATTGTTGTTCAGGCTTTCAGAGAATGCCTTATTTAACACCTTGTTAGGATAAAATTGCTTTTGACTTTATAAACACAGGTGTTCGGTTTGAATCTTAATGAACTGTGAAATACGTAAATGTCTAAAAGGAAATTCTATAAATTGTGAACATGGCTCTGTCAGCACACTAAATGGATTAGGAAAATTCATTGTCTGCCTGGTAACTGAACACCAGTGTGATGGGTGTACATGAATTAGTCCTGAAAAGCCAATAAAATGGAGGAAGAAAGTAGAGTCTAGATGTTGACTGTGTGGGTTCCCCCACCACAAATGAGTACTGGTGCAGAAGGGCTTTGAAATCAGAATGGCTATTCAGAGGAAGGCCAAGAAGGAATACATATGAGCAGACAACACAGAATTTATAGAGTAAAACCACAAACACCTTATTTTCCATTGTACTAAAATAATGATATTTTACAGTACTCTTTTTGTATGAAATTCTGCTTTCAATTTCATATTGTTACTGCAACTCAAATCTCATTTTAAGTGTTCCAACAAAAATCCTTTTTTAATCAAAAACTTTCCAAACCTTAGCCCATTGTCAACGTATTTTGAGCAACTTATTTTTCCAGTGGAACAAAAGAATTTGGCTCTTCTTTTTTAGCTCATTAGGATGTTATTTGACCTGTGTGACCAAATAGCATTTAAGATAACAGAATCATTTTAATTTCTACATTAAATCCATTCATAATCTGTGTCCATTGTTTTGGGGTTTAGAGGTATGGAGTCAGAGCTCTTTATTTTCTTTGAAAGAAAATAAATGAATCATTAGTGCTTTTGTTTGGTTATACTTCTGTTTGAAAAAGGCATTATCTATAATATATTAAGCTGCAACTGGAAGCGACAATATCCATTTAGCCAATTGTCTATGAGAAAATACATGTCCTCTGCTAAATGTTACTTACTGGTAAATGGTTTGCAGGGAAAAAAAGAATGTATTTCTGTCATGTCTGTGGGAAGCTGACTGGCCACTTTAAAAAGGAGATGACAGAATTTAGGAGGAGGGAAATCCAACAAAACTCTTACTGACCCCTGAGTTCACATTCTTTACTCTTTTTAAAATGAATTTTATGGAAAACAGAATTTATTAAGTACTTCCATTCCCTTCCTTTTCTTTGGAGGGGCACCGTTTGGAAATAACCAGTTTGTATTGTGATTATGCTTTCCTGACACTGGATCCATGTTTGTCACACTTGCCTCCAGTCCCCTGGAAAAGGGACAACATTTGCTGTATTTGGGTTTCTTTACGTATATTTACACAGCAAACCAAAATGTGAAGAGTGAAGTTAAACAGCAGGGCTTCTGCAAGATTATTTTACCCATTTTCATATGAATTTTTCTCTTTCTTAAATTAAATACAGATATTCCATGCAGACATATACTTTCCTCCTTTTGTCTTACTGAAAAAAAAGGAAGAATACAACTTGAGGTAATAAGTTGTATAGTTAAGGATCATTTTAACTCTAGGAGTTTGGTATTATTGCAAGCATTTCTGCCTCAAAGTCTGTGAAATTTATTTTATTGCATTTTTAAAGAAATTTTTCAAACGTAGATGATCTCTTAAATCCTTATGGCTATAACCGAACAACATCTGGCTCCTACAATACTCCTGGCAGTTACTAATTTGAAATGGGACAGATTCTGTGTTCGGTCATTAAGATCTGGCCAAATGTGAAGGAAAAGAGAAGATCTAACTCCTCATTTACTGAGTTGTGATTCCTTTGCCCAGTGCCAGCAATGCCAGGGCCAAAAGTGTTAGCTCTCTCCATAGCGATGACTGCCTTTGACAGCTCTTCTGAGAGTAGTACCATAAAGAAGAAAAGGAATGATCAGGAGGGGATACAGAACTGCTGGGGATGGACAGAGACCTAACTGTCACTGAGGGAGTGGCATGAGGATTTGTCAACTCTTCAACCTCATTCTCATCCAAATTCAAAAAGTACATTTGGTTAAAGACACATAGTAATTTTAAACATTTAATTTTGAAAAACTTAAACCACATTTGCATGTTGCCTTGTGTGTTTATGAAAGACTCAGAGCACTTAAATGTGGAAATTAGGTGTACAGGTGTATTAGGTGCATTAGGTAATCATTTTGATAAGCTTTTTATTGGATCTCCAGTTTGTTAGTTTTAAATTGTCTACCTGGTGCTAGGTGTTGGAGACACAGGATATAAACATGAAATAAATACCAACATTATCACCCATAACATGATTGTTGAAAAAAAGCTTAAGAATTATTTGTCATCCTTTTTGTCCTTGAGTTTCCATTAGAATTGATTCACTGAAGATTCAGTCTAGTGGACTATTGGTTGCCTGACAAAGCAAGCCCTACAAAGACCTTGAGCATATAAACAGGATAAGTGCATGGAAGTACCTAATGAATAGAAGAACTTGTTTTGATGCTTGGAGCACTATTTACTTACAAATCCTTTTTTTGAATATAAAAATTTATTTATTTTTAACAAATTGATAGATAACGTATGTTTTTATCATGGATAACAAGCTTCAAACTACATATATATTGTGGAATGGTTAAATCTAGATAATTAACAAATACATTACCCCACATAGTTATTTTTGTGGTTAAGAGCATGTAATATACACTCACCTTACATTTTTCAAGAATATATTATCATTAACTACAGTCACTTTGCTGTATAATATATCTTTTGAAATTTATTACTCCATAATGTATGTACTGCTTTCCATAACTGATGTACTAATTTGTCCGTCCACCCGCCTGCCTGCCTGCCTGCCTGCCTGCCTGCCTGCCTGCCTGGCTTCCTTCCTTCCTTCCTTCCTTCCTTCCTTCCTTCCTTCCTTCCTTCCTTCCTTCCTTCCTTCCTTCCTCCCTTCCTCCCTCCCTCCCTCCCTCCCTCCCT
>NW_022436963.1:7383536-7539455 GCF_009761245.1 Sapajus apella | reverse complement strand
CCTCCCTCCCTCCCTTCCTTCCTTTCTTCCTTCCTTCCTTCCTATTTTTTGAGACAGAGTCTTGTTCTGTCACCCAGTCTGGGGTGCAGTGGTACGATCTTGGCTCACTGCAACCTCTGCTTCCCAGGCTAAAGTGATACTTCTGCCTTAGCCTCCCAAGTAGCTAGGACCACAGGCACACACCACCACACCTGGCTAATTTTTATATATATTTTTTGTAGAGATAGGATTTCACCATGTTGCCCAGGTTGGTCTCAAACTCCTGAGCTCAATCAGTTGACCTGTCTTGGCCTCCCAAACGGCTGGGATTATAGGCATGAGGCACCCCACCCAGCCTGATGTACTAATTAGACACATATCAATTTTAAACATTTAATTTTGAAAAACTTAATGTGTGTAATGTGGTTTAAGTTTTTCAAAATTAAATGTTTAAAATTGATATGTATCTAAGTAGTACATCATGCTGGGTGGAGTGACTCATGATTAATAATTTATGATTAGTACATCAGTAGTATTTAAGGGCTCATTTTTTCCCCACATTTTTGCCAAAGCATATTATCTTTAGCCTTTTTATTAATGGCCATTATAACTGGGGTGATGTGATATCTCATTGTGGTTTTGATTTGCATTTCCTAGATGATGAGTGATGTTGAGCATTTTTTCATATACATGTTGGCCATTTTAATGTCTTCTTTTTGAGAAATGTCTGTTCAGGTCTTTTGCTTATCTTTTAATGGGATCATTTCTGTTTTTGCTATTGAGTTAAATTTATTATATATTTTAGATATGAACCCTTGTCAGATGTACAGTTTGCAAATATTTTCTCCTCTTCTGTATGTTGTTTCTTCAGTCTGTTGTTTGTTGTTTTTTGTTTGTTTTGCTGTGCAGATTTTTAGTTTGAAATAATCCTGTTTGTCTATTTTTGCTTTTGTCATCTGTGGTTTTGAGATCTTATCTAAAAAAATCCCTGCCCAGGTCAGAGTCATGAAAGATTTTCCCTAATGTTTTCTTCTGGTAGCTTTATAGTTTTGGATTTTACATTTTAGTCTTTAGATCATTTTGAGTAAACTTTATGTATAGTGAGAAATAGGGTCTAATTTCTTTCTTCTATATTTGGATATCCAGTTTCCCCAGCACCATTTATTGAATAATCCTTTCCACATTGTGTATAATTGGTACCTTTGTTGAAAATTAGTTGGCTACAAATGTGTGGATTTGTTTCTGGACTCTATTTTCTTCCACTGGACTAAGTATCTGTTTTTATGTCAGTATAATACTATGCTGGGTTTTTTGTTGTTGTTGTTAGATAGTCTTGCTCTATCATTCAGGCTGGAGTGTGGTGGCACAATCTTGGCTCACAGTAACCTCTGCCTCCTGAGTTCAAGTAATTCTCCTGCCTCAGCCTCCTGAGTAGCTAGGATTACAGGTGTCTGCCACCATGCCCAGCTAATTATTCTTAGTAGAGACAGGATTTTGCCATGTTGCCCAGGCATGGTTTTGAAATCATGACCACAAGTGATCCACCTGCCGCAGCCTCCCACAGAGCTGGGATTCCAGGTGTGAGCCGCTGCACCCAGCCTGGTTTTTTTATAGTTGATAGTATACTTTGAAGTCAGGTTGTAATGATGCCACCAGCTTTTTTCTTTTGCTTAATTGCTTTGGCTTTTCAGGATCTGTTGTGGTTCCACACAAATTTTAGTAGCATTTTTTTATTTCTGTGCAGAATGTCATCATATTTTGGTAGATATTGCACTGAGTCTGTAGTTAGCTTTGGGTAGTATGGACATTTTAAAATAGTAATTTTTCCAATCCATGAACATGGGATATCTTTTGGTTTATTTGTGTCATTTTCAGTTTCTTTCAGCAATATTTTATAGTTTTCATTGTGGTAATCTTTTACCTCATTTGTTATTCTTGGGTATTTTGTATATATATGTATATATTTTTACAGCTATTATAAATGGGATTTTTAAAATTTCTTTTTCACATAGTTCACCATTAGCATGTATAAATGCTACTGATTTTTGTATGTTGGTTTTGTAACCTGCATCCTTATTGAATTTGGTGATTAGTTCTGACAGTTTTTTAGTGTAGTGTTTGGGGTTTTCTTTCTCTCTCTCTTTCTTTCTTTTTCCTTCCTCCTTTTTTTTTTTCTTTTTTTCTTTTTTCTTTTACAAGGCCTCACTCTGTTACCCAGGTTGGAGAGCAGTGGTACTGTCATAGCTCACTGCAGCCTTCAACTCCTGGGCTTAAGCAGTCCTCCTGTCTCAACCTCCCAAGTAGCTGGGACTACAGGCACACCACCACACCCAATTAATTTATTTTTATTTCTGTAGAAGCAAGGTCTTGCTGTATTGCCTGGCTGACCCCAAATTTTGGCCTCAAGTGATCCTTATGCCTTGGCTTCTTACATTGTTGGGTTTATAGCTGTTTGGGGTTTTCCATGTGCAAGATCATGTCATCCAACTAGTTGGAGTCCATTCCAACCTAATTTGTTGAGAGTTTTTAACAGGAAGGAATGTTAAACCTTTTCAAATGCTTTTTCTGCATCTATTTAAATGATCACATGGTTTATGTTCTTTATCCTGTTAATATGATGCATCACATCTATTGATTTGCATATAATGAACAAGCTCCCCATCACAAGAAGTTCTAGAAGGACAAATGACTCTGTTTTAAAATTTTTGTCAGTTTTAAAAATGATCCTTGGCAAATTTTTCTAAAGTGTGATGATGGAATTTCTAAAAATAAGGAATCCTAATCTTTAAAGATTATACTAAAATACTTATAGATGAAGTGATATAATATCTGGGATTTTAAAAAGATAATCAGGGACATGGGGAGGGAGAGTGCAGTCAGATGAAACAGGAGTAGCCCTGAGTGGATGCTTATTGAAGTTGAAAATTGGATACATGGAGTTCATTATATTATTTTCTCAACTTTTGTCCACGTTCGATATTTATATAATAAAACATTAAAAATAAAATAAAAGTAAATTAGTTGCCTGCATGGGCTCTTTGAATTTCATTGCCAGTGACATGGATAAGCCATAAGAAGTCTCCCATCTACCTTGGGACTTTATGTCCTCATTTAGACAGATGTTGTTGCTGCTAAATTATCCCAAACATGATGGCAACCATAAAGATGATTTCAGACCTTTTATCGAATCAGCTAAAGTACACCTTCAGAAGGAAAGAGTCATTTTAACTTTTTGCAGTTTTTCTAAGTCTTTGTTTTTATGAGAGGGTAATTTGGATGTAAAAGACCTAGAAGCAAGCCCCAGGAAATCTGATAGGGAAGTAGAATCAGTGGGCTTTTTATGTTGAAGCTTTCGGAAATCTTTTTTCAATCTAGCCAGTCGCTGTAAGATTTTGCAGCTGGCTGATGTCAGGGACCTGCTGATGACTCACTCCATTTAGTCAGGGTCAATTCACGATAACTTCCCTGGAAGTACCTTGGGCTGCCAGGCACAGATGATGGCCACACGATTTTTGCTTGACATCATCTCTTTTACCCACGTTGGTATCAGTCACTGGGGAACCTAATTTCCATTTTACTCTCAGTTCAGATTTCTAAATAAAGTTTAGAAAACTTTATTTTGCCTGCTTGGAGTCTTCTGTGAATCTCATAGTCTAGGTGTTTTCTGATGAGTAAAACATAAGCCTGACTCAAGGAATCCTAAATATTTATCCTACATATTTTAGGAAGAGAGAAGGCATATGAAAGATGAAATACAGGGAGTAAGACCTTGTTAATTTTATTTTCTTTTATTCTTTCTCCAGGCTGAAGCACATTCAGTATGGACTTGTTAAAAATGTATGTTTTGTAAATCGAGTTTATCTAAATCCCAGTCTAGAAGAAGGAAGCTCATTTTCTCTATCCTTTCTCTAGAAAGTGAATTTCAAAGTAAAACCACATGTTGGATGAAATACAATAGACCTAAGATCATTATCAAGATATCTTAATGTACTGTAGCTTTGTAAAAAAAAGATAAGGATGCTCACTAATTTATGTAAGATTTGAGAGAATAAGACATAGGCAATCTGAAAATATTTCTTTTATTCAGTTATAGAATTGATACAGCCGAGTTTCTGGTGAGCTCATTTCCCATTGTTTTGTTTTTGGCCATATTTCTCATCTCCATTTCTTCACATATTTTTAGGTCCTGGCAGACACCTGTTAGTGCTCGTCATCTCTAGATGATGTGACCTGTATCATTGTCTGCTTTGCCTTAGCACAGTACTTAACACTGAGTTTCCAGAATTGTTCTCTAAATTGACTCTTGGTTTCTTGAGAATGGAGTCATCTTATCTTGTATTTTTTCCTCCTTCTATAGTGTGTGGTTTTGCTCAATTCCTTCCTTTCAGCTACTGTAGGTGTGGGTTTATAGCAAAGAATCTTCACAAGGTTTGGGAACTTTTCAGAACCCAGGAAGATGTTGCATTGATTGACCAACATGAAAAAGTGAATAGAGCTTTGCATTTATTTTCATCTTCATGGTGCTTCATGCCAGTCTGTTAGAGATAAATTGTTACATACACACTTATCCTGGGTGTTATACTTCTGTAAGCTGAAATTTGTAATTCAAGTTAGAAACATTTCTTATGTTCTTACTTTTACTGGCAAACTGATGCCTTATACAGATGACTGACATAAGGTATTTTTCCCTTAGGTGCTTGTAATTGGAAAAATCATAGAATGAAGTTACTAATGGCATTAATGCAATTTAACACATTTTGCCAACAGGAAGTCATATGTCATTAAGAATAAAATAATAGTAGGATATCACATTTATTAAACACTTACAGGTGCCAAACCCATTCGTAATGTCAAATAATCCTTAAATCAATCCTAGGAGTTTGGTACTTCCTGATTCTGATGGGCTTTCTTATTTTATAAAACTTTCATATGTGCGAAGTGGCCATAGTTAGAATGGACTTTAACAGTCATCTGTAATGTAAGTTGGCTGAGAAAGCCCTGGGTAAGTTAGGCGACATATCCTTGTCCTTAGGGTGTCCTTGTGTATAAACCCAGAACCAAAAAGAACCCTAGAGAGTAAAATCAATAATATAGGCAGAAACGAAGAACTCTAAAAACACTGGTGATTAATGTACCTGTTGGGGAGGATGTCAAGACAGGCATTACAGAGGAGACACAGTATAATGGGAAGCCATGGGAGGTATTTAAGCAAAGGGGTGGATGGTCTGATTTGCATTCCTAAAAGACCACTCTGACTGCTGTGTGAGGAATGGCCCCTGTGGGGCCAGAGTAGAGGCTGTGAGGCTACTGCAGACATCCTAGTGAGGAGTGACAGTGGTCTGTACCCAGTGATGGGTGTACAGAAGTGGAGAGAGGAAGATAGTTTTGCCATATGTTTTGGAAGGATAGTGTCTAAACAATCCCTTTAGGCTGTTATAAAAAAATTACATAAACTGGTAATTTCTGGCTTATAAGCAACAGAATTTTTTTTCTCACAGTTTTGGAGGCTGGGAAGTCCGAGATCAAGGTCCCAACAGACTCCATGTCTGGGGAGTGCCAGTTTTCTGGTTCATAGATGGTGCCTTCTTCAGTGTCCTCACATGGTGGAAAGTCTAGCTAGCTCTCTAGGGTCTCTTTTGCAAGAGTCCAAATCCCAGTCATGAGGGCTCCACTCTCATGATCTAATTACCTCTAAAAGGCCCCACTTCCTAATACTGTCACCTTGGGGGTTAATATTCAGCGTATGGATTTTGGGGGTGGGTAGCATAAGCATTCAGACCATAGCAGATAGTTGTTAGGATGTGGGAAGAAATTGGATATCGAGGAGGTTGAGAAGAGAGGAATCATGGACAAATTATTGGGTTTTAGGTTGGAATAACCGAATGGGCAAGAGCTGTTTCAAGGATTAAGTGAGATAAGAGATGTGTATTGAATGGTAGGTGAGTTCATCAAATATGCTTTATATTTTCTTGGGGTGGTTGAACTTGCGGTATGAAGACATAAAGCCCATAAGGTAGCAGAGAAATAAAGAGAGGTGTGAAGAGAAGGTACTTCACAGAAGCCAAGAGACAGCAGAATCCAGAAGCAAGCAGAAGCCATGAAGTGGAGAGACAAGAGGGTGTTGCGAAAACAGCAGAAACAGTGCCAAAAGGATACTGCACTAAGACTCATGGACATTTGGGAATTTTCCCTAAGTTACCTGGTGCTCTGGTAAATTAGAAAGCAAGTCATCATTCTCCCCAAGACCTGGCTGTACTGTTATCCGTAGTTTTCTGGGCACCTATAGCCCCTCATAAGCCCTCTTTACCTGGTAATATCTGAATATGTCTCTACTCATTATAACCTGAATGGGCCAAAATAAGACTACCAGACTCCTTTCTTTATAGTGGAGAACACATCTTTGGAATTATGGATGGCTTTATTTTTAAATCATAAAGTTATGCAAAACTACATTTGTATTGTCAAATACATTTTTTAAAAGTAGAACAAAAAATTTTAAATGTAGAATAAATTCCTCTTGCATCTTTCCAAACACACTGAAGTTGTGCCCCTTCCCCAGGGACCACCACCATTATCATTTGGGAGTGTATTCTTCCAGATTATTTACATGCTGTATATATGTGTGGGGATTTATATTTATATTGTTGGACTCTTCCCAACATAATGAAATTTATGGGATATGAAATACAACTTGCCTTTTGCACTTGTTGTGCCTTAGAGGACTTTCTACATCTGTGCATACTGACCTGCCTCCCTGTCAATGGCTACTCATTACTTCACATACCTTGCTTTAGTTCATCATTCCCCTGTAGATAAACAGGTTGATTCCAATGTTTCTGCCATTACAAACTTATTTTTAAGAACAAGACTATGTTACTATGTGACTTTTCATCCATTTTGGCAAAGCCAAAATAGTCTTAGTGAAGTCCTTTGTCACTTGGCAGTTGTGCAGTAGTGTGTCTCTGCCCTGGAATGGGGCTGAGCCACAGGTGGGGTCCATAGAGCTGGTGTGGATTGCAAGTCAGGCACATGTGGCAGCAATTTCCTTTGTTTTCTGTTGCTGCAGGGAGGAATTGGAACTCCTGGGCATGGTGAACCTCAAACATTGCAGTTTCCTTGAGAAAAACTTGAAGTAAATGCCCATGTTTATATTAACACCTAGTTTAAAATATATATATTAAACCTGTGTCTTTAGAAGGTTATTTTAGCAAAGCTTATATATATGCTAAAATAACCTTCTAAAGATGCAAGTTTAATGACACTTTCTGAATTTAAGAGTATTAAACATGCAAAAGATAAACTGTATCTTCAGAGTTCAGCCTTAAGATGTAATAACTCTCAAGAAAAAATATTTAATTTCACAGAATGCCTGGACTTTTGATCTTTGAAAGTTGGAGCATTTGTATTTTTTAAAATTAATATAAAAAAAACTTAAATAACTTAAGTCATGAGGACATTCTTAATTGATATACTTTCTGTATATAGGTTCAAGTAAGCCATGTATACTTTTGAAATAATACATCTTTGTTTTAGAGAAAGACATTGTACTTGCTGAAAATCAAGGCGTGTTCTAATTGTTTTTATTGTTTTATAGTTACACATTTTGCTAATATTTTCAAAAGTAAAGACAATAAGAGTTAATGCAAGTAGTTAACCTTTCCACACCTATTCCAGAAAGATGGACAAACTGAGAGTGACTTGCGTGTGCTTACAGACTTTACAAGCTTTGTCTTAGTAAATTTTTCTATCAATCTTGCAAAATAGATGGAACTATCCCCATTCTACAGGTGAGAAAACAGAAGCCTAAAGTAAATATTCCAAAGCCACAGGTCTAAAAAGTAATCATGCAGGATTTCAAATTAGGGCTGTCCTAACTTCACTGCTCCTTCAGCTGCATGATTCTGGGGTCATTTTTGTTTGTTTTCCTTTTCAGATTTATCAGTACTTTTACCTCCAGGAACTGAAGCAATCTTCCTTTCTTATAGTACAACAGATATTTTGATTATTAAATTCGCTGGCCAGCCAACATTAACTCTGAAATGGACCCGAAGTTTAGTTATCAGAGGGCCTAGCAAGCAAAATGGTTTCTCTATAGAACGTAGTTTGCTGATCCCTGCTCTTAATCAAAGTTCCCAGGTGTGGAAGGTCTGAATGAAACAGTTACTAAGATTTTTACACCTGGGTAACTCTTTACAGCTGTTTGAACCCTCTGCATCACAGGATACTATTTCAGATCATTCTAACAAGAATCACCCTGTGGACGTTCCCTCCCTCCATCAGCACTACGTGTGTCAGGAACTGCTTTATAGAGTTTTGATCTTTTCTTATTGCACCTGTTTATTTAGACACAAAATTACAGCGGAGGTGAAAACCTCCCACTTTCTCAATAGTTTCATTTTGGCTTCTAATCTCAACACTACAATCCCTCTCTTCCCTCCCTCCATTCCCTTCTTCTTTCCTTTGGATATTTTTTCCAAAGGAAGCTCATCACTGTCTCCTGCTATTCTACTCAGCTTGTAGCCCTCTTCCCCTAAAATTGTTTCTACTGAATCTCCATATAATCCAGGGGTTTTTATCTCAATGTGACAGGGTCCAAGTGAGTTTCATAAATCAGAGAAACTGGCTGAGTGAGAACTGTCATAACTGGAGAGCTGGGGCCCAATCAAAAGCTGATGCTTCCCCTTAGGAACTAGAGGCCCAATGTTGCCAGATCTTCTGACTTTAAGAGAAGCAGGAAATCGAGACTTTTGGGTGGAATCTCTTTCTCTCTCTCTCTTTTTTTTTTAAAATGCTGGCAACTAATTTAAGGAATTATTTTGCAATAGTGCGCAGGCCAAACAAAAGACATCTGTTAGGCATCACTTGAAATATCTTAGTAAACCAGAGAAAACTTTTGGGCTTTCTCATTTTGAAGGCAGTTGCTCAACTCCCTCCATACTTCTCTACCTTTTTACTAGGATTATCTTTTCTTTGGTACTTTCATTTCCCATAGTTGCCTCCCTGGGAGGCAGTTGGGTATTCTATTTAAGAGCAAGGCTTGTATATCAAGACAAATCTGGGTTGAATTATAGCTCAGTCATATAATTTCATTACCTTGGATGGATCATTGCAGCACTATGAACTACCAGTGAAAGGTGACGACTAATGATTCATCTTAATTGCTTTGTGGTTAACAAATTTTTATTGATTTCCAACTATGTCTATCAAGCACTGGGTTAGATATTGAGGATGCCACAGTGAATAAGCCAGAGATGGCTCCAGTGTTCCTGGAGTTTTCCATTCCTGGAAGAGAAAGCTATTAATCAAGTAGTTTCAGTAAAATAATGAGAAAAAGAAGTTAAGCATTCTGCAAGAGTAAAAGGTAGTTCTAGGTTGGGCTTTCTGGAGAAAGAAATGCTTGTTCTGAGATCTGAAAGATGAGTTGGAGTAAACCAGGGAAGAAGGAGATGGCACAGCATTTCCAGCCAAAGGTTCAGTGAATGCTTTTTTCCTAGTGCATGGAAATCACACAGATATGACTTAGCCAGATTAAATAATAATCTGAACCCAAGTCAATTTCACATGATCCCTTTTTAACAAATATTCTCATAGAGAAATACAAAAGTGCCATTGCTTCTCTGCAATGCTTTAACAAGATTCCCTTTGTCAAGTGTGGTAGTAATTATGTGAAATAGTGTGGTCTATGTTAAGCTATTTATGGTAACAACCTCAAAATCTCAATGGTTTAAAGCATAGGTCAACAAACTATGGCCTGGAGGCTAGATACTGTTGCTGTTTGTTTTTGTAAATAAAGTTTTATTGGAACAAAGCCCTGCCCATTCATAACTATTGTCTATAGATTATTTTGCATTACAATGGCAGAGTTGATTCCTTGCAAAAGAGATTGGACATCCCACAAGGTCAAAAGTATTTGCTACCTGACCCGTTAACAAAAGCAATTTGCTAAGCCTTGCTTAAGAAGATTAGTGTGAACTTCCTTAGAAAACTGGGAATTATACTACGTAGGCATAAGGCTGTGTAAAAGAACAAATTAGTGCATGGAAAAGACCTAGCTTGGTGCCTGGCACATAATATGTTCCTGCTGTTATTTATTCTTCTTAATATTATCTCCTTTCTTGTTGTTTCCTTCTAGGAAATCCCTGCTATAATAGCTGAGCTTTGTGCATATTCTGACAATACTATTACTATCACTACTAACAATCATACCTTAAATTTAGAGCTCACCTATGGTGTTTTAGGCACTGTGCTAGGAGATTTTTCTGTCATCTCCTTGAATCCTCACAATGATCCTCTGAAGTGGAAGTATCCCATTTTATAGACCCTGCTCATATTAGTAACAAACTCTACCATTAACTGAGCATTTACTCTATGCCTAGCATGTGCTCAGCATGGTCCCTATAAATAAGGCCATCCTGTTTTACAGATGAGGAAACTGAGTAACTTGCTCTAGGCCCCGTTGTCTGAAGTGGCAGACCAGAATTGTAATTCCAGCCAGTCTAATGCCAAAGCCCTGAGCATATTCTCTATGCTGGCCCTTGGGTCATAGAGGTAGAGTGATTAAAAGAGCTGCTTCAGCTATGCCTGTGGCCAGGCTGGCCTATTCTCTCTCCCTGGATTGGTGTCTTAATTGCATTTTCTCTGCGCAGAATAGTCAATTCACTGTCTAAAATCTGCTCACCTCTAAACCCCTGTATCTTAGAGAAGCTGGTTCTCATTGTCATGGTGCCCTCTCCCTCCAGCCTATGTTGAGTATTTGGAGAGCTCATTGGATGCTGAAGTGACAATACAGTATAGACAAGGATGAACTCCTTTTACAGAGCAGTTGCTCATTGAATGTGATTTTTCTTGTGTATTTAGTGAGCTGTAGCTATGATTTCCCTTCCTACTTCTTTCTTTTGAACAGCTTCTATATGTGTCAGAATATGACACACTTCTATATGACACATACTCTGCCTGTCTTACATTATGCTATTTTCATAACACCCCTTTGAGGGAGTCCTCTTATCCTGATTTACAGGTGCTAGGTCACTTGACTAGGAAGGGGTGAAATGAATACAATGCATAGGCGTGTTCTCTGGGGCCAAGCTCTCCACCCATGCCCTTAATGATTGTTGAGGATATTTTCTCAGGATGAAATGTCTCTTGAACCTGTTGTCTTTGTCTTAGCAGCTACTTATATAGCATGGAGGTCAAATGGTTCCCTTTGGAGGATTATGTCAAAGTCATATTGACACGGGAAATCCAGGCAATAGCCTATTACCAGATAAGTGACAAAGCACAATGAAGGAACAATTGCAATTCATAATTTTCAAACATGACTAGAATTATTTATTCAGCCTAGTGACCATTAAATCCACTATCCACTATAAGTATTGAGCCAAGCACAGTGAGAGCATTTGCAAATGACTGGGGCAGTCTTACCCTCCTAGGCAGTATGTAGCTTGGGAAGGGGCAGCACCATCTCTTCAGAGCATAGGCTTTGTCTGAGGAACCCAGGTTCAAATCCAGGATTTATCTTTTACTACTGTGGTCTTGGACAATTTGCCTAACCTTTCAAAACCTTCTCAACCATAAAACAGGGATGATTAAGAATACCTACCTTATAGGGTGAGAATAAGCGTTCAGTGATAGGATGCAGGTGAAACATTTAGTATAATGCCTGCAACATACAGAACACTCAATAAAGTTTCCACTATTAATATATATTTTGCATAATAGAGATAAACATGGCCCCCCAGAAACATGAAAGGGGTGTCAGAGAGGAGGCCCCACTGCAGAAGCAAACCAGGATTTGAAGGATAATAGAATCCTGATGGACAAAAATGGCTAGAAGAAGGGCTGGCATTCCAGGTTGAGGGCACAGCGTGAGCAAAGATAGAGCAAAGTGTGTGCTTGTAGAATCCCTTATGGTATGTTGTGGCTGGAAAGTGGAGGACTGGTGGGAAGATGTGGAGAGTCTGAATTTGTGAATATTGAATAATATATTTCTGGAACACATGACTGTAATTATGTAGCACTGTGTAATGCCTGCATACCTGTTCCTTCTGTAGACATCTGCCATTCCCTCCTGCAGGAAGATGTAAAGGCTTGCTATTCTGCTCTCAAGACGTTAGTGCCTTGACTTCTCATTACCTGGGGGACAAGTTTGACCCTTCCAGGTTCAATGCCAGAGGCACATCTGCCCTTATAACTTGCAATTTCATGGCAGCAAACACACCCTTGGTCATAAATATTTCTAAAGCCAGGCTTCTGGGCTATACCTGTGTAGGCTAGGGTAGAGTGAAATATGGATTTCTTATTGTCTTAAAGATTTTCTTTTTATTCAAATATGGTGAGGTCAACAGATCAGGAGACAACTGCCATTGGCAAGGTAGTTCATTACCACTTCCAAGAGGAAAGGGAACACTATGCCACATGGGGCCACACAGGAAAGCGCTAGGGTAGGTCAGGAGGCAGAGAGAGGGAGGAGAAACATGGTAAGAGCCTTTATAGCAGTTTCCCAGGGAGGGAAGGGATGGGCAGGGTAAGCAGGTTTAGGTTTAGCTAGTTTGAATAATCTCAGTGGGCTCTGTGTGGGGCCTAAGGGCTGTTCTTAGTCATTGGGTACCTGGCCCTGGAGTTATTAGAGCAGGGGGAGGGTGGCCTTGAGTGTGTACTCCTGATGCGGGAGGTGGTAGGGTGTTGGCTCTGGGTGGTTGGCTTGCATATGATAGGCATGCTAAAGGGTGAGTCCCTTGCTATCTCTAGGAATTTGCTAGCTCTGTGAGGGGCAGTCCCTTCTAGTCCTTAGTTGTTTGGAGGGTCAGCAACTCTTAAATGTCAGAGCATTAGAAACACTGAAAATAAAAAGGCATGATTCATATACTTATGTGCTTGATAATGCAAGGAAATTGTTTCTTTGGGAATTAAAGAACCTGTAATATATGTCTGTGATATAATAATAAATTTATATTTGGTTTTCATCCTGGTCCTTGGCACAGAGTTCCTAAAACCTTTGGCATTTCTGAGTCCTAGGGTAAACGTAGCTTCCTTTGTTACCCATAATAAGCCCTTTTCAGCTACACCTGAGTTTATGTTAATGCTGTGACTCTTGAAGAATGGGGGCTGGTTGCTAAAGGAACAAACCCCATGATTAGCTCTCTCCAGGTCTTACCTCCTGAGAGGGAGAGGGGCTGGAGAATGGCCAGTGATTGAATCAGGCATGCCTCTGTAATGGAACTGCTATCAAAGCCCTAAACATTGGGGTTCAAAGAGCTTCTGAGTTTGTAACTGTGGGGCTTATCTTGCCTACTGCCCAGATAGAGCCAATTCACTAAGACAGAGGAATTACGACAGAGAAAGAGTTTAATACATGTGGAGCTGGCCAAAGGGGAGACTGGAGTTTTATACTATTACTCAAATAAGCCTCCCGGAAAATTCAGAGGCTTGGTTTTTTTTTTTTTTTTTTTTTTTTTTTTTTTTAATTGGTAGGCAGGAGGCTAGGAAATGGGGAATGCTGATTTGTTGGGTTAGGGATGAAATCACAGGGAGTTGAAGCTGTCCTCTTGTGCTGAGTTAATTCCTTCTTGGCGCCCACAAGACCAGATGAGCCAGTTTACTGGTCTGAGTGGCACCAGCTGATCCATCAGAATTCAGGGGCTGAAAAATACCTTAAACACCAGTCTTAGGTTTGACGTAGTGTTGTTATTCATCAGCAACTGGGGAGGTTAGGAATCTTGAGGCCTCTGGCTGCATGACTCCTGAGCCATGATTTCTAATCTTGTGGCTAATTTGTTGGCTTTACAAAGGCAATCTGGTCCCCAAGCAAGGAGGGGGTTTGTTTCGGGGAAGGGGCGATCATCTTTGTTTCAAAATTAAACTGTCAACTCAATTCTTCTCAAAGTTAGTTTAGCCTTCACCTGAGAATGAACAAAGGCAGCTTGGAGGTTAAAGGCAGGATGGAGTTGGATAGGTCAGATCGTTTTCACTGTTAACAATTTTCTGACTGTTAAAATCTTTGCAAGGGCGGTTTCAGGTTGGTGAACATGCTCAAGTGGTGGGAAGGTATCTTGTGTTGCTCCGTGTATCTCTTCCATTTGTCTGTTCCTGGGTTGTATACTTCACAATGGGAAAGAAAAATAAAATCCTAAGCCCCCTACTTGCTGAATGGACCCCCTATTGGCTAAAGGGACCCCAGAGAAACCTTAAAAACTGAGTTCCTGGCCATGACAAGTTGGGAGGTCAGACATTCCTATTATACCCACTCTTTAGATAACTGCCTTTAGACTTTCTTTCCTAAGGGTTAAATGGAAACCAGCACTTTGGAAAAATTTTCTCCACCACTGATTTACACAATAACTGACTAGCATTTTTTCCTTTATAAAAGATCACTGACCATGGACTTCCTCTGGCTGGTTTACAGAGGCTATACACACAAGATGCCTCTGTGTCCTCCATTTCACCTTTTAACATATACAGCTTAATTTTAATACATTTAAATGTTGTCTCCACTCCAAATTGAACATGGGATGTATGTAACATGCATGTTTGCTTACTATGCATGCAAGCCTCCTTCATGAATATTCATAGCTCTTCTAACCTGTTAAATATGTATACTTAGCCAACCCATTTGGCATAAATTCCTGTTTTACCCTTTCCTCCCTTGAAGTGCTTGCTTTTGTTCTTTGTCAGAGGATATACTTCTTAGCCAGCAGGATGGCCAGCCTGCAGGCTGCATTCTCTATAAGAAATAAAGCTCTCCTCTCTAAATATATGAACCTTATGTTTTTTCAGTTGACAGTAATAAACCTATATTCATAAGTGATATGTTTCCTTGAACTATGTGAACGATTCTAGCAAGTTTCCAAAACTTAGGAGAGGATTTTGGGAACCCCTGCTTTGTAATTAAGTAAGATGGAAGCGTGAGTAACTTGGGGATCCACTACATCCAATAGTCATCCAAAGTGGGCAGGTGAGGGGCAGTCTTGTGTGACTGAGTCCTTAACCTGTGGGATCTGTGCTAACTCTGGGTGTATAGTGTCAGAATTGATAAACTATCCTACAACAGTTAAATTGTAGGATACCCAGTTTGCATCTGCAAAGAATTAGACTTGCTCATGTGAAAACTCCATACATTTGGTCAGAGGTATTGTGAGTATAGAAACAGTTTTCTTTTTTTAATGTAACATTCTACATTCCTAGAGAACACACACACACATACACACACCACTGCAAAGTGTGTGGAATTTCCATCTGTGGACATTAAATCATAGAGGGCTGTTATATGAAGGTATTTTCCTATATACTTGCTCAACAGCAGGCATGAAGTATCTTTATGATCAGCAGGGACTGATGCCCCTTAGTGTTTTCTGCTCTGAAGTGCCATTAAAAAACTTGATTCATCTTTTCAGTACTATTCACGTGACTAATTTCACAGAAGCTTTTGAGAGTAATGTGTTCAAGCTCTTTCCTTCATTTATTGTCACCTTTTCCTTAATGTGTCCCATCTTTCAATATTCAATAAATTTACAATGAAAAATTGTGTTCACACATGGCTCTAGTACAGAATCTTATGTCTCTTATAAATTAGCACTGGTATGCTCAGCCCTGCCAGAGTTAATTCTCAGAATGGATATTAACACCCCACCTATTAGAGATAGAAAGATATATGTATAATTTCTAGGTAACTTGGCCAAGGTTTTACACTATGAGAGGGAGAGAAGCTTTTTCTGATTTTTTTCATATTGCCTATTGGGGATCACTTATTGAAAGACCAATGGTTTTGATGTATCTTTTCTGCCTAGGTGGCTAATATCTCTGATGATAGGACTTTATCAGCTACTGCTTGAGCTTATGTAAGTCATATCTGCAGGCATCAGAGGAGTGTGGTGTTGACCTCCTAGTGGAAATGGGAAATTTAAACTGACTCCTCCCTTCTTCAGCACTAAATCTTAAATATATATTATCTTTATCATAGTAAAATACTTTGTAACCATCTCTCCTGTTTTTCTCCTAATATATGTGTGAACTTAGTGAAGTGCATAAACTCTGCTCTATAGCTTACCCCTGAACTTACAAATTTTAAAATAGTGATTTTTTCAAACTCCAGGATCACCTTTTAATAATGACAACCAGCCAGAACTAAACTGTTTTAATGTGATACTCTCTTTAAAGACTGAAGCTTCTCTAATGACAGTTTTATACCTTTCATAATTGTGTGCCTGTGTGCGTGTGTGCGTGTGTGTGTCTGTCTGTCTGTCTGTCTTCTATCACTCAAGGTTGGTTATTCTCTGTTAATGCTCTGTGGCCCAGGATTACTTAATTAAACATGACTTAAAAGTTTGCATTATGCTTTAAACTTGTGACAAAAATTGCTTGACATGACTTCTTGGTTATATGCTGCCTTTGGAATGGCAAGAAAGCAGAGTCAAGAAAATGCAGTCACTCTGTTAAATCTTTATTTATTTTCTAAGGAGTGAGAGAGCATTTTTATCCAAGTGATGAGAACCTCCTGGAGTTGATTGACTTAAATTAGCTTGATTGCTTTTTATCAATCGCAGCTGCACTGTTTAGCATAAAAATGCAAAACATCTAAAAAGCATTTGCCTTGCAGCGTACTAGAAAGATGTTTTTAGTTAGTTTTAAGATGTTTCAAATTTTTATTCTGCACAGATTCTCTGAGAATGTATCCAGAACATATCTAGTTACAGAGAATTAGTACAGATATTGTAAACTTTGAGAAAATGAATTAAAGAAAATATGCTATTTTATGAATTACATATTTAGAATTTGGGCTTTTTTGCTTTTAAATGTCTCCTGTAAGTTAAACAGTTCAGCAATATTTGTTGCAGTGGCCGAGCCAAGCAACTGCTGCTAAACATTAAAAAACAGTCATTGGTACTTTTTACATAATGAGCCATTTGGTTTTTCTTGCGGAGCTGTGACGTGGTTCAGTGGAAACTGCCTGTTGTAAAGTTAGGTAAAACCAGCTTTGTATTGAAATCCTATGAATGAATTTTTAGACCATCATCTTCGTTTTCACGTGGCTTAGATGATTTAATCATGAGCATGGCTGATTTACTGAGCGTTGTCTTGTTCGGGTGCTGCTGAGAGTGGTCTGTCCCGTAAAATGCCGAAGTTCTCTTTCTGAACCAGCTTCCGTTTTTCTGATTTACCCTTATTTGGCAGATTTTGCTGTTTGATAATTTTGACATTATCAACACCAAAGTCAGGAGAAGGTGCACTCTTGGAGCTGGTGAGAGGGATGGAGGGAGAGAACTGAGAGAGAGAGAGAGAGAGAGAGAGAGAGAGAATTGAAGGAGAGAGATTGAGACAGGCAGAGAGAGATTGAGTGCATTATTGAGTGGATGGCTTGTCTTGTTTTTCTCTAAGCCATGGATTAGTCCTGGCTGATAGAAAGTGAATATCTTGCAGACACTGGGACTAAAGCACAGGATTCAAGTTCATAGAACAGAGCCTCAGGGACATACCAGAGAACATTCCTTCACACATAACTTTCCAGGGTCTATAATGGGAATGCGGAGGTCACGTGCCCTCCATTGGAGAGAGACTTAGAGTCTTTGAGCCACTGTCCCACAGTGGGCCTTCCCCTATCCTCTTGAAAGCATTTGGGAGAGAGTGATCAGGCCAACAATCAAAAGAGCTAGGAGGATTCCATATGAACAGATAGAGATTCTCATAAGAGCAGATGTGTATTCTGGCCATGGGTCACTTCCAACTGCAGTGTTGAAATTGTTTTGACCTTGTACATGTATTATGTGTTCAAAAAGAACAAATAAACTATAAACAAATGTTTAAGAACCACCAGCAACAAACATCAAGGCACAGAGAACAAGCTGAAATTAGAATGGAGGACTTATCTGATCCTTGGAAGAACTACAAAAGTGATGACAGAAATGACTGACAAATTCAACTACATGTATAGCCAAAAGTCTCATGACAACTCACAAATTAAAGAAATGAGATTAATGGCAGACATGAGATTAATAAAGTCAAAGGCTTTTTCTTCTAGCTCTTCATTCTAGATTAGTCTTTGATTATCCATTTAGATATGTAAAATCAAATAAGTTATTATTGATCTATCATATCATTCTGGAGAAATTTTTGAAAGATATTTACCAAAAAAAAAAAAAAAAAAGATATTTACCTGTCTCAATACTGCCTACAGGCCACTTTCCAAAAATAATTCATTATCCTTGTAATATATTGTTAATATGCTCTAATGATGTCAATGCTTAAATCTATCATAATTTTAACGTGATGACAGAATTTAAAAAAATTGTTTCCATGTTCCTTTGGAACTTTGTTACTTTGTATGTACCTTATGTGTAATATAGTTGCGTTTATAATATAGGTAATTTTAGGATTTCAAGTTTTTAAATTTAATTTCATGTCGTTAAAAGTGTGCCCATGTAGTTATAAGCCTCCTAATTTTTGTTCTTAATCACACTCTGTGCCACGGTTTCCCCTGCCGCACTTCTACTTTTGGTCATTGCAGCTGTTTCTAAAATTTTTGACTGGTATAGATAATATTGCAGTGGGAATATCTTTGAACATTTGGATTGCTGGGCCAAAGGCTATAACCATTTTTATGGCATATTCTGTGTACTTCAAAATTGCTTTTTAAAAGGTACTCGTGTACCTATTATAATACCTCAGCAAAAGACTGATACAATATTTCCTGTGGTCTTGCTAGTACTGGTTCTTTTAAAGTTACAATGTTCAGCATAACACTGTACTGCTTTTTTATAACTTTAATTATCTTGCAGGGTTGAATATATTTCCATGCTTTGTTTACTGTGTATATTTTCTCTGTGATTTGCCTATATGGTGGATTCTTGTCTACTATAGTCTTACATTAGAAATATTAACTCTCCCTTAGTTGATGCAGATATTTACCCCCATTTTCTGGTTTTGTGAATTGTCATGAGGTTTTTGGCTATACATGTAGTTGAATTTGTCAGTCATTTCTGTCATCACTTTTGTAGTTCTTCCAAGGATCAGATAAGTCCTCCATTCGAATTTCAGCTTGTTCTCTGTTCCTTGATGTTTGTTGTTGTTGGTTTTTAAACATTTATTTGTTTGTAGTTTATTTGTTCTTTTGGAAAGCACAATACATGTACAAGGTCAAACAATTTTAACACTGCAGTTAGAAGTGACCATGGCCACAGTTGTACCTTCACATTCTTCACTTAGCAATATACCCAAGAACTCATTCCACCCGAGAGGCAGCTGACCTCATGCTTTTCACTGCTGCATCTATTCTGTTATGTGCATGGACTATAATTTGTGTAACTGTTTTAACTTTATTTGGTAAAAAACTTCTTTGATTGATTAGAATCTATCAAGAGTCTATTTTAAGACTCATGCATGTGAATGTTCACTGCAGCACTCTTCACAATAGCTAAGACATGGGATCAACCTAAATGCTCATCAGTGACAGATTGGATAAAGAAAATGTGTTACATATATACCATGGAATACTATGGAGCCAAAAAAAGAAGAATGAGATTATTTCTTTTGTTAGAGCAGGGATGGAGCTGGAGGCCAATTAGCAAACTGATGCAGGAACAGAAAATCAAATACCACATGTTCTCGCTTACAAGTTAAATGATGAAATCTCATGAACACAAAGAGGGGAGCAACAGACACTGGGGCCTACTTGAAGGTAGAAGGTGGGAGTAGGGAGTAGAGAGAGGAGCAGAAAAAATAACTATTAGGTACTAGGCTTAGTACCTGGGTGATGAAATAATTTACATGACAACACCCGTGACACAAGTTTACTTACATAACAAACCTGCACATGTATCCCTAAACCTAAAATGAAAGTTAAATAAAAGAGTCTAGGCTGGGCATGGTGATTCACACCTGTAATCTCAGCACTTTGGGAGGCTAAGGCGGGCGAATCACAAGGTCAGGAGTTCGAGACCAGCCTGGTCAACACGTTCAAACCCTGTCTCTACTAAAAATACAAAAATTTAGCTGGCGTGGTGTCGGGCGCCTGTAATCCCAGCCACCTGGGGAACTTAGGCAAGAGAATCGCTTGAATCTGGGAGGTGGAGGTTCCAGTGAGCTGAGATCGTGCCACCGCACTCCAGCTCTAGTGTCAGAGTAAGACTCTAAATAAAAAAAATAAAGTCTATTTTGGTGTTGCAAAACATAAATCTAAGTTAATTTCTTTCCATTTAATTTATCTTAATATAATTTATTTAATGGTCTTTTTTCAATGTTTTTGATTCATTTTTCTTATTATTTCTCATTTATCATTGGCTCTGTTTGGGGGCTCTCTGTCAGCCTGATTAATTATTAATGCTGTATCCTACAGCAGGCTCTCCTACATTATGTTCTGGATAGATGAGAGACTGCTCCTTTCAATCTAGAATTAGATTTTTCAGAATGGTACTGGACATGCTTACCTGATTTCCTTCCAGTTGATTTCTAGACCATTTTCTTTTTGAAAAAGAATCATCTATAGGGTACATTCAATCTATAAATTAGGGAGAATTGATTAGTTTAAGTACTTATGATATACTGTCAAATATTTCTCTGTTTGTAGTGTTTTTATGACTCTTAAGTTTATTCCTAAGTGATTTATCTTTTGTAATGTTTTTTTGAAATATGTACTATATATGTATTTGTATTCAGATCACTATTTTTTCCTAAGATTATGAAAAATTATTGGTTATTTAAATTTTCTTATTATATGTTAAGGCAAATAATGGTGTTTTTATCCCTGTGTTGTCACTATTTATGCTTTGAAAATATTTTTTGTGTGTCATTCTTCAATAGTTAATCTTCAAAACAACATTAAATATTTGCTAAATATGGCCTAAAGAGTTTCTTGAGTAATGATTTGTTGGTTCTTTGCTGTGAAGATACTTTCTCTCATATTGAGAGAGCTTCTATCTCCCTTTAGAAATGTTTATGGGAATGAAAGTTGCATTTTACTAAATAATACTTTATATCAATTAAAGGACTTACTGGCTTTTGCTTATTGATGTGGTATTTCTGTTAATAAATTGTCTTAGGCTGAAGGATCCTAGGTGGAAGGCTTTTTGTTGTGGCATTGTCTCTAAAGTATTTTAAATTCCATATGTTAATTTTATTTAGGACTTTCATATCCATACTAATAAGGAGAATTTTATATATGTAATAGCTAGATTGTATGTTGATTTATAGGGAGGTAAGATTTCTTGTATCAATTTTTTTCTGTTACTGAGTAGTATATCTTATATGGAAAATATTTGTTATTGAAAGTTTGAAAAAAGGCACCTAGTTGCCATTACAGTAGGAATCAATTACTATCTATTTAGGCTTTCCACTTTGGATGGGGTCAGGTCTGAAGTTTCTCCCTTACTTTGTTAGATTGAGAAGATTCAGACAATGGCTTTTTAAATAGGTACTTAGTTTTTCCCATTGTATTATATTTTATTTAGGTAAAATGTCTTGGTGTAACAAAAAAATCAGAAGAGAGGCTTTGGTGATGGGAATAGTTTCTGAGTGCTTTAGTCCTTGTGGGTTGCCTGCACATTTTTAGGGTGAAAGCAGAGTGTCAGAGGTGGACAGGGTCTTTGAGATCCCTTCATTTCTTCAGATGAGGAAACTGGAGCAGAGATTGGGTATGTGGCTTGACCAGAGTCGATCAGTAAGGATGCCGCCTGGGAAAACTGAGACTAGGACCCAAAGCCCCTTGGTCGAGTCAGAGATTATTGTGTTTAGTTTGAGGATTTACAATTCATTTTAAAGAAGGGTTGGGAAGCTTACTGGACTGCAATTTATGTTAGTCAGCATTTTTATACTAGCAAGTAACTGCAACTCATTTAAAATTAGCAAAAAAACCCATAACCAAAAACAAAAAAAACCAGATGTAATGATTTGTATGCCTGAAACTTTCAGGATACCATTGACTTTAGGCATATAGCTGGATCCAGAGACTCAAACAGGGCATCATTGCATTTCTTTCATTTCCCCCTTCAATATCTTGACCTTTTGATTCTTTTTAGGCACTGTATTTTGGAAGACGCCAGGGCCATTAGCAGACCCAGAATCATATCCTTCCATCTTTGCAGCCCCAATAGAATAAAACATGTTTCCATATTGGGTGCATTGGGTGGTCCTAAGAAGAGCTGTGATTGGCTGGGCCTAATCACCTACTCACTTCTGATTAAATCACCGTGGTGGTTAGGTCACAGTCAATGAAACACCTCTAGCAACCAAAGTAATTAAAAAGTAATCTTTACTTCTATACCCCAAAGAATATTATCCCAAGGAATCACATACATCATTAAATCCTCTTTTTTTCTTAAACTAACTGGAAATGTTTCCAGTGACTTGCTAGCACAAGAATGCTGACGAATATAAGCCAGTTTATAAACACTAGCAATACTTGTCTCATTTTCAAAGGACACCCCTGGGCTGCTGTTACTCCCTTATGGGTACTCTCTGACCAAAGTGGCTTTTCTCTCTGCCCTGCTCTCCATTTTTTCAGCTTTACAAATTAAAAGTAAATAAATAAATAAATCAGAAAACAAAACATGTACTTAATCTCTGGGCTATTTTTATGTTCTCTCTATTTTCCTTTTCCCCAGAGTCCAAAAGGGCCCCAAAAGACCCCTCCCTTTCAATGCTAGGACAAGAGGAAAGAGAAGAATAAACACATTTATTATTATGTTCTTACTAAACATTAATAATTTTGGTTCCTTCTTCCCAGTCGCAGACCTCTGTAAAGAGAGCTCTAATACATAACTAGATCATTCTGCTTACACGTGAACTTCTATCTGTTCTCCTCTTTCCATGGGGCCAGTGTAATTCTCCCATATCTCTGGAGGTGCTGCCAGGCGGAGCTTGGCTGTCTTTACTGTGGCCCTTCCTGTTGAACCTTCTGCCTAGGGAACAGGCAGGCCCTTCTTTAGGATCTCCACCCACTCCCAGTGCAAAAGGGACCCAACTTTATTAAGAAACTAGATACCTATCAAGATTATAGTGAAAATTAATACACAGTTTGGATCTTCATAAAGGAATTTTCAAAACTTCTCTTATTCAGTGAACTCAAATCATGCCTTCTAAGTTTCTTTCTGTACCAGAAACATAAGTACTGAATTGTGCATTTTTTCTAAGATCATGTGCCAACTTTAGATTCTCTCCCTATTTTTCTGAACTTCGAAGTTGTGTTTTAAGAATGACAGCTTGTGTCTGATTCACCCTGATTTCTTCATGAGACTAGCAGTCTAGAAGTTATATTAAATGCCTATTTAGCTAGCACACCCCTCAACCAACCTGCAGGGGCATCCCCTTGGCTCTTCCTGGAATGAAACTACTGTTCATCCTCCTCCCTGATGGCAGCAGACACATTCAGCTCTTATCTGAGCTCTTATTGTGGCAGATATCTCCTAACTGGTCTCCCTGCTTTTCCCCCTGCCTCCCCACAGTGAACGTGTTAAAATGTGAGTCTAGTTATGTCTTTCCTCTGCTCAGGAACTCTCCAGGGGGGCTGGGCACGGTGGCTCACACCTATAATCCCAACACTTTGGAAGGTCGAGGTAGGAGGATTGCTTGAGGCCAGCAGTTCTAGAGCAGCCTGGGCAATGTAACAAGACCCCATCTCTTACAAAACAAAACAAAACAAAACAAAACAAAACCAAACCCAACAACTTAGGTGTGGTGGTGCACACCTATAGTCCTAGCTACTCAGGAGGTTAAGGTGGGAGGATAGCTTGAGCCCAGGAGTTTGGGGTTGCAGTGATCTGTAATCATACCATGTACTCTAGATTGGGCAACAGAGCAAGATCCTGTCTTAAAAAAGTAAGACCAACAACGAGAACAAAAAACCGTCCAGTGACCATATCAACCAAAGTCTTCACAGTGACACCCAGGCCTATGTGATCTTTCTTCATTCCTGTCCTCACCCCATTTCCTTGTGACCTTGTCTCCTAGCCCTTGTCTCCTCACTCCATTCCAACCCTCTGGCCTCCAGGCTGTTGTTCCAACATGCCAGGTATGTGCCCATCCTTGTGTTTTTTTTTTGTTTTTTTTTTTTTTTGTATCGGCTCTTCTCTCTGCCTAGAATGCTTTTCCCCAGCTCCTCACATTGCTCACTCTCTTGCCTCCTTCAAGTCCTCCCTCTAACATCACCTTCTCAGTGGAGACCTACACTGACCTCCCTGTTTAAAACTGCAGCTCCCTCCAACTGCAGGATTTCCCAGCTCCGCTCTATCACATTTTCTAGCATTCTGTATAACCTAATTATGTACTACATTTAGCATTTATTGTCTTTCTTCTGCCTTTCCCCCTTCTCCCACTAGACTGAAAATTATTTTGTTTACTGATTTTCCTAACATCCAGAACAGTCCCTGGGAGACAGCAGGTACCCCGGGAATATTTTTCAATAAATAGATGAAATTATTTGGGGATGTTTTAAGACATGGTACAGTGGGGTACTTTAGCTTTGATTCAAAATCCTAGGCAGGTCCAAAAATATAACTAAAATAAAAATTACAGGATCTAAAATGTGTCCCAGTCCTGTCACATTCAAAGTCATGTAGCCCAATAACTGAAGTAATTAAAAAGTAATCCCATTCTGTTGAACATCCAAAATATCATCAGCTAAATTTATACCTTAATCCAGTGAGGGAGCATGCCACCTCCACCAAGTCTTAGCAGTGTCTCAGAAGGGAAAATTAGAGGTAAAATATTTGTAGGTCTCTGGGGTTTGGCCTCAAGTGGTTTAAGATGGGCCTTTTGGGCAGAACGAATTGGAATGGTTCAAAGTTTGTGATGTGGTAATGTAGCATTGTTGGGCACAGCAAAATGAGGGTCTTGAAGAGAGTTGCGATGAATAAACTGTGGTTGATAAGACAATGGTTTGCCAGATGAGCAGATTATTTTCTCCAATAAATCTATCAATGGAAATGTCCTGGAGCAAATAGTGAATTTTTTTATTCCCCTGGGCAAACATTTGCTGGAACAAACAACTAAGATGTTGACGTAGCAGTCTGTAGTCACATTTAAGTCATAGTGACAAAGATGGTTTCAGTTCTTTACTTTGTCTCACTAAAGAAAATTCAGTTCATTGATGTATCTGTTTGTTCATTCATTAATTCATTCACCTGACACATACTCACTGGTTTTTTAGAGTGCATTGATACTGGGCTGGCAGTGCCACAGAACTTCCTACCAACTATTCCATCCTTTTATCTCAGGTTCCTTCTTTAATACTCAACTATTCTGTATCTTCTCACCTCTTCTAAGTCTCTGCAAACTCCTCTTGACACCAAGGTCTTGTAGCTTTCTGGAATCTCTCCCCTTCTCTCCTCCTGCCCCTTTAAAAAATAGGTAAGATAGGTAGATGGGTAGATAGGTAGGTAGGTAGGTAGTTAGATAGATAGATAGATAAACTTCTCATTTTTTTTGTTAAATTATTTCAGAGTTTCTCAATATGGGATTATTGAAATTCTGGGCTGAATAATTCTTTGTTGTAGGGGAGGCTCCTTGGATTCTACCTACTAGGTGCCAGTATCACTCTCCTGCCTCCCTACTGTGACCATCAAAAATATCTACAGAGACTATGAAATGTCCCTGGGCATCAGGATTGTCCTGGGTGGGAACCACTAGCTTAGTTCATAGCTTGGGTCTTATCCAACAAAGAGGAACCTGGGAGTCGGCTCAGCAAGCAGAAATTCATCCCTCTTAGAAAGAGGAGGGAAGGTTGTATCTTTGCACAAAGTGATACTTTTGGCTCCACTACATCTTTGCTGAGTGCCTCTTCTCAAGGGCATATTTGATCATGCCATTTCCTATTGCCATCAAGATGAAACCCAGAATCCATAATATGGCCCAGTTCATCTGTATCATCTCTCCACTGTCCCTATTTCACCTCGCCAAATGAATTCTGCAGTCATATCAAACTGGCTTCAGATTCTCTAAGCAGTAGCGCTATTTCCTGCATCTGAATTTGAGATTGTCTCTACCTCAAAGTATCCTTTCCTCTTCCCTAACCACTTTCTCTTTGGTCTCAGCTTCAGTATCTCCTCCTTCAGGAAGCTCTCTGTAATTTATTTTGCATCCTCTTAGCACTCTATCCCTCCCCTATTTTAACAGATAGCCAAAATGTTTTGGGATTATTTAGTAGTCATTCCTGCTAGCCCAGTGATAAAGGTAGGACTATTTCATTCACCATTGTTTGTTTCCTCAGAGTTTAGCATAGAGCATGAAACTTGGTCAGTGTTGACAAAAAAAAAAAATGTCAAATAAATTTTTGCAAATAGTTTAAATGTATCATTTTAGTAAATAATGCACATCTTTTTTGACAAGGTTTCTGATAAAGTTCAAAAATATACTAGTTACTTATCAGTATCAATGGGTTCAAGAAGAAATTGGGATTGCAGGCTAAGTCCTTCACTTTCAAGAAGAAATTCAACTTCACTCTTTTTGTTTAGCTTGTAGAAGTTTAGAAGAACAAAATATTAATAGAAAAGACAGACAATTTCATATTTCTTCTTTGTCTATTTACATATTCAAAGTAAACGTTTTCTTAGGAAAATGTAACACTGTTAACAAGCTCTCTCTGCTGCCTTTGAAATGGAATGATCTCAATGTACTCCTCGTTGTTGAACTCTGTTGTGTTAGTAGGTGTTTTCTAGGTTGGAAACCTGTGGGGTGAATTCAGTCGCCAGAGTTCAGTTTCCTGTACTCACCTTGTATTCTTTTTTTTTTTTTTTTTTTGGCTTTGTTTTTTTTCTAAAAGATATAAAAATATGTTGTCAGGAATGAAAAAATCATGACATTTCACATAATAATGTAGGTTTCTAGTTTTTCTTGGGTGATGTGAAGCTCTGCAGCACTGCTGGGGCTTCCCGTGGCAGTCTTGGGTGGGAGCTGAGGTGTGGCTGGCTGCCCCTGCGGATGAGGTGAGGTGTGCCGCCAGTCCACCCCATCCCCACCCAGCCAGAGGTAGTCCTTGTGTCACCGGCCTGACCTCCACTGGCATTTAATTTACGACTCCAGTGTTTACTCTGTATAGTAAGTGAAGCAAAGGGAGGGAAAGGTTAGCCAGTGAACCTATGAATAAAATATGAATGTAAGAATATCCAGGTAACTGGATCTGGTAATGTTGTTACTGAAAGTGCTCCATCTTGCTGGATTTAAAGTCTAATTCTCAAAGGCAGCCCACTCAACATCCATTTTTTTTGTTCCCAATACCAACACCGGTTGCAGAGGATGAGGGAAAAGCTGCAAAGCTTCTTGGCAGGGTTGTGTATAGGCCACTTTTGTCTGCTCAGCAGGTCTGAGCACAAGCCCCTTAACATTCTCCTCTGAGGCTCAGAGTGACCCAATTTCCTCTTGCTGGGTGGAGTGCTTCCCACTCAGTATATTTCCATCTTTAATGAATGACTTCCTCTATATTATGGGGACACTAAAACCACAATGGCTTCTCCGGACCTGGATTTAGAAGTCAGGAAAGCTGAGTTATTGGATTCCCTTTGTCTAACACTTACATTTTTCATGTCCTTCAGTTTCTTGGCTATTCAGTTGGTTGGGGAGGCCTGGTTCTGATTTTCAGTGTATATGGGTCCATGGGCTAAGTCTCTTACTTTCCTGAGGCTCACTTCCCTTCTCTAAAAACTGAAGAAATGATGCTCAATACCTCCCCAGCAGTAATGCCCTTAGCATAGCATTCAGTAAATAGCAATAGGTTGTGCTATTATTACATTGTTGTTTTAAAGACAAACTAGAATGAAACTCCTCATCTGTTAACAGGAATAGGTAAAGCATGTATGTGAATATTTCCTCTTTGAAGGAAAATAGTCTCAGTCTCTCTCTATTACAATATTGTTGTTATTGTCCAACTTGTAAATGCTCTTATCTTCCTCAGTGACAGAAACAGTTCTTGTGATGTCTGTTTTCCTGAGGTGTGATATGAGTTATGGAGGTGCAGGCTGGAGACACACCAGCCCGCAGTTCCCAGAGCACAGGTCCTGCCCACTCATCTCTGATTATGTCAGAATATGGCTGCTTTTCAGAGGAGACCTCACTCTACCCAGTGAAATGGATCTTTATTTTCACAATCTTTATGGAGATTAGAAAGAGCAGATTTTATTCATCTTTACCTGGAAAATAACTTTCCATTCAGAACTGTAGCAAGAAGAGAAAAACAGAGGGTGAATTTTTTTCTCCTTAATTTGATTATCCCCCGAATTTCTATGTTGAAGACAACTGTTAGAGGTAAGAGAATGAGCTTTTAGGCCCCTTTCCTTGTAATTCCATCTTCCGAATAACTCTTATAGCATATGTAGTCATGAAACAGCCAAGAGATTATTTTTACAGCTTTTACTGTACTGTGTATAAATATATTGCAACTTAATAATGTAAATGCAGGGACGATCCAAGATGGCCGTTTAGGAACAGCTCAGGATTGCAGCTCCCAGTGAAAGCGCAGAGGGTGAGTGGACGCCGCGTTTTTATTGCCCACAGACTAGGAAATTCCCTGGCAGAGGTGCTCCACGGTCGCCAGCGCGGCTGTTTCGGCCAGCGCCGCTGCTTTGCCCCCCGCGGCTGCTTTGTCGGCGCCCCGGAGCTGCGGTTCTCCGTACAAAATACACTGGTCCGGGGGCCCTTTAGGCTGGCGATTGGAGTCATGGGAAGTCGCCCGTACGCTGGTTCAAAAAGGGGACTGAGCAGAGAACCAGGACAGTAGATTCCAGGGCAAAAAAAAAGAAAAAAAAGCACCACAAACCTCAGTGCCGCTGTTTAAGCCAGCGTAGTGAGTGGCCACAGGGGAAAACAAACAGACCCCGGCGCCTCTTCAACAGGCGACTGGAACACCAACTTAAAAAATGCTCTGAGGCAGGGAGTCAGGCGATCAGGCTCGGCTGGTCCCACCCCCACAAAAGAACAGCAACCAGAAACTCTGGATTGAGAGTTTCACATCAAGCGCAGCTGAACCCGGGACGGTCCAGCTCTGTGGGGGAGGGGCGTCCGCCATTACCGAGGCAGCCCGCCGTTGCCAGGGCAACCCGCCATTGCTGAGGCAGCCCGCCGTTGCCAAGGCAACCCGCCACAGCAGAGACTCCGCCCCAACAGAGGCGGGCCACCATCGCCAAAGCAGTTCTAACTACACCCATATAAACAGGACTGCAGGGAAGTTCACTCGGCAGCTGGGCGGAGCCCACAGCAGCTCAGCAAAGCTGCTATAGGCCGACAATGACTAGGCTGCCTCATTGCTGGGCTGGGCAGGTCTGAAGGAAAAAAAAAAAAAAAAGAAGGTGGCAGCATAACGGAAACTCATAAATAAAGCCCTAAATCCCTGGGACAGAGCACCTGGGAACAAAAAGCAGTTTATGAGTTCTGCTGCAGCAGACATAAAAGTACCTGCCCAGCAGCTCTGAATGAACAACAACAGAGCTCGCAGCTCACCATTTGAGCTCCTATAAAGAAGAGACCGTCTCCTCAAGCAGCTCCCTGACCCCTATATATCCAAAAAGACACCTCATAAAAGAGAGATCAGATTGACACTAGGTGGGTATCCTTCTGGGACAAAGATAGCAGAGGAAGAAAACTGGTAACAACCCTTGCTGTTCAGCAGCTGCTGCAGGTGAACCCCAGGCAAGTAGGGCCTGGAGTGAACCTCAGCAGACCTACAGCAGGGGGGCCAGACTGTCAGAAGGAAAACCAAGAAACAGAAATAACCTCATCATCAACAAACAGAACGTCAATCTGAAAGATTTGAGACCCAATCTGAAAGCCAGCAACTACAAAGTCGACAGGTGGATAAATCCTTAAAGATGGGAAGAAACCAGCGCAAAAAGGATGAAAACACCCGAAACCAGAACACCTCTCCTCCTAAAAGGGACCACAACTCCTCACCAGCAAGGTAACAAGGTTGGATGGAGAATGAGTGTGATGAAATGACAGAATCAGACTTCAGAAGGTGGGTAGTAAGAAACTTCTGTGAACTTAAAGAACATGTTCTAACCAAATGCAAAGAAACTAAGAACCTTGAAAAAAGATTTGACGAAATGCTAACAAGAAAGGACAAAATAGAAAGGAATATAAGTGAATTGATGGAGCTGAAAAACACAACATGAGAACTTCGTGAAGCATGCACAAGTATCAACAGCCGAATGGACCAAGCAGAAGAAAGGATATCAGAGGTCGAAGATCAACTCAATGGAATAAAATGGGAAGGCAAGACTGGAGAAAAAAGGGTAAAAAGGAATGAACAAAGTCTCCAAGAAATGTGGGACTATGTGAAAAGACCTAATCTACGTTTGATAGGCATACCCGAATGCGACGAAGAGAATGAATCCAAGCTGGAAAATACTCTTCAGGATATTATCCAGGAAAACTTCCCCAACCTAGCAAGGCAGGCAAACATTCAAGTCCAGGAAATACAGAGAACACCACAAAGATATTCGTCAAGAAGAGCAACCCCAAGGCACATAATCGTCAGATTCACCAGGGTCAAAATGAAGGAGAAAATACTAAGGGCAGCCAGAGAGAAAGGTTGGGTTACCCATAAAGGGAAGCCCATCAGACTCACAGCAGATCTCTCAGCAGAAACCCTACAAGCCAGAAGAGAATGGGGACCAATATTCAACATCCTTAAAGAAAAGAACTTTCAACCCAGAATCTCCTATCCAGCCAAACTAAGCTTCATAAGTGAAGGAAAAATAAAATCCTTTGGGAACATGCAAGTACTCAGAGATGTCGTCACCACCAGGCCAGCTCTACAAGAGCTCCTGAAAGAGGCTCTACACATATAAAGGAACAACAAGTACCAGCTCAACTAAAGGGCAAAACAGCCAGCTAGCACCAAAATGGCAGTATCAAATTCACACATAACAATATTAACCCTAAATGTAAATGGACTAAATGCCCCAATCAAAAGACACAGACTGGCAAATTGGATAAAAAGACAAAACCCATCGGTGTGCTGTATCCAGGAAACCCATCTCACATGCAAGGATACACAAAGGCTCAAAATAAAGGGATGGAGGAAGATTTACCAAGCAAATGGAGAGCAAAAAAAAGCAGGAGTTGCAATTCTCATCTCTGATAAATTAGAGTTTAAAGCAACAAAGATCATAAGAGACAAAGAGGGACATTACATAATGGTAAAAGGATCAATGCAACAAGAAGAGCTAACGATCCTAAATATATATGCACCCAATACAGGAGCACCCAGATACATAAGGTAAGTTCTTAATGACTTACAAAGAGACATAGACTCCCACACAATAATAGTGGGAGACTTTAACACCCAATTGTCAACATTAGACAGATCAACCAGACAGAAAATTAACAAGGATATCCAGGACTTGAACTCAGACCTGGACCAAGCAAACCTAATAGACATTTACAGAACTCTCCACCCCAAAGCCACAGAATATACATTCTTCTCAGCACCACATCACACCTACTCTAAAATTGACCACACAATTGGGAGTAAATCACTCCTCAGCAAATGCAAAAGAATGGAAATCGTAACAAACAGTCTCTCAGACCACAGTGCAATCAAGTTAGAACTCAGAATTCAAAAACTAACTCAGAACCGCACAGCTTCATGGAAACTGAACAACTTGCTCTTGAATGTTGACTGGATAAACAATGAAATGAATGCAGAAATAAAGATGTTCTTCGAAACCAACGAGAATGAAGACACAACATACCAGAATCTCTGGGACACATTTAAAGCAGTCTCTAGAGGAAAATATATAGCAATAAGTGCCCACATGAGAAGCAAGGAGAGATCAAAATTTGACACCCTATCGTCAAAACTGAAAGAGTTAGAGGAGCAAGATCAAAAAAACTCAAAGTCTAGCAGAAGACAAGAAATAGCTAAGATCAGAGCTGAACTGAAGGAGATAGAGACACAAAAAACCCTTCAAAAATCAATAAATCCAGGAGCTGGTTTTTAGAAAAGATCAACAAAATAGACAGACCACTAGCCAGATTAATAAAAAAGAAAAGAGAGAATAACCAAATTGATGCAATAAAAAACGATCAAGGGGATATCACCACAGATTCCACAGAAATTCAAACCATCATCAGAGATTATTACAAACAACTCTATGCACACAAACTAATAAACCTGGAAGAAATGGATAAATTCCTGGACACTTGCCTCCTCCCAAGCCTAAACCAGGAAGAAGCCGAAACCCTGAACAGACCCATAACAAGGTCTGAAGTTGAGGCAGCAATTAAGAGCTTACCACCCAAAAAAAGCCCAGGTCCAGATGGGTTCACAGCTGAATTCTACCAGACATACAAAGAGGAGCTGGTACCATTTCTTCTGAAACTATTCCAAACAATACAAAAAGAGGGAATTCTTCCCAAATCATTTTATGAGACCAACATCATCCTGATTCCAAAACCCGGCAGAGACTCAACAAGAAAAGAAAACTACAGGCCAATATCCATGATGAACATAGATGCAAAAATCTTCAATAAAATACTGACAAGCCGATTGCAACAGCACATCAAAAAGCTTATCCACCATGATCAAGTAGGCTTCATCCCGGGGATGCAAGGCTGGTTCAACATACGCAAGTCTATAAACGTAATTCACCACATAAACAGAACCAAAGACAAAAACCACATGATTATCTCAATTGATGCAGAGAAGGCCTTTGACAAAATTCAACAGCCCTTTATGCTAAAAACACTCAATAAGCTAGGTATCAATGGAACGTATCTCAAAATAATAAAAGCTATTTATGACAAACCAACAGCCAATATCATACTGAATGGGCAAAAACTGGAAGCATTCCCCTTGAAATGTGGCACCAGACAAGGATGCCTGCTCTCACCACTGCTATTCAATATAGTATTAGAAGTTCTAGCCAGAGCAATCAGGCAAGAAAAAGAAATAAAGGGCATTCAAATAGGAAAGGAGGAAGTCAAATTGTCTCTATTTGCAGACGACATGATTGTATATCTAGAAGACCCCATCGTCTCAGCCCCAAAGCTCCTGAAACTGATAAGCAAGTTCAGCAAAGTCTCAGGATACAAAATCAATGTGCAAAAATCACATGCATTCCTATACACCAATAACAGACTTAAAGAGAGCCAAATCAAGAACAAACTTCCATTCACAATTGCCACAAAGAGAATAAAATACCTAGGAATACAACTAACAAGGAATGTAAACGACCTCTTCAAGGAGAACTACAAGCCACTGCTCAACGAAATAAGAGAGGACACAAACAGATGGAGAAACATTCCATGTTCATGGTTAGGAAGAATCAATATCGTGAAAATGGCCATACTGCCCAAAGTAATTTACAGATTCAATGCTATCCCCATCAAGCTACCAATGACCTTCTTCACAGAACTGGAAAAAAACGCCTTGAACTTCATATGGAACCAAAAGAGAGCCCGCATAGCCAAGTCAATTCTAAGCAAAAAGAACAAAGCGGGGGGCATCACACTACCAGACTTCAAACTATACTACAAGGCTACAGTAATCAAAACAGCATGGTACTGGTACCAAAACAGAGATATAGACCAATGGAACAGAACAGAGGTCTCGGAGGCAACACAACCTTTCTACAACCATCTGATCTTTGACAAACCAGACAAAAACAAGCAATGGGGAAAGGATTCCCTGTTCAATAAATGGTGTTGGGAAAGCTGGCTAGCCATGTGCAGAAAGCAGAAACTGGACCCCTTCCTGACACCTTACACTAAAATTAACTCCAGATGGATTAAAGACTTAAACATAAGACCTAACACCATAAAAACCCTAGAAGAAAATCTAGGCAAAACCATTCAGGACGTAGGTGTAGGCAAGGACTTCATGACCAAAACACCAGAAGCATTGACAACAAAAGCCAAAATAGACAAATGGGACCTGATCAAACTCCACAGCTTCTGCACAGCAAAAGAAACAATCATTAGAGTGAATCGGCAACCAACCGATTGGGAAAAAATTTTTGCAGTTTACCCATCTGACAAATGGCTGATATCCAAAATTTACAAATAACTAAAGCAGATTTACAAGAGAAAAACTAACAAGCCCATTCAAAAGTGGGCAAAAGATGTGAACAGACACTTTACAAAAGAAGACATACGTGAGGCCAACAAACATATGAAAAAATGCTCATCATCACTGGTCATCAGAGAAATGCAAATCAAAACTACATTGAGATACCATCTCACGCCGGTAAGAATGGTGAACATTAAAAAATCTGGAGACAACAGATGCTGGAGAGGATGTGGAGAAATAGGAACACTTTTGCACTGTTGGTGGGAGTGTAAATTAGTTCAACCATTGTGGAAGACAGTGTGGCGATTCCTCAAGGACATAGAAATAGAAATTCCATTTGACCCAGCAATCCCATTACTGGGTATATATCCAAAGGATTACAAATCGTTCTACTATAAGGACACGTGTACACGAATGTTCATTGCAGCACTGTCTACAATAGCAAAGACCTGGAACCAACCCAAATGCCCATCGACGATAGACTGGATAGGGAAAATGTGGCACATATACACCATGGAATATTATGCAGCCATCAAAAACGATGAGTTTGGGTCCTTTGTAGGGACATGGATGAACCTGGAAACCATAATTCTCAGCTAACTGACAGAAGAGCAGAAGATCAAACACCGCATGTTCTCACTCATAGGCTGGTGTTGAACAATGAGAACACATGGACGCAGGGAGGGGAGCACTACACACTGGGGTCAGTTGGGGGGAAATAGGGGAGGGACGGTGGGGGATGGGAAGCTGGGGAGAGATAGCAAGGGGAGAAATGCCAGATGTAGGTGATGGGGAGGAAGGCAGCAAATCACACTGCCACGTGTGTTCCTATGCAACAATTTTGCATGTTCTTCACATGTACCCCAAAACCTAAAATGCAATAAAATAAATGGGAAAAAAAATAATGTAAATGCAAGTAACTAGTGGTGGTAGGGACCATATAGAAAGGAGTGGCATGGAAGCATGCCCTATCCCTGCATTTTTGAGGAAAGATGTTTCAGAACATTCCTTTTTTCAAGTTCATAGGGATGCTTATGAATATGATGAAATTTGGCATAAGATATTTTGCCCATTTGTGTAAATAATACTTAGAATTGTTAACAATCAAAATGAAATATCTTCTTCTAGCAGGATTACTCTAACATACTTTCAATTTTGTGGTTTTGTTGAGTTAGAATTAACGAATACTATATAAAGTGAAGCCGTATAAGCTATTGAAGACAAAGATGACACCTGGGGAGTGCCGTGTTCCCAGAGTCTACCACTGTGCCTTGGATTGGGGTGCCTGGTTCGTGCTTGCTTGATGGTCATCAGAGGGCATCTTTAAAGGGACATGCTATTTAATAAAGGTGTTGGGTTTTGGGCCGGAGAGGGGAAAATGTTCTGACAGTGAGGTTAGCCAGTAGTGTAAATTGGAGGGACTATCGAATATAGAATATAACCTATTAAACTTACATTTGAAAAATAACCTTATTCTAATGCAACATTTTCTATAGTATCTTCCCCAGGCTATTAATAGGAAGTTTCAAAAAAGACAATGTTAAAGTTCGATAAGTTTGGGAAATGCTGATTAACCAAAGTTATACTGGACTTCTCAGAGCATTTTTGCAAATTCCTGAAAGAGCATTTCCCAAAATTTATGTTACTGTGGAATGTCTTCTGCCTCCCCTCAGTCCTTTTTTTTTTCTCCCTAATAAGAGTGCTTATAGAACTGGTTCTCTGGAAAGACTTTTGGGAATGCTGGGATTTCACATAGCGAAGAGCTTTGGAGGAAGGAAACTTCAGGCAAATGTGTCTGGTGAGGGGGAATGGCAAGCTTCAGGGTCAAGAGCAGAAAGTCTGTGTTTTCATGGGAGAGAGTTTAGACCTCTGAGTTCTTGAGCGGGACCGAGGTAGGAAAAGAAACCTTCACATATCCTTTACTTCATCAGGAACAGCACTTTCCACAGATCCCCTGTTTTTCCTGCAGGAAAAGATGCTCTCCAAGCTCACTGACTATGGTGGACACGGTTTCAGGATCTGGCAGCTCACACATGGCCCTTCTGTGTCCTGCCTACCTGCTGTGGAGATCCTGTGCACTACCCCTCTGGCCCTATTGATGGAATCTCTTGGACTGTAGTCATGTTACATCCTCTGAGGATGCTTTCAGCACTGTTTCAGGAGAGTTCTGTGTTTCGCTCTTATAGTTGTTGATCTACATATCACTCGCTCTAGAACAAGAGCTTCTGGAATGCAGGGACAGTGTTTCCTTTGTCTTTGGATCCTCGTAAAAAATAATAAACATTAGTTGGTAGTGGTAAGTGGACAGATGAAAGGAATACTATATAAGCTTTCTAAGACTGCCATAACAAATTACCACAAACTTGGTGGCTTAAAATAACAGAAGGTTATTGTCTGACAGTTCTGGAAACCAGAAATCAGAAATCAAGTTGTTGCAAAGTCTGCACACCCCACAGAGGCTCTAAGGGAGAATCCTCCTGATCTCTTTCAGCTTTAGGAGTCCCCTTCACTTGGGCCGCATAGCTCTAGTCTCTTCCCTTGTCCTCATATGGACTTCTCCTCTGCTGTGTCTCTGGTCTATGTATCTTTTATAAGGACACTCACCATTGGATTTAGGGCTTACCCAGATAATCTAGGATGATCTAATTTTGAGATTCATAATTACATTTGGAAAGACACTTTATCCAAGTAAGATCACATTCCCATGTTCTGGAACATAGACACATCGTTTTGGGGGCCATGAAGCAACCCATTATCGATACTAAGTCAATTTCTCAAGATTGGACAATACATAAGCCTAGTCTAAGAATGAAGAGCCAGCCATGGATGTACGTGTGGAGATTCAGGGTTGTGTGTTCTACATCCAGGGGCCCATATAGGCATGCCATGGCTCCCCAGACTTGTGTGTCTAGAAGTCATCACTGCTTCGTCTTACCCATCTTCTCATTGAGACTGGGTGTAACTCAGGATCCTTCCTAACATCAGGCTCTATGAAGCTGCTTTCAACAGACTGGAGTGGACCTGTGATACAAACGAGCAGAATCGCTAAGATGATAAACAGAGCGCTTTCTGAGAGGCACAAACATCACATTAATGTGTCTCACAGGGAATGCCTAGGGATGAGGTGGAGGTGGTTGTTCATGTTTCTGGTCATTTATGTCCTTCTTGGCAGGATCTAAAGTGCCTGATAAGAAGAATCTGAGGAGGGAAGAACTATCTTTCATCACACTCCACTTCTAAAACTACAGTAGAAATTGAGACCACTTTGGTTGATGGTGACTGCTTCTTAAAGGACTCAAATTCTGCTATTCATATGTTTTATAAAGGAGTCGGTCAATAAGTTTGCCCTGAAACCATCCTTACTTGTCTTTGTGCAAACTTGCTTGCATGTGAAATGCTGTAGAATGGCAAGCTCAGCTTGGTGCATTTGGTTTATCCATCATCAGGTGGTTATAGTTTCTAGACATATTTATCCCCCTTTGGGTCAGACAGTACTTCCTTTTAGATTAGTGCTCTCATTTCTGGGTATTTCTTGCGTTTCCGCTAGATAGGATGCTATCAGCACATTTTCCCCCTCCCTGTAAAACCGGTAATTGTTAAAGGTAGGGCATGACTTTTTATTGTTGTCTAAGATATTCTGTTCGCAAGGCTAAATGTGATGCAGAGTATTCTCTGTATCTCCCCCTTAGAATGTGCTGCAAATATTTACTGTTTAAATGGGTAAATGCCTGGTGACCAGGTTTGCTGATAGGATATCAGACTGCTCAGAAACAACAGCCCCTTAGTTTGTGGGTGGTTTAATGGATCCCAGCATTGTAGAATATGAACTAACAAAATGGCATCATAAAAATCACAGAATGTCAGAGTTGCAACTGGATCAGTGAGTTCCAGCTCCTTATTTTACAGATGTGAAAATGGCAAGAGCTTCCCATCACCAATTGTTACTCTTTGAGCAGTTAAGTTAGTTATGATTTCTCTCATAAAATTGTAGGACTATGAACAAACCACTGCTGCAAGAGTAATACAATAGAATATTGTTGACTCAATGCTTACACAGTAAATTGATTTATACACACAGCCCCACACAAACCCACAGAGAAATAGAACATTTGCAGGATGAAACAGATTTTGCATATCAAATGTTCACTGCCATAAATGCCGTAATATTTTCAGGAGCCATTGATGGTACACCAGCAAAGGGATGGCTGCTGCTCTCTCTTTAAGAAAAAAAAAGTAAGCAATGAGTATCTGTAGGGTGACTCTAATTTTTTTTTTATGTCATGGCAGTTCTTGCTTCTGACTTAGTTTTTACAGTGATTGTCTTCTTTGCTCATGGAGCTCAGTTCTTTTTCCAGCTCCCTATTCCTTAGTATGAGAATGCTTCCAAGTTGGAAGAGGCTGTAATAAGTCCCAACAGAGAAACAATCGCTTGCCCTGGCCAAGGTACATTTGCACAGGGTTTGGTGTTACCACCCATTTCAGAATCATTTGTGCTCTTCCTAAAAATCAATGATGTGAAGCCCCAACTTGGCTTAAATGTGAAAGTATGTTCTTAAATTCAACATACACCTTAGTGGGGTTTGTTACAATGGAGCCTCACTAGTGAACCTTTCTTTCGGCTATTTGTGAGCATAAAAGATGTTTCTGAATGTCTGAGGACAGGAGACATATCTTCATTATTTTGAAGAGTAAATCTGTTAAAACTATTTTTGTATTAAATATTTGGCTGAAGTTGAAACATCGTGACGTAAGAATTCATAGAGAGAAGGTGTTAGTTACACTTGGCATTTTGAAGGATTTTTCATTTGATGACATTTTGTTTAGCACTTTAGACTGGATGCAGAATAGCACACAACATACACATGTAAATGTAATAATATGTAAATGTATATAATACACGCATTACATCTATAAGTCACACTTCTATCAGTATAACTTGGAGCCCTGTCAGAGATTCGATGTTTTTACTTCTAAATAATACCTACCTTGTATATCAATATCTATCTATGTATGTCAGAAAGGATAAGATACGTGTCATAATTTTAGCACATTCACTCTTTTTTGGCTTCATGCCACATTCTTTCTACATTCTCTCCACTATTTTGGTCGTCATTCATGCTGTTCAAATATCTCCTGCTTTCTTCCTTCCGAGTGTGATATTCAGAGTGGGCTCTTTGGAGACTGACTGACATAGGGCCATGTCTTGGCTTCGCTGCTTACAAGCTGTGGAGCCCTAAGCCTTCTAAAATGGAGAACAAGAATTCAACCTGTCTCAAAAATGCTGATGGGCCTCATGAAACTGCCTCCTAGGTGTTAGCTAATGTTATCATTATTGTCAGTGAGGTTACCTTTTAACGGTAACTGCTAGAATATTAAATACTCTAATGATTAAATTTGCTAATCATATGTAGATGACAGGATATATGATGTAGCATGGCAATCATAAATTATGTCACTCTTTACTATTAAACAGCAGCTGCTGTTCATTGATTGTCTCTATCTCTTAGTGCATTGTGATAAGACATCTGGCAAGTGGTGTTTCAATTAATCCTCATGATATCTGTACTATTATTACCCCCATCTTATGGATTAGGAGACTGGAGTTTTGAAAGATTGTGTCTTTCTTTCCCTAAGCCATGGTCAGTAAGTGAAAGGTTAAGATTTGACCTTGAGGAGTCTAGTTCAAGAGCTCCTACTTGTAGCCATTACTCTTTCTTACCTTTCTACAATGTATTAATGTACTAGATAAAGAGTCATAACACCTATAATATGTACCACCATAGATAATTCTTCCTGGGCAGAGTGTGTCCTGGCCATTTCCTCCACCTGCAGCATTTCTGCCCCCAAGAAAGGGCTAAACTAGAAATGCAAGCAATCAGTTAATTTTCTAGGAGCTCTGGGTCTAACTAGATTTCTCGTACTCTGATTTCCTCAGAGGAGTCTTTGGGTGGGATTCCTTAGTTAGTTTACAAGTGGAATTGACAAATGTGTTAATTTAATCCTTGTTTTTATCACTTGTTTAACTGAACATGAAGTACGCATTTAATAAACACATTTCATTTGCTTATGATGCATCTTTCCAGAAATAGCCTGTGTGCACACAAGCAAATGTTCCTTCTCTTTTCCCAATTGGAAACATGTTAGACATACTGGAATACACACTGCATTTCACATTTTGCTTTTACAAAAATTTTCTGCAATTTGCCATTTGTCTTTTTCCATGAAGATAGTTTAAATTTATATTCAATCTTATTTGCCTGTCTTTTACTTTATGGTGTCTAGGCTTTTTCTCTTACTTAGAAAGTGCTCCTATATTTTGGGCCCCCACATTTTCTTTTTAAAAAATTTTCACATATATATTTAAAAAAAAGTTTTTGAGACCATGTCCTACTCTTGCACAGGCTGGAGAGTGGTGGTGTGATCATAGCTTACTGCAGCCTCCAACTCCTGGGCTCAAGCAGTCCTCCTACCTCAGCTTCCCAAGTAGTTGGGACTACAGGCCTGCACCACCATACCCAAATAACTTATTTTATTTTATTAGGAGAAACGAGGTCTTGCTATGTTGCCTAGGCTTGTCTCAAACTTCTGTCCTCAAGCAGTCTTTCTACCTCAGCCTCTCAAAGTGCTGGGATTACAGGCATCAGCCACCACCCCAACCTTATCTCTTTTAGTACTTTTATGATTTAATTTTTTACATCTAACTCTTTATTAGGAATTAATTTTTGTCATAAAGAGTTAGGCAAAGTCTCACTGTTATTATTTTTCTAAATGAGAGTACGTTTTCAGTCATTATCAATGGAATAATCCATGGAATAATCCCCTACTGAATCCAAATGCCACCTTTATCATCTACTAACTTTCCATGTGTATGTCAATCTATCTTGGACTCCCTCATTTTTGTTCATGGACTGATCTGTCTTCTTCCTGCATCATTATCAAACTGTTTTAATTACCAAAGCTTTAAATATGTTTTAGTATAGTACAGCTGGATCATTCCCTTCTGACATGAAAGTTTAGGGTAGGTAAAGAACTTAGAAGCCATTGAGCAAAATTGTATCTCAATTTTAACTTTTTATCAAAAGATAACTGAGTCCCTGAGAAATAAGCAGCTTCCCCTAAGGTCCCATTGCCATGTCCCAGCAGAGCCAGAAATGAACCTGGGGTGTGGGTTGGTGGGGTATATTTTGAACCAGAAGATGGGGCTTTAAGCCACAGCTCTACTATACTAGGCCTCTGAGCCCTCAAAGCTACACTGTTTTCACCTTTAAGCAGTACTTGCATCACAGGTTTCCCTGGGGAATGCAGGAGCCTCCTGCACCACCTAACATAATGTTAGCCACAGAGGGCATCTCAAAAGTGTTAGTGTACTGTCAGCCAGGGCCTTCTGAATCCATTTCAATAGTGTGTTCCCACTTCACCACATTCAAACCTTTCTTACCCATGCCACACCTTGAAAATTTGATGGCTTAAAGATACTTTGGAACAGCCTTTCCTAAAAATATTCTGAAGGATATTATTATGTGTTCTTAGAAAAGAACGGGTTCTATGGGAAAAAATAGATGTGGGGGAAGGTGAGTTAAATCAATTTAAAGAAGATTTTTGCTGTGGGACTGTTCAGAACCTTTAGTATGCTAATATCTACCACAAACTACCAGAACCCACGACGTTTCCCAAGTCTGCTCCATCATGGCACACACCCTGCTTCCACACCCCCACGTAACTTCTGCACGACACTCAGGAGAATTTCAAAGAACAAATGCTGTTTATTTTAGAGTAGTATTTCTCACAGTTGAGAAAAAAAATTCTTCTTATTTTCAAATAAACAACCTTGTAGACACCTAGTATTGCTTTATGTAATAATTATTACTTTACTTGATTAGTGACAAAGATAAGACTAAGCATGTTTATAGCTCTTATAGAACTATGAAGCCGAATCAAGATTATGTACTAAATGAAAACACAGTGTCAAAGTTAATAAAATCTAAATTAATGATGTTAATTTAATATAGAGAAGGATCGTGTTTGCCACGGATGAATTTACACTTGATATGAATGTGGTACACACTACTATGGCTGGGGTGCTAGTTCAGGAGGCCTGAATTAGTGGTAGGCTGTGTGCTGATCGAGTTTCCTCACTGATTGCTGTTTTTATTTATAGTGTTGACGAACCCCGGGTTTGCTTTCTTTCTTTTTTTTTCTTTTTGAGATGGAGTCTTGCTCTGTCACCCAGGCTGGAATGCAGTGGCACAATCTCAGCTCGCTGCAACCTCTGCCTCCTGGAATCTCTGGTTTTCATGGTCATCATGATGTCCTTTGGCTGAAACTTGAAGGGAATATATCATAGAAACAAGAAGTCCTGTGCTTTTTCCATTTCACTCCAAAGCAATCTTAAGTGCAAACACAAAGGCTATATTGAAATCTCTTAGCAAGGAAAGATTGACCTGATCCAGATTTATAAGTGTTATGTACATGATCTAAAATAAGTTCATTTTAACTTGTGAGATAATCATAGAAAAAAAAAAGACAACATAGGAAAGAAAAGAACAACATAAAAAACACTCTTATAGCAAACTTCTGGATCCTTAAACACAAGTCCCCAGCCTCCTGGAGCATTTGAGAGACATGACTCTAAGAAATGAGTTTAACTGTAACCAATATGGTGCCTAATTTGTTAGCCATTTACACATACTTTAAGCATATCTTCTTGGAGGTAACTTGTTTGGATTTATTAAAAGGTACTGAACTAAAGATCACAAAATTATTACTTAGTATTAAATTATCTGTGATTTAAGTTCTCAAGCTTCGGTGATAGTTTAGAAATTCCGTGGTATATCTAAGTAGGATCGATATTTAAAAATTTTATGTTAAAACACAATTTTGTGCTTAAATTTAATGTGCTTACCTGAAGGGAAAGCACAATATGAATGATACATGGTATTTTATTAAACTTATTTTTTTTGGTAATAGCAAATGTTTTGAAGATGGGCTTTACAAATGTTAGGAGGTACTAAGATTGATAGCTTTGCAAATTGGTTTTAAGTATTTTGAATTTATAACTATCATCATGTTGCAAAATAACATTGACTTTGGAATGGCTTACTTCCTTTTGTAGTAATTCAAAAATATTATGACAGCTATAGTTTTATAGTGAGCATAAAAATCAGTGAGGTAAGTTCAATGAGGTAAGGTTAGTGTTGGAAGTTTTATTAACAAAAACTTTAAGTATTAACACATGAGTTACAATTCCCATGTGTTTTCAGAAATTTGCTGGAACTGAACTGAACATTAAATTTTGAACTTTGTACTAGTCACTTAAAACCACCTAATTTTAGTGTAAGAATTAGCCAAAAACTTAAGTATGAAAACAGGCTTTATAAAGTTGGGTGAATTATTAACCAACATACGATATGAATTCTCCCATGTAGGTGATACAAAGCACTCTCAACCCAGCATTGTTGTCTTCAAGTAGGTGGCATGTGGGACTTGGGTATAATTTTTTGACAGGTAGGTATGACAAATACATTTTTACAACCTGAAAATCTCAATTGTGTTATTAACAAGCTGGTGATTGTAACTTAACTTTTATAAGCATAGCTTAAATGATATATGTGGTTATATGACACTAAATGTCCCTGAATTCTATTTTTTGAATTCAAATTCTTTGAGAACAGACAACCTAAGAGAAATGTGTACTATAAATTATGAAGCAATTTATTATGCAATCATTATTGTTTTTCTTTGTGCTATCTAAACATTTTAAAATATGTAGGGCTTTTTTTCTCTTGTCAAGTGTGTAAATCGTTGACTGCTAAATGAAGTCAGCACACAGAAGTGTTATTATATAGTCTTTTATCTCTGATTCAGTATTTCTTTACTGACTGTAGACATCAACAGGAGGATAAATACATCATTGACATTAACTAATTGCCTTGAAAGGCCAAAGGCTCAATTGAAATGACCAAATCTCTTGTTACTTATGATTGTAAGAGGAAGAGACCTTATAACAAATGACCCAAAACCAGAGTCCCTCTTAGGAAAGGGATTTCTCTCAGTTTTCAACTGTATCAATGTCCTCTCCCTACACATTTTTGTTAGTTTGGTCTCAGAGAGCTACATCTAAATGGGAGTGAATCTGTAAATGTGCAGAAGGTGTCCTACTGGTCATTAGGGGAAATGTTGATGTAATAGCACGACTGCCCATTCACACGTAGATCAGATTCCAGTCCAGCTTCTGTTGTGTCAGGAGCTTCCAAACAATATAGCTGTTTGGTTTTCATGTTTCCTAGTCATCTCAAACTACATGTGACTAATCTGAAACTCTTGATTTCCTTTCCTCAAGTCCGATTCTCCCCAGTCTTCCCAGCACAGGCAATAATTCCACTATCTTCCGAGTTTTTCCAGCTAGCAACCCAGGAGTCTACTTTGATGTCTTCCTTCCTTTTGTCCCTACACATACAAATCTTCAGTTCTGCCAGTTGTCTTCTGACTATATCTCAGAATACACTACAAATACAGCCACGTGCCCCTTCTCCACCTTCATCCTAGTTGTGACAGCCACTTTCTCCCTTCTGGCTCACTGCAGCAGCTCTTCACTTGTCCCTGGCCTCCATTCCTGTCCCCTAGTGCCTGTTTTCCATAGAATAACCAGAGTTAATTTTTAAGAAAAAGTACATCAAATTGTCCCATCCTTGGCCAATAGCAAAACTCAATTGGTCTTTAATAACTTCCTTGCTTTCTGGTTCAATAAGGCATTCTGTACTCACCTGTACATCCTGCCTGAGACCTAAAATCAATCATTTCTACAATGAAAATGGATTTGTTTTAGTGAAAAATGGCTTGGAGAACACAATGTGGGCACTTGGGGTGGGTTTTCATTGCTACTCAGGTAATCAACTTTTTCTAGGTCTAAAGTAGGCAAAGCTAGAAATTAAAAAAAAAATAGGAAGGGTCAGAGTTGCCAGTGAAGGTTGAAAAATTACTCATTGGGCACAAGGTTCACTATTTGGTGATGTGTACACTGGAAGCTCCAAACCTCACCATTACATAACAAACCCAGATCTAAAAAAAAGGAAAGAAAATACATCATGTGTTCATAATATTTCCAATTTGAATTTAGTATTACAAGGCTTTTAAGTTCTTGGAGTTTATATCTGTATTACTCCACTGTTATGATAAAACTTGTATTTATTAAATGATATTGACATAATACTTATTTGTTCTACCTCCACCACCTCCAACCTTACAACTGTAGGGTTCAATAAATCACAAACCTGACTGTCTTCTTAAAAGGCTATATCCGTAACACTAGAATGTTGTCTGCCACAAAATTGATTCTTCATAGTTATTGAATGAATGAAAAAAATGATTCTGGTTACTGCTTATAAAAAGGTTACCTACAGACAGAAGGGATAAATCAAAATAGCTGCAGAAGTCAAAGAGCAGAAGGATGTAACCAAGCATGGGATAAAAGATGGGCACACCCTCATCCATAGAGCCAGTTTTTGATGACGCAGCTGCTGAAGGACATTTTCTTCTGAAAGGCAACTTTTGCTATAATTAGAGATTGACATGAAAGAGTTTTTGAAAGCAGTAATTATTCTGAGTTCTTCTTTCACCAGGAATTCAGAAAGATTCATGCTAGCTGAATTACCAAGCCATCAAGGTCATTGATGATTATTTGTCAAAAGTTTTCTTTTACAGTGGTCAGTAGCCCCTGATAGTTAGAGAAGGGAAGAATGCAGGACTTTTGCCCCACCACCTGGTCTCTGTGTAGTACATTACAGCTGTACAACTTCCCTGAGCACTCCTTGAGGTTCTAGCTGTCTGTTTTTCTGAAAGTTTCATGTTGATGAAAGCTCTCTAAGTCAGTGTGATGCTATGTCTTGTGAAAAGGCACAGACAATCTTGCATTTGCTTTTGGGCCAAAATCCTCCCTGAATCATCGAGACACAAGGGAGATTGAAGTTCTAAGCCTAGGTAGGATTCTATTCCAAGGATTGAAACATTTGGGCTTACTAGAGTCATAGACCTTCACTGTCCAATATGGTATCCATGAGCCACATGTGGCTATTGGAGCACCTGAAATATGGCTAATCCTCATTGAGATGTGACAAAAGTGTAAAAAAAAAGGTGGATTTTGAAGACAATACAAAAATGTAAAATATCCCAATATTTTCCTATTGATTACAGGTTGAGTAATAATATTTTAGGTATAGTAAATTATTTTATTAAAATTAATTTCACCTGTTCCCTTTTACTTTTTAAATGTGGCTATTAAAAAATGTAAAAGTACAGATGTGGCTTGCATCATAATTATTTTGGACACACTGTCTTAAATCTTGCTCTTGGAAAAGCGGACATGCCTGTACAACATTTATAGCCAATGCATAGATCTCAAATACCATTCCTTTGCTAGGAAGAAATCACTCCTCACATCAATTATGTTAATTGACAATTTTCAGTTGTCCATCAAATATGAAGAATATTGAGGTATTTTTGGTAGCAGACTCTTGAATGTTAGCTTTTAATTAGAGTCTTTCATAGCTAATTAACTAACTCTGGAGGACTTAGTTACTCCCAGCTGGGTAATACACCCATCCATTCACCCACCCATGCGCCCCTCCACACTGCGCACATACCATAGTGTATGCTGAAGTATTTTTAAGTAAATGTCAAACAATATAGTGCCTCAGTACATGTTAGAGCACAAAACCTTATTTGCTGGTTCTCCACTCTTCCTGAGGGCTGTTGATCAGCAACCTTTATTGCATTCTTGCAGTATATAAATCACTGAATTAGAAGCTGTGGAAAGTAGAATAATAAAGTATAATAACAATAGCAAAAATTTATTGAGGGTTTCTAGGTGCCAGGTACTGTGCTAAGTGCTCTACATGTGTTATTTAATACTCAAAATAACTCAGTGAAGGGGGTACTGTTATTATCCCTGTTTTCCTTGTAACACCTTAGAAATGTTCGTGACAATTGGAAGGTCATTGTTATGAGTTAGTTGAACATATATATTTGCATTGCAAAGGATGTTGCAAAACAGAGTTATCCACTTGAGCCGCTTGTCTATCCAAACTGAAACTCAAGCTGGTGAGCTTAAGGGGATCTTTTCTCCTCAGTCTCTCTCTCTCTCTCTTCTTCCCAAGGCCTTGATCTTTAACCCCTGTGTCTACTCCGCCAAGGTTCTACGGCTCCTTCCTTTTAGCTCTGTCTTTGGCCGTCTGTCATTTTTTCCCTTTCTTTGGATTTGGGATGAAAGGAGAAGGGAAATAGAAGGTCCTATGTACAGAAAGAGTGGGAGGAGGTACCATGGCCCTATTTCTTTAGATTCATGACAATCTCTAAGACAAAAAAAAAGTTTTAGTCTTAAGGTGCCTACTTTGCAGCAAAACTATGGGAGTTTATTATCATAATTTCTAAGTTAACACATCATACTGTAAGTCCAACCCATTTTGAGGATTGAGGATTCAGGGGAGAGCTTGTTTTTCAGCCATTTGAGGATCTAGACTTAGGGAGGTTCTGCCATCTTGTGTCTCCACCATCTGGGAAATGTGGCCTCTAAGATCTCTGAGGAAGAAGAGGAGCGTGGTATGGAACAGACAGGAAGTGATGTACCTCACTTCTGCTTTCATTTCCTAAAGAAAACACAGGGCTTCATCTTCCTAAAAGGTGCCTGAGAAGTGTGATCTTTCCTGTGTTCAGGAGGAAAGGAGAGTGGATGTGAGTGAGAACTATTGGTTACTACTAAGCAAGTTTTAGATTTTAGGTTATTTTTAGTATTTGTGTCTTTGGAGGCTGTGTACATTATGCATACTTCCCAACTTCTCCTGTTTGAATCATTGCAAGTTGAATCAAATTCAAATACACCCTTAAGTCTACAATTAGGAAAAACAAACAAATGAAGCTTTGAATGTGAAATAAAACTATACTGGGAGCTTTTGTGAGTGTTCTAGTTTTATTTTCTTTTAAAGTTTTTCTTTGTGATAGCCTGTTTATTCAATTCTTGAAGCATTGTCAAGCAAGTAGTATTTAACCTGTGAAAATGTTCAAGTGGCCCCTTTTTCTCCCTCAAGTGTTTTGGTTTTTTTTTTTTTCCTCTCAAGTGTTGCTGTAGTCATTTTAAGATAGAACTGAACCATTTGATTTTTAGAAATTATTTATGGCGCATCAAGTAGCACTTAGTGTTTTGTCACAACATTGAAACTGTTTCTGAAGGCGCACATAAAATACGGCAGAAAGGTCGAGTGTATTATGTATAGAACTTCTAGAAACATACCTCAGCGTTGGAACTGGTTATAATTCCTGGGTGCTGACATGAAGATTAATAATGTTTAACTCTGATTTTGGCAACTTTTGCCAATTTCATTGCCATGGTTCTTTTCTTTCAAGTTATTACCTGGAACTGAAGTGATAACAAATGTTTTATATTTTATACTGCCAGATAAAAGGTTAAATTTTCATATGTCACATGCTCTTACACACACACACACACACACACACACACACACACACACACACAAATGGATCAAAAGGAAATGAGCAGTTCTCCTAAAATGGAAAGATTGTCCTAGTTTTAACATTAGATGACTAGTTCCCATGTGGTTAAGTCAAATGTAAAAATTGGAAATTCAACCTTCTGGGTCTTTGTGCACTGACTATATCATACAGTTCTAATTTTCTTTTGTTTTTCTGGGAAATGATGGTGCTCTTTGCTTTGCCAAGTTTTATTATTGAGTCAACTGCCAAAGTTTAAGAGAGAGAGTCAAGGGCTCTTAAAATTATTTGGTGTTGAGTGAAGAGGCAGAGAAAGGTATTCCATATACCCAAACATTTTAACTTTATGTCTCTACCTGATGTTGGAGTATAATCTAGACTTCAGGCTTTTCAGATTCTGTTTTAAATGATGTACTCTGTTGAATGGAGTCAGAATATTAGAGAGGGGAACTTAATTTCACTCATTGATACCCAGTCTGGAACTAGACATTCTAATTTTTAATAGAATGTATTATTTCTTGCCTTATCTTCCCTGTATTTAAACTTCAGTGCGTCCAAAGACTTGTGTGCCTGCTTGTGGTTTTGCACCATCTGGAAGTTCATATTTGACTCTAAAAATGATGTCATACTTGCTTAGTGCACACTGGGCTAATGTTGGTTGTGAATTGCCTGCGATTCATGTCAAAGTTTCATCTTAAAAAGAAAAGAAGACCCTCAAGCCCATTTTTAGTGCAAAGCTCTAAAGGCAGAGTGAAGGTGATTGAAATGCATGACCCAAATTCCTTTGAAGTTAAGTACACACTTTCCGGTGCATGGAAAATAAACCTGCAAACAGAAGACATCAGCTGGCACAGGCTCCCTCCTGCCATGTTGAGTTTAGGGGTTGTGAGTAACGTGCTGATCACAACCATCCTCACTCTCCATTTTGTTCCTGGAGAAATATTCTTATGGCTAGGGTTGCTTTTTATCTCTTCTGGGCTTGGGAAGATGCGACAGGACACTGATAGATCACACATGGCAAGAAGGTGCTATAAACGTTAAGCCTTGAAGTCTAGATTGTGTTCCAACATCAGGTAGAGACATAAAAGTTAAAATGTTTGGGTATATGGAATATTTTTCTGTGCCTCTTCACTCAACACCAAATAATTTTAGAGCCCTTGACTCTCTCTCTCATCATAACAGAATGTCTTTTTCTAAACTGTCTCCAGCACCACTCACTACCTCCCATATTATAATTTATTTATATCATGGTTTGGATATTAGGCATTTCCTTTGGTCCAGATATAGACCATCCAGCTTTGATAGGTAGGATGCAGAGCAAATGGGACCTCAGTCATGTGTTTCTTCTCAGAATCACACTGAGTCCCAGTAAGCCCATGTGCAAATATCTACAATGGATTGTAACCCCTTTATAACCACTGCCATAATCCAGAGTGCTTAGCATATTCTGCCAATTTTCCAATCATCCACCAAATGCCTATGCTTTATGCATAAACTCAAAATCATATTTTTTCACCAGATATAATGAAAACCCAAAAAGAAGTAGTGGTGTTATGCCAGGTTGATAGATGAAGGTAACTTTAAACAAAGATGAGCCATATGAGAATCTGGGATGCTTCATCTTTAGTGCACCTGGCATGAATTTTCATTTAGGAAGGGGAAGATCCCTAGGACATGAGTACCCCTCCACCTTCCAAGGCCCTATATCTTTCTGGCCATTATGTGAGAAGGGGCACAGCTATCAGATATTTGAAGAATCTGTCATTCTCCTCTCCAGTCACAGAATGTCCACCCTTTCTTGTAATGCAGTCAGGTCCACTAGGGCTTGGGGGCTTTGTGATCACCCTTTCCCCTACTGGGACCTCCCAGTCAGCTTCATCCTTTTCACTGGAGCAGAAACTGCAAAAACTCTCTACTCCCCCACCTCCCTGTCACCTTTGACCTTTAGAAGAGGATATTCTACTCCAATAATTGTTCTTCATCTCTAATATCATCATCCTTCCCTGATGCATTCTACCAAAAATGGATTCCTGCTTTTAAAAATCCTAAGATGTCAGGTATGATTTATTCACACCTCTTGGTTTTATAGATGGAGAAACTGAGGCTGGAAGGATAGGGCAGGGGAAGTGAGAGTTATCTGCCCCGATCCTCTCAGTCAGATAAAAGCAGAACGAGTCCTAAAAACCTAAGTGTCCTCTTTCTATTGTTCCTATTGGCTTCTTTTTTTTTCTTTCAAATGTCACCCTCTGCTGCCCTGAACTTTTCTTTATTTTAATTTTTAAATTTCAGTATCTTTAGGAGTATAGGTAGTTTTTGGTTACATGGATAAATTGTATAGTGGTGAAGTCTGGGATTTTAGTGTACCCATCACCTGAGTAGTGTACTTGCACCCAGCAGGTAGTTTTTTATTCCTCATCCTCCTGACACCCTTCCTGCTTCGGAGTCTCCAGTGTCCATTATACCACTCCACATGCCTCTGTGTACCCAGAGCTTAGCTCCCACTTACAAGTGAGAACATGTATTATTTGGGTTTCTATTGCTGAGTTACTTCACATGGAATGATGGCCTGAAGTTCCAGCCAGGTTGTTACAGAAGACATTATTTCATTCTTTTTTTATTCATATATATGTGAATACCCAGCTGGCAGGGGCTCCCTCCTGCCATGTTGGGTATATGGAATATTTTTCTCTGCCTCTTGACACCAAATAATTGTGTGTATATATATATATATATATATACACACACACACACACACACACACATATACAATTATATATAGATGTGTATATATATACATATGTATGTATATATATATATACACACACATATATATATTCATATATATGAATACTCAGCTATAAATATACTATATATGTGTATATATATTACTTTTATCTACTCATTCTTTGATAGTCACTTAAGTTGATTCCATATATTTGCAATTGTGAATTGTGTTGTGATAAACATACACATATAGGTATCTTTTTGATGTAATGACGTCTTTCCTTTTGGGTAGATACCCAGTAGCGGGATTGAATAGTAGACTGACTTTTAGTTATTTGAGAAATCTCCATATTGTTTTCCATATAGCTTGTAGTAATTTTACTAATTTGCATTCTCACCAGCAGTGTATAAGCCTTCCCTTTTCACCACATCCATGCCAACATCTATTGTTTTTTTGACTTCTCAATAATAGTCATTCTGGCTGGGATGAGGTGGTATCTCACTGTGGTTTTAATTTGCATTTCCCTGGCGATTAGTGTTGTTGAGTATTTTTTCATATGTTTGTTGGCTATTTGCATATCTTCTACTGGTTTCTAATGGCATTCTTGTATCATTTTTGTTTTTGATTTCTTTTGTCTTTTTTCTTTCCATTCAAATTTTGCTTGCCTATAGGATAAGGAAGCAAAATGTTTGAAAATTTTTGTTATGAGATATAGCAATCCTCTACTTTCATTTTTTTCTTCCCCAAGACAAACTCTTTTAACTCTTCTTGTTTCATTATTTTGATATCTCTTAATAATGTGCTTGCTTGTCTACTTCCTGATTGCTGGTGTAGCTACTATCTGTTATGTTCCTGCTGTGGAAGGTGATGAATAAACCCTTCCATCACCCCGATACCTCATTACCCATGTGAACCTTATCTAACCCCTACTTCATTCTCCCAGTTATAAGGTAATTTAGTTTCCACGTTGGTGTTTTGTTTTGACCTCTCTCTTTCATGAAAGACATTGTTGTAAGATGTTTGTTAATTCTTAGTTGTATATTCATATATTTTTCAAATTCATTAAAATATAAATTATAACTGTCAAAGTATAAATTATTAAACTATACAGTTAAATCAGTTTTGACAATTCTGTACACCATGTAACGGTTCTCCACTCTCCCTAATCAATTTAGAGGACAAAAAATACCTCCTGTCCCTTTATAATCAGCCCTTCCCACCTTCCACCCCAGGCAACTGTTGCTTTCACTTCTGTCACCACAGATTAGTTTCACCTCCTTTAGAATTTCACAGAAGTGGAAACACAATCATGCAATAAATCCTCTAGATTCTTTCACTCAGTATGATTTTGAGATTCACTTTTGTTATTGTGTGCGTCTGCAGTTCACTGCTTTTTATGGATAGATAGCATTCCATATAAATATACCACCATTTTATTTATCCTGTCATTTGCTGATAGACATTTGTATTATTCCCTGTGTGATCCATTATGAACAATGCTGGTATGGGCATCTCTATAAAAATCATTTTGTGGACATGTCCTTTAGATTCCCTATATCAGCAGTCCCCAGCCTTTTTGGCACCAGGGACTGGTTTTGTGGAAGACATCTTTTCCACAGATGAGGAGGTGTGGGGCGTCAGGGATGGTTTTGGAATGAAACTGTTCCAAACCAGATCATCAGGCATTAGACTGTCATAGGAGCATGAACACTCTTGTGAACTGCACATGTGAGAGAGCTAGCTCATTAGATTCTATGAAAATCTAATGCCACTGCTGATGTGGCAGGAGGCAGCACTCAGGTGGTAATGCTTGACTGACACTCAACTCCTGCTGTGCAGCCTGGTTCCTAACAGGCCTTGGACCGGAACTGGTCTGAGGGTTGGGGACCCCTATTCTATATGATCTTATTTAATTTTGATTTGTTGTATTGAACATAGTATATTCCTTTCCCACATCAACGATACTAACAAAGAGTTACTTCATACATTCCTTCCCAAAGGGATCAGGACTGATCCTTGAAGTGTTAGTTCCTGGATGGTTCTAACCCTGGCTTTGACATATGATCACATGTTAAGGTGTCTTTAATAATCCAGAAAAAAATAAATCATGGTGGTTGTCTTAGTTCATTCAGGCTGCTAGAACAAAGTACCGAGACTGGGTGGCTTATAAACAACAGAAATGTATATCTTACAGTTGTAGAGCCTGGAAAATCCAAGATCAAGGCACCAGCAGATTTCTTGTCTGATGAGGGATCAATCAATGCTTCAGATATGGTGCCATCTTGCTGTGTTCTCACATGGTGGAAGGGGTGAATGAACCCCTTTGGGCTTCTTTTACAAAGGAATTAGTCCCATTCATGATGTACTTTGCCCTCATGACCCAATCACCTCCTAAAGACCCTACCTTTTAATATTATTGTATTTGGGATTTGATTTCAACTTATGAATTTCGAGCAGCACATTCAGACTGTAACAGTAGTATCTGCTGAAGTGGCAGCAAAATAATTGTGGCAAAGGTTCCTAATCTTTTTTTTAATGTACATCCAATTAAAAAAAGTAAATGTCTTAGGAGTAACATATTGAATGTTATAGTTTAGTTGAGAAGAAGTACCTTGGAAATCTCATAGTCTGTCACTGTCAATAATTAAGGACAATGATTCTTCAAATAAAATGTTTGACATAGTTGCATTTTAAGACTCGATTAGTGTACATTTATAAACACAGTTGCAAATATGGTGTTGTATATCAAAAAACTACAATTTTAAAAGGCTACAGTAAATTAAAATGACATTCTAATGGTCTTCATATTCTTTTTGTTGTCTCTTTTTTTTTTTTTTTTTAACAACTCCAGTGATTTTTTTCTATAGTCTAGTCTGAGTAGTATAGAAATAGACCTTTCTTTGTGCATGGTCTTCAGAATGTTAAATTTAAAAAATAAAACTTATATTTTCTTTTTTTTAAATTAACATTTGAAAAGCAGGTATTATATGTTTTTAAATGTTAGAGCTGAGCTACAAAGGGGAAATTTTTTTGTATGCTTTATCTTTTTTTTTTTTTTTTTTTAAGTATTTGGAAAGCAGTCTTTCATGAGGCTGGAGAATGGGTGTTTCATTTCTATCTTATTTTCTTCCTCTGGTAGCATGAGTGTCCTCTTGGCAACATGTATTTTTCTAATTTAGGAGTGTTTCTCTACATGTCAATCTTGTTCCTCCAGATGTCCATGGCATGGCTCATTGTGTTCTCCGTATTCCTGGAGGATACTGCAAAGCTTGAGCAGTATTTTACCCTCCCTGGGCTCTCAGAGACGTGGCAATATTGATGTGCTTTGTTTCCCAGCTTAAGCAAACATGTTGTTTCCCATAAGAGGGGAAACAAACATAGAAACCTACTACTATTTCATAATGTCTTATTTCATAGAAAGCTTATTTTTTAAAAGTGTCACTATTGAGATGTACAGACAACAAGGCTTTAAGAAGGATGTAGGCTGTTAAAATTCAGGGCAGTGGGGTGCCATGAGCAGTGGTTCCATTGTGTCTTGCTCAGGAAACTTGCTGCTGCCCTCCCCGCTCCAAGGGCGGGACTGATGGCTATTGATGACCTTTTAGTGAAATCACAACCTTCTGTCTTTTTCCTAATTTAGGTAGATGCACTGAGATTACGACTGGAAGAAAAAGAATCTTTCCTCAATAAAAAAACAAAACAGCTGCAGGACCTCACAGAAGAGAAGGGGACACTGGCCGGTGAGATTCGTGACATGAAAGATATGTTAGAAGTGAAGGAAAGAAAAATTAATGTTCTTCAGAAAAAGGTGAGTAGCTGACATAAGCCCTTCAAGTGGGGTATCATCCATGTTTTGTCATTTTAGAAAAACTTTGAGCACATGGCAAATATGCAATCTTTTATGAATTTTAGATTAGGAAGTATAGGCTGATTTTCATACTGGTATTTCACTTACTGGTAGTTGTGTTATGTCAGTATTTAGCATCGCCTAATGAATTTTCTATTTGATTACTTAGAAACTAAACAGTGATTATTATTTTTTATTCGCCAGCTTAAACATAGAGATAATTGTACAAATTTAGATACAAATCTAAAAAACAAAAGGTCCCCAAAGTTAATTTTTTTCTGTTTCCTTACTGAGAGTTAGCAAAGTATTTTGTGGGTCCTGAATGTATTTAGATACATTTTATATTCACATAAATTGTAGTAGATCCTGTCCTGTGAAGCCCATGTAGATTTTTGGGAGGCAGGGGTAATGTTTTATACCCATTACTTAATTGAATGCAATGGAAAGAATGTATAATAATTTCCAGCCACAGTGATGTAACACAGAAGATGCTCGACCTCATTAGGACCTTTCCTTCCTTTAGCAGCTCATTTTCTCCCTTATAGGGGACTCTGATTTTGTGATAATACCCTGATTTTCTTTTGGAGAAATCCTATTTGCTACTGTATATAGTTTTAGTGGGACCATTGAGTATCCTGCCCTCTCTTAGTAAAAGGAGAGGTGAGAAGAGAAACCAATGGCTGTTCTTTAAAAAAAAAAGAAAATGTGTTGGGAAGATACATGGCTCTCAGATGAACAGGTGACCAGAGTGGAAACAAGGTGGAAATCAGTGGTGGGCAGCAGGAGCCCCTGGCCTGGATGCTGCTCTCCACAGGCATGTTGCCAGGTGCTCTGCTGTGGCTGCAGCAAATGGAAGTAACTGGCCCCTGCTCTTGGTGTCACCTGCTGTCATTGTTTCTCACCTAGCGTTGATCAACAGCATTTCAGGTGTTTTTCTTGCATTCACCCTCATGTTTCCTACAGCCTATTCTTAACACAGAAACTGGATTAATCCATGTAAAGCATAAAACAGTTCATGTCAGTCTCTGATCAAAACTCTCCAGTCACAACCAGTTACATAATTTGTGTGTGGGGGGGAGCATCCATTGCGTAATGTAAATGTGAAGCCCCTGTCCCAAAATTGAGAATTTCAGGATAGTAACATCAGAGCATTAAACCAAGCATGAGGTCCTGTGCAGCTGCACAGGTCAGAGGCCCATGGAGCTGTCCCCACTACCATTGGCTTCCATCATCACTCAGAGTAACAGTGGAAGTCCTTGTAAGGGCCCAGGACACCCTGCAGGATTGGGCTGCCTCTGGCCAGTCTGGCCTCCTGTCTCACCGCCTTCTCCTTTGCTCACATTACATCAATCACTTTGTGCTCTTCTGCAGACACGTCAGGCATGCTCTCTTGGTACTTGGCATTTGTTGTAGTCTTTACGGGGACACTCTCATTCTGCACCAGTGCTGCCCATTATGGTAGGCATGAGCCACAAGCAGCGATTAAGGCCTTGACTGAGATGTGCTGCAGGTGTGAAGTGCACATCAGATTTGGAAGACTTACTATGAAAAAATGAAAGATCTCTCATGAGTAATTTTTTATATTGATTATATGTTGAAAATATTTTGGACATATCAGGTAAAATATGAAAATGAATTTCACCTTTTTTTTTTTTTTTTTTTTTTTACTTTTTTAGTGTGATTACTAGAAAGCTTAAAATTACCTATGTGACTCACATTATGTTCCTATTGACAGAACTGCTCGAAATAGCCACATGGCTCAAGCCTTTGCTTCTTTCAGATCTCTGTTCAAATCGCGCTTTGTTACAGGCCTTTTTTGTCCATTCTACATAAAATCGCATAACCACCCACATTCCTGCCCTTTGTCTTCTCTCATCCAGTTTTATCGTTTTAAGTAGAACTCTTTACCATCTGACAAATATGTGTGTGTGTGTGTGTGTGTGTGTGTGTGTGTGTGTGTGTGTATATTTGATCTAAATGTATATTAAATATATAAATATATATATTTAAATATACATATATATATAGTTCATTCATATTACCAGAATATAAATTCCAAAAGGACAGACTTTTTCCCCATATCTTTAGTACCCAAAAGGTACTAAATGCTTAATATTTGTTGAATGAATGAATAAATGAACTTGCTCCAGAGTTAAAATCTTGGGTAGGAGCATTTGATGGGCCAAGGTTAGATTACATGCTCACCCCCTGCTGCCAAGAGACTCATTCCTGTGAATTTGATTCAAGGACAGAGCCATGCGAAGATGATGACAACACTTGGCATTCATTTGTTTCAGTGCAGAGGCTGTGATGAGATTATCAATCCATTCTAATAACTATTAGGATATTGCCCATGCTTTTGACTTTTCAATAGTGAGTTCTCTAGTCTTTCTTAAATTCTGAGAGCCAGTTAGTCTCTTCCTGTTCTGTTAGGGTCAGCCAGAACCTAAATGGTACATTCATGTACAGAATAGTGCCTATCACATTTTAAAAACAAAGTTAGATTTAAACTAAATCATAGAGACTTTACCAAAGAGTTAAAAGTAGAGACACTGCTCAGGATGTTGGTGATTTGATGAATTGTATTATTAATTCATTTCTATAGAGATCTTCATGAACAAATTTTGCAGAATTTTAAACTTTCCTCCACAGCCAGGCTCAAAAGTTTGGGAACTAGTTTGGGAGTTCTAGAACAAAGCCAGTTGTACATTATGGCCCCTTCCACCAATATGATTATGATATCACTTGTAGATGGTAAGTAGAGATCTTCATGGACAAGGTCATGGTCATTGGATCCTCCTCTTGCAGCACAAGCTAACTGATACAGAAATTTAGAAGAGAGCTGAGCAGAGATTATTAAGGATCCTTGAATCAAAGGGGCTGTCTAGTGTAGGTGGGAATAACACAGAGATAGTAGCAGGTCTGGGAGCATGTTCTAAGGATTCAAAAGAAGATTTTTCATTTTTCATTTAAATCTCCAGCTGCAAATAATAACAAAAGTTTACATTTATTGAACTTACTTATATTGAGCACTGTATGCTGGATACTGTGTTTACTCACGTAAATAGTGCTTGTTACAAACACTGTTTACTTACTCATGACCACTACCTGGGGAGATGGGCTCAATTATTAATCTAAGGAATTGAGGAATATTGAGGCTTATGGTAAGCTTGCCTCAGGTCACATGGCCTAGATAAAAGTATTTTTTGTCTTTTGGAATATATAATAAAATAATGTAAATTAAGAGAATAAGCCTCATTTTTCTTTTGATTTCACTTTTTATGATGACACCAGGCGTGAGAGTGAATTGAGGAAAAATATCACACTTGTTCTTTTTGTCAGGAGTTGAGACTAAGTGCATTCATTCTTGAGGAATAAATGATAACAGTTTTCTCAGTGAATATTTTGGGATGACACTTTCAATGAATAAGTGGCAAATGACCACTTTTGCCAATGCAAATATTTTGCAGAATTTTAAACTTTCCTCCACAGCCAGACTCAAAATTTGGGAACTAGTTTGGAAGTTCTAGAGCAAAGCCAGTTATATATTATGGCCCCTTTTGGCAACATGATTGTGATATCACTTGTTTAAGTCATGTAGATAATGGGTTTGGAAATGTTTCATGTTTATTTGGAGAGGTTGCTCAGCTTCAGGTTTTTAAACCAAGTTTACTGATACATTTGGGGAGGAAATAAAATCACTGGCAAAATAGCAAAGCCACAGGAGCTCTATTAAACCTGCAGTGTGAAAGAGAAGTAATCCCTAGAGAAGTGATGCATATGATTTAGAAACTGACTCAAAATGTATAAATAATACAAAAACGAATGTGCTAATGAAACATTGTCTTTAAGTCTGGAGACTCCTTGGAGCTTAAACTACATTCAGTGTAATTGGCTGTTTTAGGGCAGGTTTGGATTGGAATAGCATAAGCTTTGGATTAGGGTATGTTGGCATGGAAGAATAAGATCATGTCAATGTCAAATATGCAGTATTACTTAATATTTCTTTCTCATAGACTCTTTTGCAACTCCGTTTTCATGCCAGTAGAACTAGGTATGCTCCTTTCCTGGCCACATTTAACCTGGCAAAGCTAGGCTTGCATTTCATATCTGTCAGCTTTGCCTTCAGAGCTCTGGGCCTCAGAAGTCTTGTGTGCTCCGTAAGCCATGTAGACAGGCATGGACATGATGCTCTAAGCATTTCGTCACTTGAAGAAGGAAGTGAGACTGAATAAACAGAAAACCCCAGGTGAAGAAGCATCTCTGATGAAGCTTTTGTAGGAAGACAGAGATCATCTAGAGTGGATTTTTGGCCCTACTATCATACTTTGGCTTTACTCTGCAATTCCAAGATATGGAGTTCTCTTAGTAGGGCACAAAAATGCACATGTAGAAGTGTTTAGTGGAATATTCCCGTGGGGCTATGACACCGAAATCAGAAGAGTGGAACGGTTTTCATGCTGCAGCCATAGTTTTCTGTTCCCAAACCTGAATTTAAACTGTAACTGATGAAGTGCTACCTGACTATTGAATTTTTGTAGGAAATGTCATAAAACCTTGATGACACTGTACATTTGGAAAGTGTATAATGCCCAGGGTTTTAGGACATGGTAGCATTATTCGAACCCGATCAAATTCAGACTTATGCAGCGCATACATTCTTACACCGTAAACTTCCTACCCACGAAAATTTTTTTAAAACCCATTAACATTGGACACAAATTCTATCTCCATTTTCATTCTAGGCCTTAGTCCCACAAGCAATGTGAATTTATAGAGCAGAGGTACTTTATTTATTAGAGGTAGAAAAACAGATGGTGATCTCTCTGGAAGCCAAGTTCACTGGCTGCCTACTGAACTTTGTGGATTGCCCTGTGGGTTGGAAATGGCAGAGGGGTGAATGGAGTTGGCTCCTGGGAGTAGTGTATACAGACCTTCCCACTTCAGCAACTTTATTCTACCTATTTGGAAGTATGGTGGTGAAAATTCTGAATGATGATAGCCTCAGGGGTAAGGACGCTGTGGGAGTACTGAGTTTCTTCATGAGATTTATTATTGTTTTTTTAAAGTAATACCTGAGAAGATAGATGCAGAACATAGAGATTTCCATGTTAGTGTAAAATTGAGGTAAAGTATGGAGGACTTTTTGACTCAATTGAGCTCTTTCTCAGTGTTTAAACATCTAGTTGAACTTTTATACTTATTATTGGCAAACTTCCTAATTTTTTGAACATGTGCAAAATCATATTCATTTCACATTTACTGAGTGTTTCCTATGTGTCAGTCAGTCACCACTCTAGGTCCTGGAGGTTTGGGGAGAAATAAGACAATCTCCAGTCCTCAAAAAACTGACAGGCTAGTTGGGGAGACAGACATGCATAATCCTAAATATAAGTGCAGTGGAGAACAACATATGGTATGTTACTAGAAGGAAACCACTTGATGGTTGCAAACAGCAGAAGCCACTTCTGGCTACCTTAAGCAAAAGGGAATTTTTTGTAAGAATATCCAAGGTCCCAGTATCTTGTCTTTAGAACCAGATGGTGGATGATCAAGAACCAGGACAGCTCTAAGAGACCAAGAGAAGGCAAGCACCACCATGATTTTATAACCAGGAGTCTCTGGTTAGCTGTCTTTTCTGCTGACAGCTGCTCTCTCTCACCCTCTTTCCTCTGCCTGCACATTACACTGTCAGTCAAGAGTCTAAGTCCTGGGACAGAGCTTCAAACTTCACACAACCGACTCTCATTGGCAGGGTCTAACCAGACCCTCCCTTTACAAGAGCCTGAGAAATGTGACTCTAAGTTTTACACTTAAGCTTTCTGCTCAGTTTTTGTGTCACTTACTCATGGAAGTCATTGCTGACACTGCAGCCTGAAGGAGGTTTCATACTCATAGAGAACTATTTCTTGGCTCAGTTTGGAACTATGCACCCCATTGGTGAGTGTTGGCTTCCCTCTCAGGGCTTGAGCACCCCAACCATAATCATCAAGATACTCCCAGCTTCTGGCAAAATTCTTGGGATGTGATGCTCCTTGTTCAATATACATTGAGTGAATAAATGAGCTCAGCAAATTCTCAATGAGAGAGAACTTGGGAGAGGAGAAATTGCTTTGAGATCTACTTCTCACCCAAGAATATCGTTAGCTCTGAGGAGAGTCATTTGCCCCAGTGAAATGTCAAACCCACTCTTGTTCCCAGCACAATATGTTCTGTGTAGGCTGCAAGATGGAACCATTCCATGAATAATAAAACACAGATGAGGAAAGGCTGTTGCTCTACCCACACCTCACACCTCCAGCCTTGGTTCTATTACCCCAGGAAGGTAAAAAGGAATGAAGGTTTGAGTAAGGGCGTTTCACCACTCTACCTTCATTTTCCTTTTTAATAGAAAGAAATGTGGCATTTACAGAGAATGTCATCTTACTCTGCAAAGAGAATGCTTCCTTCTCTAGTTCTCACTTCTGTCTAATTTATTGGATTGTTAGGAAGGTGATATTTTGTGAGAGTGATACAATGAAATTTCTGGTTACATGTGGTCATTTCCAATTATGACTATGGAAATAATTATTTTTATAATAAAATGATTATATACTATTTGTTGAACCCTTACTGTATAACAGACACTATGCTAGGTCATTTGCGTCCTTAGATTATGTGTTCTCATGACAGACCTAATGGCTTATAGGCACTATCATAATCCTGACTTTTAAAATGAGAGACTCATTCTCAGTAAACTGACACAAGAATAGAAAATCAAACACTGTATGTTCTCACTCATAGGCAGATGTTGAACAATGAGAACACGTGGACACAGGGAGGGGAGCATCACACACTGAGGTCTGTGGGGAGGAAATAGGGGAGGGACAGCGGGGGGTGGGGAATTGGGGAGGGATAACATGGGGAGAAATGCCAGATATAGGTGATGGGGAGGAAGGCAGCAAACCACACTGCCATGTGTGTACCTATGCAAAAATCTCACATGTTCTCCATGTGTACCCCAAAACCTAAAATGCAATAACAAAAATGAGAGACTGTGGTTTAGAGAGGAACTTGTTCAGAGTGACGGGACAGGAAAGGGATGGAGCTATTCTTAACCACCATACTATTCTGGTGTTTTTTCTAGTTTATGACCCTACCTCCCTCATGAGACAAGTGGGGTCATTAAGTTTTAGGGATTAGCTAAACTACAATTTGAGCAACATACCTGAGGTTGATATATAAGAGTGCCTCTTTTTAGGACAAAACCAGCAGAGATGCGGCCACTAAATAATATACTAAAAAAAGTAGGGAATGAATTACATTAATAAAATATAACACCAGGCATGTATTTAAAAATACCATAAGTTATATGTAGAAAAAAGAAAGATTATGGTGACTTTCAATATCTGTTCAATTTTTCTTCCCCCAGAGACTCTTTAAGTAGCATTCTAATGTTTTGCTGCCTCATTTTTAAAGGATCGACGTGTTTGCTCTGATGGTAGTTTCACTTTCATTCGGTTGTTGGCTTAAAGGACTGAGACCTCAGAAGATTTTCTGAGACATGGAAGCAGCTTTCCTGGACTAGTTAAAGGTGAACTTTTAAGTTGGGAGGGTCCTCATTCCTTGCCAAGTCCAGAGAGGAAGCGGCCTAGGAAGCTGCTCCACTTTGCAGTGAGCTGTTTACCTTAGGTCTAACCTCCTTGGGGTAGGCAAGCTCACTTTGTATCTGAAGTCAGGAACTAGCCTGGTATCCCAGGGGCTGGATCGCAACTAGGGTGGCCATGGATCTAAGGCAGACGTTCTTAACCAGGGGCTGTAATGGAGGCTTAGAACCTCCCTACTGCCCGGGAACATTTGCTAATGTCTGGAGATATGTCGGGTTGCTATAACTGGGAGGATGCTACAAGCATCTCGTGGGTAGAGTCTAGTCCAGGGGTGCTGCTAAATGTCCTAATATGCAGAGGAGACCCCTGCCCCCCAATAAATAATCATCCAGAGAAGCCCTGGTCTTGTGTATGGATCACTACTGATCTTGGTTCTCTAGGCCCCCATCCTTGAAGTAGCATTTTTTAAAAACAGTTTTTACTTAGCATAACAGATCCTTCTCCCACCTTTCAGTATTGTATCAGTTAAAATGCATAACATTTTTACCTGCGCTTTTTCTCTGGCATTATTTTAGTCAGCTTATAGAGTTGAATGTCGTGTGTGTGTGTGTGTGTGTGTGTGTGCGCGCGCGCGCGCGCACGCACATGTGTGTGTATGATGTTTGGACTGTTACTATTTCTGTCTAATAATGTTCACATATAGCAATCTATACTCATAAATATGAGTGTATACGACATTCTTGAACCCTGAAAATTGTTTCAATTATTAAAACTGATCTGACCATTCTTATCATGTTATCAACTAATTTGTTGGGGGAGTGCTAGTCAGGAGTAGTATAGGGAACATGTAATAGGAATAAAGCATCTGACTTAGATAGAACAGAGATAGCTTACCCAGCAGATAAAACCCAGTTTAAATTTCTTTGGCTAAATACCAGCATTCCGATCATTTGCAAAATAGTGACCTTTCTGACAAATTTTTTTTCTGACTAAAAATAAAAGAACTTTATTTTATCAACCTTTTGGATTGAAAATCTGATTACTATATTCACATTAAATATATCTTTTCATACGTTTGATCTAGTCATTTGGGATAGGGTAAAAAATCTGTTCAATGTAGATTGAATATAGATTTAACTAATACAGTGCCTAAAAATTAGCAATTAAAAAGTATAATCCAGGTTAGTGTTTGTGATTTGCCAACTTTCTTTTGAACAGTCTTTCTTGGAAAATATAACAAAACTCTAACTTAATGTATTACACAGAAAGTTATTTATATGTATTTTGTGTTGGTAAGGTAGCAGTATGTCATGGGACCTGAGAAGAATCTTTGCTCTTGCATCCTTTAATACAGTGTGTCTTGACAGCTTGTTTGGAAGTTCTAACAGGGGAGTGCAGCTACTCGTATACCCTTGACTGAAGATTAGTCCTCCTCTGTTGGGATGATTGTCCTCTTTGTCCAAGCACATAGCTTTGGGAGGGATGCACATCGAGTGGTGAGGGTGGAAGGGGACACCTACCTAACTACCCAGATCAGCAGAATCAACCCTGGTGATCAATGGGGTGAGAGATGTTGCAGCCAGATCACCCTCACATCCAATACAGTGTATCTTCATCATGTGTGAAGGCGATGCCAAGGGTTCTAGTGCTAATTAAATTCCACAGGACAAATAATCACCAAGAGTACATGGCTGCTACACTTGACTGGAATTATTTGTTGATGGTCTAGGGAAAAAACATCTTGGTGACTTTAATCAATTGATTGATCCTGTTGGTCAGAAGTCCATTTTGCTCCAATGAAGTGATATTCAGAAGTCACTCTGTGTGTGCTTCGTGTCTTTTGAATAGAGATTGTTGCTTCCTTGGTAAAACCAAGCTTCTTTGTGAAGCAACAAATTTAGTAGCCTCCTCTTTCGTATATATTGCTTTTCTTCTAAGGGATTTAAAATTGTCCTTCTCCTAGAGATGACATCAAAGCAACCAAAGCTAGAAAAATTCATGTTGTAATGGAACAATTAAAGAGATTTAGGGAAGTCTGCTCATTCATTCATGCATTCATTCAGCATCTATAGGCACTGTCTTCACATAGCTTCATTTTTTTTCCCCTTGGGCTCTAGTGTACACAACCCAATATTATTTGATTTTAAAAGACATGTAACTTTGGTTATGCTGATGAAGACTGGACAGACTTGAAGACAGGAAGAAATGAGATAACAGTAAACTTGGAAGAGACCTGATGGAGCCTCCTAGTCCAACCTCTTCATTTCTCCACTCAAATAAAGAGTACCTGACAGATGATGTGATTTGTGCAGGGTCGTGGAGCTAATTAGTGACAGAGTCTGGGCTGTACTAAAGTGTCTGAATCTGATTACACCTTTTCTTTCCTTCTTTCCATGCCCCTATGGCATATGAGGCCTTGGGCACCATTGTCCTAGTCTGGCCCGTTTGCTTGCCTGCCCTTCTTCTGTCCAGCCATCCAACAAACCAAGTTCAGCATCTGTAATGAGCTGGCTGCCTCACAGGTACTGGAGATACATATGCTATTTAAGAAGGTGTATTTTCTGCCCTCTGAGAGCTCACACTCATGAATAAAATTACTAAATAGGCAATTACAGGGCTGTGTATGATGTGTGCTATATCAACCAGGTACGCTATACATAGGAAGGGCACATCCCCTAGCCAGGGGAGTGGGATGAACAAGGAAGACTTCCTGGAAAAGTTGATGACAAAATTGAGAGATGAGGGACTAGGAGTTGTTGTCCAATCAAAGCTAGAATAGCATTTGCAAAGATTTGGCAGGAAGAGTCAGCATAGTGCGTTTGGTGGAATTAGAAGTAATTTAATATAGCTGGACCACACTTGTTTGGCCCAGTTAGGAAACAGATTTCACATTTGGGAGTTTTTCTATTCTTTACATCTTCTAGTGATCAAATATATTTTATAATTAAAGTTTGAGAGTCTCTTTGACTTCTATACTATAAATGTTCTCTTCTAGTCCCTTGTGAGTTGCAAGTGGCAATAGCAATAACCAGTGTTATTTAAAAATACAGTTCAGGGCCAGATCATGCTGAGAATTGATTCTCATTCAATGAAAAAGCTGATCCCACCCAGGGGAGAGAAATACTCTTTTAAGTAAATATTTGTTTCTGGGTTAAGACCTCATATTCTATACTAGTTTCACTATGATAGATTTTTTTTTTAAAGTTTATAATTACCTGAAAAATTCCTTGAAGATTTAAAATAAAAATGCCCAGAGTGTTCTAATCATGGCTGCTACCTTAACAGGTACGGGCATCTTGACACATCTGTCAATCCAAGCTGCCAGCTATTGCTTTTAGTTTTCAAAATGGGATTACAGGCGGTTAAGCCTTTACATATTTCAGCCTGCAGATGATTCTGTTTTTCTTCCTACATACTCCCAGGCCATTTGATTTAAATTAACCTTATTTATGTGGGAAGGACAATTTTCTGTCTTTTTTTAACTTATCTTTTGTTGCCAATGGACTCTGCTTTGCTGTGAAGAGTTTTACACCTATCTATGTTAGCATGTATCATGTTATATTGTAAGGGAAGTCCATGATTCAAAACATCTATAATACATGTCTTAGTTTCCATTAAAAATAAATGTAAAGTAAGGGTAATGTGCTCTTGTGGGGCATATCGCTTCACAGTTATTGTGGGTAATAGCATCTTTCTACTGTTCTGATACTGCAGTCTCATTGCCAGTATTTTTTCCTTTATACTTACCTGATTATACCACAACTTTTGCAGACTAAAATATGTAACTGCTTTAAACAGACTGTTTTCATAGAAACTGTATTCTAAATTAATGACACAATACAGACAGCAATTTGGGCCTTTATAACATTTTTATCATACCTCCTTTTTAGATTGCTGATTTTTGAGAACCAGCAATAGCACCCACATATAATCAGTCCTTAGATAATACAATTATGGTTTATAAAAGTCACTTATAACTCTAACAAAAGTACTGTGGTAGGTAGAATTCTAAGATGGACCCCTCAGATTTCCTACTTCCCTGTTGTACGTGTCCTGAATAATGCCCAAGACTATGAAAATTATGGACTTGGAGGTGAATTTTTCCTCAGAGCCTCCAAACAAATGCTTATCTGGCTGACACCTTGATTTCACCCTTGTAATATCCTAGGCAGAGACCCCAGCCACACCTTGCCAGACTTCTGACTTACACAACTGTGAATTAATAAATGGATACTAACTTGGTACATTTTGTCACACAACAATAGAAAATTGATATAGGTACATATTAAATTAACTTTTCAGAGTTCTCAAACCTCTCACAGAAATTCAGAGGCAAGTAAACCGTAGTAGAGTTCACAGGATACTAGCAAGGAATGCTGCTGGTCCACTAAAATGGCACCACTAGTAACTAAAGCAGTTTCCAATACCTTGACTGTTCAGCCTAGAAATAATGGGAGTCTTCCCTCACAATAATAGTGGGAGACTTAAACACCTGGCTGTCAACATTAGACAGATCATTGAGATGATAAATTAACAAGGATATGTAGGACTTGAACTCAGCTCTAGATCAAGTGGATCTGATAGACATCTACAGAACTCTCCACCCCAAAACAACAGAATATACATTCTTCTCAGTGCCACATGGCACTTACTCTAAAATTGATCACATAATTGGAAGTAAAACAATCCTCAGCAAATGCAAAAGACCTGAAATAATAACATCCTCTCAGACCACAGTGCAATCAAGTTAGAACTAAAGATTAAGAAACTCACTCAAAACCACATAACTACATGGAAATTGAACAACCTGCCCCTGAATGACTCCTGGGTAAATGATGAAATTAATGCAGAAATCCAGAAGTTCTTTGAAACTAATGAGAACAAAGAGACAATGTACCAGAATCTCTAGAATGCAGCTAAAGTGGTGTTAAGTGGGAAATTTATAGCATTAAATGCCAACATCAGAAAGCTAGAAAGATCTCAGATTGGCACCCTTACATCACAACTAAAAGATCTAGAGAAGCAAGAGCAAACAAATCCAAAAGCTAGCAGAAGATGGGAAATAACTAATATCAGATCAGAACTGAAGGAGATAGAGACATGAAAAATTCTTCAAAAACCTCAATGAATCCAGTAGCTGTTGTTTTTAAAATAAATAAAAGACTACTAGCTAAACTAATAAAGAAGAAAAAAGAGAATAATAAAATAGACACAATAAAAATGATAAAGGGGATATTAAATCTGACCCCACAGAAATACAAACTACCATCAGAGAATACTTACCAACACCTCTATGCAAGTAAACTAGAAAATCTAGAATAAATGGATAAATTCTTGAACCATACACCTTCCCAAGACTAAACCAGGAAACAGTTGAATAGACCAATGACAAGTTCTGAAATTGAGGCAGCGATTAATAGCCTCCCAACCAAAAAAAGCCCAGGAGCAGAAGGATTCACAGCCGAATTCTACCAGAGGTACAAACAAGAGCTGGTAGGTACTATTACCTCTGAAACTATTCCAAACAATTGAAAAGGAAGATGATGGGGTGATGGATGCAGCAAACCACTAGCATGGCATGTGTATACCTACGTAACAAACCTGCATGATCTGCACATGTACCCCAGAACTTACAGTATAATAAATAAATTTTTAAAAGTGCTTACATAAAATAAACAAACAAAAAAGGACTTCACCCTAACTCATTTTATGAGGCCAGCATCATCCTGATACCAAAATCTGGAAGAGAGACAACAACAACAAAAATATTGAGGCCAATATCCCTGATGAATATCAGTGTGAAAATCCTCAATAATATATTGATAAATTGAATCCAGCAGCACATCAAAAAGCTTATTCACCATAATCAAGTTGGCTTCCTCATTGGTGTGTAAGGCTGGTTCAACATAGACAAATCAATAAACGTAATTCATCACATAAACAGAACCAAGGATAAAAACCACATGATAGTCTCAATAGATGCAAAAAAGGCCTTTGATAAAATTCAAAATCCCTTCATTAAAAAGTCTCAATAAACTAGGTATTGTTGGAACATATCTCAAAATAATGAGCTATTTATGACAAACCCACAGCCAATGTCATACTGAGTTGGCAAAAGTTGGAAGCATTCCCTTTGAAAACTGGCACAAGACAAGGATGCGTCTCTCACCATTCCTATTCAACATAGTATTGGAAGTTCTGACTGCGGCAATCAGGCAAGAGAAAGAAAGAAAGGGTATTCAAATAGGAAGTGAGGAAGTCAAATTGTCTCTGTTTGCAGGTGATATGATCCTGTATCTAGAAAACCCCATCATCTCAGTTCCAAAGCCCCTTATGCTGATAAGCAACTTCAGCAAAGTCTCAGGATACAAAATCAATGTGCAAAAATCACAAGCATTCCTAAGCAGAGAGCCATGAATGGACTTCCATTCACAATTGCTACAAAGAGAATAAAATACCTAGGAAACAGCTAACAAGGGATGTGAAGGACCTCTTCAAGGAGAACTATAAACCACTGCTCAAGGGAATAGGAGAGGACACAAACAAATGGAAAAATATTCTATCCTTATGGATAGGAAGAATCAATATTGTGAAAATGGCCATACTGCCCAAAGTAATTTATAGATTTAGTGCTATTTCCATCAAACTACAGTTGATATTCCTCACAGAACTAGAAAAAATATTTTAAAATTCATATGGAACAACAAAAAAACCCATGTAGCCAAGACAGTCCTAAACAAAAAGAACAAAGCTAGAGGCATCGTGCTACCTGACTTCAAACTATACTAAAAGGGCACTGTAACCAATACAGCATGGTACGAGTACCAAAATAGACACATGGACCAATAGAACAGAGTAGAGATCTCAGAAATAATACTATACATATAAAACCATCTGATTTTCAATAAACCTGACAAAAGCAAGCAATGGGGAAAGGACTCCTTAAATGGTGCCGGGAAAACTGGCTAGCCATATGCAGAAAACTGAAATTGAACCACTTTCTTATACTTTATACAAAAATTAACTCAAGGTGGATTAAAGACTTAAGTGTAAAATCTCAAACCATAAAAATCCTAGAAGAAAATCTAGGCAACACCATTCAGGAAATAGGTATGGGCAAAGATTTTATGATGAAGTTGCCAAAAGCAATTGCAACAAAGTCAAAAATTGACAAATGGGATGGAATTAAACTAAAGAGCTTCTGCACAGAAAAAGAAACTATCAGGGAGAACAAACAACCTACAGAATGTGAGAAAATTTTTGCAATCTACCCATCTGAAAAAGGTCTAATATCCAGAATCTACAAAGAACTTAAATTTACGAGAAAAAAAAAACTATCAAAAAGTGAGCTAAGGACACAAACAGACACTTCTCAAAAGAAGATATTTGTGCAGCCAACAAACACATGTAGAAAAGTTCAACTTCACTGATCATTAGAGAAATGTAAATCAAAACCACAATGCAATATCATCTCATGTCAGTCAGAATGGTGATTATTAAAAAGTCAAGAAACAACAGATGCTGGTGAGGCTGTGGATAAATAGGAATGCTTTTACACTGTTGGTGGGAATGTAAATTAGTTCAGCCATTGTGGAAGACAGTGTGGCAATTCCTCAAAGATCTAGAACCAGAAATACCATTTGACCCAGCAATCCCATAACTGGGTATATACCCAAAGGAATATAAATCATTCTATTATAAAGATACATGCACATGTATGCTCATTGCAGCACTGTTCACAATAGCAAACACATAGAATCAACTCAGATGCCCATCAATGATAGACTGAATAAAGAAAATATGGTACATATACATCATGGAATAATATGCAGCCATAAAAAGGAATGAGATAATGTCTTTTGCAGGGACATGGATGAAGCTGGAAGCCATCATCCTCAGCAAACTAACACAGGATCAGAAAACCAAACACATGTTCTCACTCATAAGTGGTAGCTCAGCAACAGGAACACATTGACATGGGGAGAAGAACAACACACACCAGGGCCAGTCGACTGGGGAGCTCACAGAGGAAGAGAGAGCATCAGGAAAAATAGCTAACGCATGCTGGGCTTAATACCTAGGTGATGTGTTGATAGTGCAGTAAACCACCATGCACACGTTAACCTGCACATTCTGCACGTGTATCCTGGAACCTAAAATTAAAAAAAATATTTTTTTTAAAAGAAAGAAGTTTATGTCAGAATATCATGAGGCTGGGCCAGGTGGCTGAGGTGGAAGGATCACTTGAGCCCAGGGGTTTGAGAGCAGCCTGGGCAACGTAGTGAGATCTGTCTCTACACAAAATAAAAAAATTAGCTGGGCAGGATAGTGCGTGCCTGTAGTGCATACTTGTTTGGGAGGCTGAGGTGGAGGGATTGCTTGAGTTTAGGAAGTTGAGGCTGCAGTGAGCCATGATAATGACACTGTGCTAAAGCCTGGGCAACAGAGCAAGACCCTGTCTCATAAAGAAAAAAAAAAGAAATCATGGGAGTCTTGTTGATGTTTTACAATTTTAGGGGGACTCAGATTATTTCAAAACATATGCATAGGAATGAGCCTTTATTACAGTTTTTAGATCAAATAACTAAGATTTCCTAAAATGTGATGTTATATCTTTGTCCCTTTCCCCATTAAACACTGAGTTCAGCAAAAAAAGTGACTGAGTCTTAGTCATCTTTTTATTCCTAGTACTTAGTACAGTGCTGGCATGTTGTACGCGCTTAATAAATGTTAGCTGGAAAATTGAAGTGTAATAGAATGAGTAAATAAATATGTCCAAATTGTGTAATAGAATGATTAAATAAATATGTCCAAAGTTCTTTTTGGATTCAGAGTGAGTAAATAAATAGGAAAGGCTGTGTCTCAATAAAATTTTATTTACAAAAACAGGCAGTGGGCCAGTCTGGCTCATGGGCTGTAATTTGCTCAGCTCTGGTGTAGATCACAAGTTCTTATAGCCTCTAGGCAATTCTATCATATAGCAACCTTCATGGCAAGTTTGAGATTTTAAGTATACCTAAATAGTTAATAGAGTTAAACACAGTTCGCTTCTTTTCCAGACTGTATTTACTACTTGCCTCAGACATCCCTTCTGGTGCAAAGGGAAGTAAGTCATTCGTTCCCAAGGGTGAGGTCTTCCTTAGTTTCTGTTACATTCTGTAGCTTTTTTGTGAATAAAGTCTGAATGAAGCAAAGCTAAGCAAACAGGATGTGCTCGAATGAATAGCAGTTATTGACCTGGAGTGGAGATATTTCTTTCTGTAGTATTAAAACATGAAGTTAAATTCTTAAGTTCACACATGATACTCTGATTTATAAAAGCTTATGAGGGGTGGCATACAAACACCAAGGCTGTCTCCAAATGGAATGTTTGCGAACTTATGAACAGCTGAGGTCATGGACAAGGATGGCCAGGTGGGAAGGTAGGAATAGAGGCAAACGTCCTTTGTTGCTGTTTTATGTAACTGATACTTTTCTTAGGGCTTGCAGGGGAGTGTTCTTTGGGACAAGTAGATGGCAGGCCTGAAATGTCAGGTAGCCAGGGGAAAACAAACATGGGGCATTTGGCCAGAGCTATTTGACCTACTAATTCTTTGCCTAGGAATTCATCCTAAGAAAAAAATTAAGGATGTGGGTATTGATTTAGCTACAGGCTTGTTCACAGCGTGGTTCTTAAAAAGTTTTTTTTTTTTTCCAGATCAGTGAAAATATTCCCAAGTGGAGGAGTAACTAAATAAATGATGGTATATTAATACATAGAAATTCAGCCAGAGAACATGATGCTATAGATAAGTATTTAATGATACAAAAAGATATTCACCCTATTTTGTTAATTGAAATAAACTTTACAATATGTCTGTACAGAAAAGTATCAGAAAATGTCTATTTTCCCATACCCTCAACACCACTCTATTGTATAACCTGATTTTCATTTTGAAAAATTTATACACAGACATCATCTACATACATACATGCATGCATACATACATACATACATACAGGCTTCAGTAGAATTAGTTTGTTAAGGGCATGAACTGTGACAGGCCTGGCTTTGAATCTCAGTGTTGTTACTCAAGGTCTTTTTAATTTTTAGCAAGTTCCTTACATATTCTCTGCCTCAGTTTCCCTATCTTTAAAATGAGGATAAGCTCACTTCTTACTTTCAGTCTCAATTTCTCTCAGCACAGTAGGTGTTCAAGAGGTATTTGTTGAATGAACAAACTGACCGTCACTGTTGGTGCTCAGTAAGTTATTATTTTATACAAAAAATCAGAATTTAAATGCTAAACTCTTTTAAGAACTTGGTAAGAGAATACGTTTAAAGGTAACTCTGAGAGTAACCTTGTTGTTTATGAAACTGTCTCTGCCATAACCACATGAGTCTTTCATCGCTGAAGTTATTCTGAAGGCAGAGTTGGGGGAGGGTAGGATGTTGGCACTGAAAAGGACTTGAGAAACAACCCAGTCTCTATCTATTGAGAAGGTGAGATTTTCTGGTCTGAGAGCCAGAAATCAAATGCATTACCCCAAGTGAGCTCAAGTCAGAGCAGAAACTAGAATCCAGAGCCCTTGATCATAAACTTGCAAAGTTACATGGGAAGTTAGGTAGGGTAAACAATTACGGTGATATGATAAACTCCCTAAAGAGCAGGGAAAGGCATGCATATGTGTGTTTGTGTGTGTGCAATAGGTTGTGTTGAAACGATGGCATTGAGATATTTTTAAAAAGAAACTAGCACTTCTTTTTTTAGAGTGAGAAAAAAGGACTTTGTATCATTATTATTATTTCTTGCATTCATTTACTAGCATTCACAGTAATCGGTGAATGGTTTGGAGAGTGAAGAGGAATCATAGATGCTGCTTTCACTCCTGCAGCAGATATATGGTAATTGGGCAAGCATTTTAAATGTGTAAGTTCGGCCTGATAAGCACCAGATCGCCACAGAAAGTTCACACCAGATCTTGTACAGAGGTGTACAGTTTTGCACTGAAGCCTGAACTAAAAAGAGTTCACTTACTGTTTATTATTTATCATGTTTAGCTTTCATTCCTAAAGGAATAGTACTTCTTTATTTTAAAATAATTAACTTACATGTAAGTACCATATTATACTTATTTTTTAAAAAGAAACACTGTGGCTTTTTATTTTTTAAAAAAACTAGGCTTTTAAAAATGGGATATTTGAATCTACATAAAATATTTCTCTATGTTTATTGCATAAGGCAATGAACAAAATAAAGATTTAACCTTAAGAAAAATTAAGATTTATGATTTGTAATATGAAATGCAGAAAAAATTCTACACATAGCATGAAATGTTTATTTGCTAATTTAAGTTGGTCATAGTAGTATGCTTATACCCATGTGTATATCAGCGAATTTTCCTTTGCATTATTTTAATACTCACTTTTAAAATACTTCTTATAGCAGTTTACTAAATTACAAATACAGAACTTAGTTAAGCACCCAAGGTAATTTATGTATTTGTTCTGTTTACAATAGCTTTAACTTAAATTTCTAGTAAAAATGGCCATTGTCATAAGGAAATATATGTTATTTGCTGTTTAAACCCAAGCTCTCAGAAACTGTTCTTGAAGAATCTTTGGTTTGATATTTCATTTCCATTCATAGTCCAAACATTTCTTGTATGTTTCTGTGTGGTTTATATATATTTTTTCACCTGAGGACCTTTATTTATTTATTTATTTATTTAGAGACGGAGTTTCGCTCTTGTTACCCAAGCTGGAGTGCAATGGCACGATCTCGGCTCACCACAACCTCCGCCTCCTGAGGTTCAGGCAATTCTCCTGCCTCAGCCTCCTGAGTAGCTGGGATTACAGGCACGCGCCACCATGCCCAGCTAATTTTTTTGTATTTTTAGTAGAGACGGGGTTTCACCATGTTGACCAGGATGGTCTCGATCTCTTGACCTCGTGATCCACCCGCCTCGGCCTCCCAAAGTGCTGGGATTACAGGCGTGAGCCACCGTGCCCAGCCCAAGACCTTTATTTAGAATTTTAAGCTAAGTATTTTTTTCTTTGAATAATTTATCCTTTAAAGTCCCTTCCTTTCTTTTGTGTCTCTGTGATCAAGGAGATGGGAACTAAACAAACACTGGTAAGTGTTATGGTACTTGAGAAAGTAGTTTGGTTAGATAAGTCTCCCAATTGGAGTGTCAACCCAGAGAGAGGAGGAGGAGGTAGAAAATCACATCCAAAATGCTTACAAAGTCACTGACTTGTGATAGAGAAAGAGCCTGAGACACCATCCCTATGTTGAATTGAAGGAAAAATCAAGAATGTCAATTTTAGCCATTGAAATTGTCTTATAGTGCACAGGAAGCACTAATTTGCTGAGACATCTTTTGGCAAACTTACATGTAGAATCTGCTAGATCCTGTTGTTATTTATGTGCAGTTGTGCCTGCAGCCAGGGAACTATCTTTCTGGACTTGCTTCTTTCTAACTGAGAATAAAGGCTTGAGGAATATAGGAGATGTCAGTAGCAACAAGCAACTTGAATTCCTCAAGATAAAGACCATGGCTAGGAAGAATTGAGCAGGCAAGTGGAGGTTACTGACTCTGCATTAATAAAAAATTTACGAGAGTACAGAACAAATCATGCCAGGCCATCTTTATCGTTTTCTAGGTGGATGTGCAAGATTAAAGAAAGGAATTCAATAGCTGTAATATCTGGAATTGAGTAAATCATCTAATTCAGTGTCTCCACAAATCTTTGGGGGCAGTGAGGGCAGGGGCAGAAGAGGGGGAGACCCTCAATGAGAATTGGCTCTGAGCACCGTCATGTGGATTCAATTTGGCTGTTGTAATAAATTACAATGGAACAGGGTCCACTGGGACAATGTTGGGATCAATCGAAGGTCAGGCTGTAACATCTCCAGCAGTGGTCTGGAAGAATGGATAACACACTTTATTAAGCTTGGCAGTCCAGGAGGTTCTGGAACTGTTGTGGTCACCACCACTGTCATTAGCCTTTATGAAGCACCTGTTGGGTATGGGGCACCCTGTGGGTTGTTAGATGAAAGATGGAATGTGTATGATTGCCCAAATGGTCAACCTGTTTAAAAATGATGATGATAGGTACAATTCATTGAATACTTACAAGGCTGCCATGCATAGTACTAAGACTTTTTCATGGATTATTTCTTTTAATCCTAATGATAACCTTTGAAGGGCAAGGGTTTCTTCCCATTTTACAGATGGGAAAAAGGAAGTAGAGAGAATTGCTGTGGATAATGCAGCTGATTAGTAGCAGCAATAGGTAACTGAACTGAAGTAGTCTGGATTTTACTCTTAACCATTATCTCTGCATATAGAAATCTTTATGTGCTCATGAAGAAAGACTGTTTGTTTGTTAGTTCCTTCATTTGTGTGTTCATTCAGCAAACATATTAAATATACTTTAGATGTTCCCAGTGTAGTATAGATAGAACTCATTCTAAGATAATTTTTTTAAGTGGTAAAGTTTGACTCTGATACAGTTATAAAATGAACACATGTTAAAGATTTTACTTAACTCATTAATCAGCAAGGGAACCAGGCAGATGTTAGAACCGGATAGAAAATTCAGAAAACAGACACATTTGTAGATCAGGTATATTGAAATGAATGTACAAATGCAGACAAAGCTGGCTTTTTCCCAAGTGCAGAGGGGAAGTCAACATAACCGCTACTGGACAGGCCAGAATCTGCATGTTTGTAGTCAGGAATTATTTTCATTGCTATCAGTAATTTACAGTTTACCAAGTTGTACAATAGCTCAAAGACAATAAAAGACTAGAACCAGTTAACCTGAAACGGTACAATCTGAACATTTATTTTCCATTGAAGCACAGTTTTGTGTTTTGTTTTTTTTTCCTATAACATTAGGGAAAGAATTGTGATGTGGCACAATGGAATATGATTTAGGATAAAAGACTTAAATATAGAGAATACATCCAACTCTCCTTAGCTGCTTAGAGAGGACTTCCGGGCAAAGGTGGAAATTAAAATAAGAATCATTGAGCCCAAAGACACCTCAGTTTTCAGATCAGGAAACTGAATCCCAGAGATCTGAAGTAAGTTGTCCAAAGTCACTTACTTCCTGTAGCTGATTATTAGCAGCAATAGGTTACAAACTGAAGTAGACTGGATTTTATACTTAACCATTATCTGTGCATATAGATATCTCTATGTGCTCGTGGAGAAAGACATTACAAGAGTACAAGAAGCCTTATAATTTTCTGGCTTTCCATGATCCCCTCATTGACTCTTAGCCAGGGAGAGTGGCTAAGGGCCCTGGACCAAAGTTTGTGTGGTAGAGAAGGAAAGACCAAATGTATTAGGGTTCTCCGGAGAGACAGAACCAATAGGATGTGTGTACATAAAGAAAAAGATTTAAGAAATTGGCTCATGCGACTATGGGGACTTTGTGAGTCCAGAATCTAATCAGGCTGGAGGCCCAGGAAAGAGTTGCAGCTTGAGTCCAAGGCTGCCTGCTAGTGAACTAGGAAGAGCTGATGCTGCAGATGAAGTCTGAAGGCAGTCCGCTGAGGAATTCCTTCTTGCCTGGGGGAGGTCAGCCATTTGTTCTGATTGGATGAGGCTCTCCCACATTATGGAGGATTATCTGCTTACATAAAATTCACTGATTTAATGTACCTCATCCAAAAACACTCTCATAGAAACATCCAGAATAATGCTTGACCAAATATCTAGGTACGATGGTCCAGCCAAATTGACACATAAAATTAACAATCACATATCATCAGACGACTGAGAGACTTTGTCTTTTCAGAAGTGATTGGGGTGGTGGCAGAGTTGGTAGGGATGACATTAATACCAGGCACCTGGAATGCGGTGTGGCGAGCAATCAGAAGGTTATGAACCTGAAGGTAAAACTTTTCCAACCTCATAACTTTCCCAAGAGTCAGCCTTTGGAATAATTCCAAGGGCCGTAACAGTTACAGAGACCAATTGCAGGTCTGTACATCTGCCTTGTCAGGCTATGTCTACCTAAACGTTAAGGGGAGGCATGGGTTCAGGAGGGGTTTCCGGGTAGTCACAACTCATGAGTATGTTTGGATATCAGGAATTACATACAACCAGAGCACAGCTGTTTATCAAATGCAGGCATCGTGCTACAAAAATTTGCAATATGAATTGAAGATTTGTTTTACAAGTACGTCTCTGAAAATCACATTGATTATATCACTGTAAGAATACCTGATAAATAACAGTCAATTGGAGAAGAATTTAATGTAGAACATTATGCAAAGTAATATTATTTAAAATTCTGTTATTTGAATATTTATACCAAACTAAAGAGGTAGATCATTATATTTCTTACCTTTCTCTATTCTTTTTTTTAAACATACTATTTCACCTTTCAATACAATCTATCATTTACTCATTAATTGTATTTATTTTTCATCTGCCTCCCTCTGTTGGAATCTCAGTTTTATAAGGACAGAATCATTGTCTGTTTTGTGTACTGATGTATCCCAAGTGCCTAGATCGGCATCCACCATGTAACAGGGACTTAATCAATGTATGTGAAATACATTAAGTGAATCTCCCACTAAATCTTCACAACACCCACATGTCAGTGAGGTAGGTACTGTTTGGATTCCAGTTTAACAGATGAAAACAAGGTTTTGGGAAGTTGCTTTGGTGTTGCATTTTAGGTACATCTTAGAGAAGCTGAAGAACCGTGCAGCTACACCAGAACACAACCCAGTCAGCTGGGGTCTTGATAGGGGCTTTACAATTAAGAAGAATCCAACCGTTCTGAAGATTTTATAGGCCCAAAGCAAAACCAAGAAATGAATAAGCAATGTGGGGCCTGATGCTGACAGATTACAAGAAAGAAAGAAAAATTTACCAAAAAATGTTAAGATGAGGAGTTATTATTTAATAGGTACAAAATTTTAGTTTTGTAAGATGAAAAGCGTTCTGTAGCTGGATGGCAGTGATGACTGCACAGCAAACGATATGAACGTACTTAATGCACCTGAACTGGAAACTTAAAAATGGTTGAGATGGTAAATCTTGTCTGTACATTTTACCATAACTAGAAATAAAATACAAAAAATAAAAGAAGTGTTAAGATGTAGAGCTATTGTTTATGATGTGTTTATGGAGGAAGGAGGAGAAGGTAAGAAATACAAGGATCTTATTAGGCGAAATGGGAGGAAAAAAAGAACTGAGGTTAAATTTTGGCTTATCTCTTTCCTTTCTCTGTGGCTTAGACATGTTCCTTACCCTTCTCAGCCTTAGTTGTCCTCATATCTGTGATGAACATGATCATGGTACCTACCTCATAGAGAAGTCATGAGGATTCATGGAGAATGAGGGAAAAAGCTCAGTACAATGACTGGCGTCTAGCAAATCTTTTTTTTTTTTTTAAGAGAATGCCTAATCAAGTGACCAGGGAAGGTGGCTTCATTCTTTGCAATCCCTTAATGTATAGATTGACTTTTCAATAAAGCAGTTGAGTGCAGGATTAAGAGCTCTAAGAGACCAAAACCGGCCAGAGAGCACTTGTCACATCATCTCTTCTATTCTCTACTCAGAGGGTATTAAGTAATGACCAGCTATTACCAGCAGAGATCTCTCTGGTCTTAAAGGTTGACACCTATGTCCAGGTAGTGCCAGGAGACCCCCAGCTCTCTCACAAGGCCCATACATAATAATGTAGGATGCAAACATAATTGGGAAACAGATTTTGTCCAGATCATCTTCAAGGACATGACCTGGTCAGTGTTGTTGATTTGTCTCTTTCATTTCTGAGGTGGTTGACAGTGAGGCCACTGAGTTGTAACTTTTCCTTTCTTACCTAGGGCACTGAGAAGTAGGTTTCTTCTGTTTCCCAAGAGAAACAAAGTCATATCAAGCATGCAACACCCTCATGACATGGAGGAAACTCTAAAGACCAAATAACATTTCATGTCTACTTTCTCTTCCTTTATGGGGACTTTCATAAATTATCTCTTAGGAGTCAAGCAGACCAAAGCTTGTATCCTCTAGGGATTGGTGTTCAAAAGCATATGTCTCCAGATGAAGGAAGAATTGTCACATGGCAAAGGTTAAGCTCTTGTTCTGGTGAGACAGGATGGACTGAGGGTTATGTGGCCATCGCTCAGTGAACGTTACTATATACCAGAGATGAATTTGCTAGGAAGCTAATGGTGCTTAAGTTCGTACCCCCTCCTTTGCACAAGTCTCTTCCAAAACTCTGGCAGTGTATTCTCATGTTTATGTTTTTGTAAATTTTGCAAAAGTAAGATTTTTCTTTAAAGAACCCCCCTTCCACACTGCTATCAAATTCAGGCCCCATAAAAACCTGGAGCCACCCGGGCTGTTATTTGTTGTTGAAATGTGGGCAGACAGAACCAACCACAATGTGGCAATTCTCAGCACGAGGGCATGCAAGTGCAGAGAGAGAGGGGAGACTCGGAGTGGGATTGGCCAAGAAGTGGAGATGGAATGAATTCACTGAAAATAAGAAGAGTCTCCCTGCAGCTGGATTGTGCTAATGATGGGGCTGATAGGCCCCTGGAGAGTGGCAGATTTGGAAGCCAGCCTCCATTACCTCTGCAGTTTGTCTGTCTCGCCTGTTATACAGGACATTCTAGTAGGAAAAGCACTGCTTGAGCTCTTTGGGGCAAACTTAATGACTAACGTCTTTTAAGTCAAATTTCCTCTGAACAATAGGAGCTAAGGTTGTATATCAGAACCAGACATAAATATATTTGGCCATGGATTACCATAAAATTTACTGGTGCTAAAGATAATCAAACCATTTCACTTTCCATGTATTTTATTGTCTGAAAAAAAAGTGGTATCACTCCTTGGAAGGGAGGAAAATGATTTGCTTCATTTGCTATTCTGCTGGGAGAGGAAATCTCTGAAACTCAAAGGCAACTATAACTGTCTTTTCTCCCCTAGGTCTGCCCTCCCCATCAGGGAATACTGCCATCCCAGCTAGAACGCACCTTCTTTCAGCCTACCCAGGTTTTACAGCACAAAGGCTGTATCGCATACTCTTTGCTAGCTGGTGGAAAGAGGCAAACTATTGAGCAGATGTTGATTAACAGGGCCCAGGTCGCCGTGTTTGGCATTTCAGTTTAAGTTTAGTGGGGCTTTGATAGTGTATACGCAGAGGACCAGTGTCTCGCCTGAGGTAACGAATGCTGCAACCTAACACTCGCATTGTCTTTCTGAGTCTCTGTGTTGCAATATTGAATTACATCGCACTGCCACAAGGGCTGTGAGCCTCTGAAGACCGACATTTGGCCCATGTCAGATCTTAATTGCTTTTTAATATAATATTACATATGCAGAGCATGAGGGCACTTTTTGAATGACTTAATAAAAATGGAAGAACCTTGAAAACAGGCTTTTGATTGTTACTACAACAGTTTTTCAAACTTGCTTGCTTGAGTGTTGGCACAGCAACTTGGTTGTAAATGCTATTCTGAAAGAGATGCCCCATGTTTTAAACATAGACAGTATATTGAACTAGTGACTTATTAGTTGTATGAAGAGTCAAGTTATACTATCCCTTTAAGCTGCAGTTTCCTCATCAATAAAATGAGAACACAGTATCTTTTCCACAGGATTATTATGAGAGTGAAATGCTATTATGGATGTTAAAAGTATCCAGCAGGGGGGACAAGGTACCCAGCAGAGAAGGCAGGACATTATTGACATTTGATACATTATATAGCCAATCATATTTAAATAGGCTATCATATATATGAAAGGCATTTATTCAGCAATAAAACTGTATTCCCATCATGTTCCACATCGAGTTTTCATTCATATGTTATCTCAAAATTGGGTGCAGTGGTTTGAAATGTAGTATCTCTGGAATTTTTACTTTGAAACCCTTGAACTAAATCTCCCCTGTGCAACGATGTTTGTTTTTCCTTATTCCAGTTCAAAGCAGATTCGTCACTCTGGCCCATGTGTGGGCACAGTCCTGCTATTACTTCTCTTTAAGCACTGCCTGACATTTCCTAAAAAGCCATGGGTCGGGAGGCAGGTACTATACACAATTTTATTAACAGGCCAACTTTATATCATTCTCTTCTGTTTTCCCAAAGAATATAACTTTAAGCCTAAAAACAAAATGGGTATAATAATTGCCATATAATTGTGAGCTGTTAGTGATGTTTAACCTATCGGGAACTTGAAGGATGAGTTTACAGATGAGTCAAAGGTATGCTTTTGAATAAAGTATCTCACCCTATGCAGTGGCGGCGGTGTGGTGTGGGGGGAACCATGAGCTGCAGCTGGTCTGTCTGCCTCTTTGTATCTCCTACAGCTTTGAGGAGGTTACAGTTTTATTGCCTGGAATTAAGAGGGGAGAAATGTAAACGGCTTCAAGAGCTTTGAAGTTTTGGTTTTAAAGGTTAGGCTGGTTAAGGTTTTACTTAAAAAAAAAAAAAGTCAACTTCTTCTTAATGATGCCACCTTACATTGCAAAGGGGCCTTGTAATTTTCATAGGGAGCATGTTATCCCATTTGATTCCTTTCTTAATCCTATGGAGTCATCAGGGCAGATATTATCATGCCCATTTTTTTATAGATGAGGAAGCTGAGATTCTAAAGTGGTTAAATGGCTTGATTGAGATCATGAGATACAAAAGCAATGGGAATCATGTTTTCTGGCTTCCAGTAAATAATAATTGCAACAATAATCATAATGGCAAGGACATATAAAAGGTCAGGAAAATGTTTTATATGTCAGCTGTTGTGCTAAGTTCTCGATGTGTCTAACTTGGGTGCCACCTGAGGTTACCCTCTCGAGATATCAATATAGCTTGCATGTTCTACTGGATATCAAGAAACAAGCCCATCCCTCCCCAGTTCTCCCCATCCCTCACAGTGTCATCTTTCCAGAATGCCTTCCAGGTATGAATTTCTATCCTGTTACACTGTTCACTTACACCTGTTTCCCCTGTGGGTCTGGTGGTTCTGTTTACCCACTTGTGGAACACAGCCTCTTCCCTTTAACTCCTCTTACCATTCACACAAGGCAGGTGGGCAGAGCAGGCTTTCCTGAAACCTTGGGTTGGGAGAGCAGGGCTTATAATCATAACAGGGAGCACTTGAGATAATGGAGCATCAGGCTTCCCTGATTCTGCGCAAAGCTGGTGCTGCCTCGCCACGCGGAGTTTTTCATCAGTCACTTCACCTGCTTGTTTCAGCAGCTTGACAAGTGCTCAGCTTCTTCCCTTACCTACTTTTCTCCTTAGCCCACCTGACTACATTTCTTCACACTGTCAGCCCTACACCACTTGAAGATAGTGGGAAAGATGAGAGGCTGGAGGCGTGGTCTGTCAGGAGGCAGAGGAGCAGGAAGAGACTTCAACTTCACTATTTTCAGGTAGGGTGGGGCTGACAGTCCTATGATTATGCGGGAAAGATGACTACTGCTAGTAGTAGTTCATATTTCCCTAAGCAATGGCAACGCTTCTTTCAAAATGCAACTCGGGTGCCAGCTTTTAAAATTCCATTTCCCCCTTGCTTTCTATATTTGTATTAACTCTTGTAGCTACTATAACTACCTTCTGGGATAGGTGTTACTATTATCCCATTTTACCATGGATAAAATGAGGCTCAAAGACATTAGCTTACCTGCCCAGGCACACACAGAATTTAAATATCTCCTCATATTCACTGCTCTGAGGGACATCAAATGTTTTCTTAAAGGGCCAGATGGCTTCCACTGCAAATACTAGGTTCTGCCATTTGTAGCACTACAGCAAGTATAGCTGTTGGCTGGGTTTCAGTAAGTTCTGTTTACAAAAACAGGTGGTGGGTTGGAAACTGGCCTTTGGGCGGGAGTTTGCTGACCCTGCTCATTAGCATATGTCATCCTTTTCCTGTAATACTGACTCTCTAATGTCTCTAAAACCTAAAGTGGATTGAGAACAGAATCCAGAACAGGATCCATGTGGCCGCATCAGTTTGAGCTCTTTTTCTGTCTGAAAGCAACTTGTATAGCTTTTCACAGAGCAAACAGGTCTGCATTGACTGTTAAGCTGCCCATAGGGCATCCCTGATGGCGCTACCTCTGAACTCGGTCAGAGGCTTGTTGGGATTTTACAGTCCAGGCCAACAGCACGTTACTAGAATCCTGCGACTGTTTTTTGTAGTTTCTTTTAAAGGAAAGTGGACAGTTCATGCACTGCCTATATTTCTCAGTCTATTTTTCTCTCTGGGGCCACAGGGACCTGAGAGAGCATAGTTTATATTCAATTTATTGTGTCTAAAGAACTTGAGGAGTTGCTATTTTCTACATCTTGGGACACTTACTCGACAAATAAATGTGACCAGGTTAAATTTGTGTATTTTTTAATGTCTGCCCAGTGTATGGTGTTGATGGAAGTCTGTCTTGTTTTGCCGAAGTCAGCTTTTCCATCACCTACTCTGTGCAGTGGTCTCATCTCTGAGCTCTGGTTCTCAAGACCGATGTTGAAAACAAAGATATCTTCTATTTACAAGGATGATTTAAAGAAACATGAAAACTACTTTCTACTTTTCAGTTTTTCTTTTTTGGCATTTCAGTAACTTATAAGTGGCCAAAGTTTGTTCGTTCTCTCTCTCTCTCTCTCCACTCCCCCCTCCCTTTTTTGTTAAAAATACCTGTGAAGGCAGTCCATCATTATTTGCCAAGTTTCAGCTTAGAATTAAGTTTTACTGCTGGCTTATCATGTAATCCCCTGTAAATAGGGGTTTGTAATGAAAATGTTGAAACCACCTTAATCTGCTGGTAAATGTTTTCATTCTAGCACTTATCTGAGTTCCAAGTGGGCCTTGGAAAATTATTCTTGGGTCTCCTATTGAATGTATGAATCATGAATTGCATTCGTTCCTAACAAGCAGAGCAAAGTTCTGCTAAAGCCTACAGCACAGGGAAGTGCTTCATTCTGAACTGTAAATAGGTCCCACCTGCCTGTGTCTTCTCTTGGGTAGAAAGTACTTTTCAGGACTTCTGGATGCAGGCATCAGGGAATGAGTGAGGAAGGGGCTTTCCTCTGTGAAATCCTTGTATGAGTTTTTCATCTGCTTTCCTTAATGACTACCACTTTAGAAGAATCAAGGAGATGTTCCAGAGCTGCTTCTGCAGACCTAGTATTTCTAATAAGCAACTTATTAAAATTCATTTCATGTGTATGTATTGAGGGCCTACTAAATACTGGGTGTTGGGAATACAGACTGAAATGAGAGCCATGGAGTTCCTGCCCCCATGGAGTTTTGGCTTAGTGGAAAATGAATCAGTAAACAAAAGTCAAGTGAAGATTCCTGAGTTAATAACGTGACTGCAGTTGTAGGGAGTGTGATGAAGCAGTACAGGTGCTGAGAAAATATAGGAGGACTCTTCCCTTGTCAAGGACAGGATGTAGCATTTCAGAGAAAGGAGAAAAGGAGACAAGGTGTTTGCTGAGCCAGAGAGGGTGGAGTTGGGGAGCTTAGCAGTGCAAGGACGTCAGCGTGACTGGAGTAAACACACAGGGTTAAGAGGAGGCTGGTGAATTAGGCAGGGCTAAGGGAAGGCTTTGTAGGAGAGGCACGAATTTCACACTTGACCCCCATTCTTCCTTCCCTTTTTTGCTTATGAAACTGAGACAAAACAGCCTTAACAATCTACCAGCTTGTTTCTACTCTAGTCCCCTGCAGATCCCAGATCCAACTGGAGGGTGTCCCAGACTGAGACAGTAGAAAGAGTTGCATGACCATGGGCTCCGTCCTTCCCTTGAGTCTTATTGGTACAACCTTTAGACCTATCAGTATAAGCATGTTTTACTAGTCAGTTAAGAAAGTTGAGATATGACTTATATACAGTAAAATTCCTCCTTTTTGATGTCCAATCTATGCATTTAAAAAATCCATACAGTCTGTGACCATCACTGCAACCAAGATATATGACAGTTTCATCATCCTGCAGAATTCCCTCAGGCCCCTTTGCAGTCGGCCTCAGCCGCTTGGCAACCACTGATCTGTTGCTTTGTCCCAACAGGTTCCACTTTTGTACAGTGTCATATAAATGGACCCATAGATATGTAGCCTTCTGGGTCTAGCCTCTTTTGCTTGGCATAATATACTTGAGGTTCTTCTGTGTAGTTGTGAAAATCTGTATTAGTCAGGGTTCTCTAGAGGGACAGAACCAATAGGAGATATAAATATATGCGTTTATTAAGTAGTATTAACTCACAGTATCACTAGGTCCCACAATAGTCCATCTGCAAGCTGAGAAGCAAGGAAGCCAGTCTGAGTCCCAAAGCTGAGGAATTTGGAGTCTGATGTTTGAGGGCAGGAAGCATTCAGCACGGGAGAAAGATGTAGGCTGGGAGGCTAAGCCAATCTAGCCTTTTCATGTTGTTCTGCCTGCTTTATACCCTGGCTGTGCTGGCAGCTGATTGGATGGCACCCACCCAGATTATAGTTGAGTCTGCCTTTCCCAGCCCACTGACTCAAATGTTAATCTCCTTTGGCAACACCCTCACAGACACACCCAGGATCAATACTTTGCATCCTTCAATCCAATCAAGTTGACAGTATTAACCATCACAGCATCAGTAGACCATTCTTTTTTATTGTTGAGTAATATTCTGTTGCATGGGTAAACTGCAATTGTTTGTTTTTTCACTTGTTAAAGTTGTCCAATCATGACCACGTGGGGCACCCCTTCACAGAAATCTCACCTGCTTGGCTGTGGGGGCTTCCTGTCAGTCATTTCTGCTTTCACTGTGTCCTTAGCATGCACTCGCCTGCAGCAGCCAGCCTCATCTTTGTCAACACAAGTCGAGTCATGCTATCTCTATGCTCAAAATGTTACAGGCACCTACTGCCTTCAGAATAAAGATCTTTAGCATTCTCACAACATCTTCTATAATCTGGGCTATGCCTGCATTGCTGGTCTCCTCTGTACTGCCTGTTGGAACTCCTTTTTGCCTGAGGGGCTTTATATTGCAGTTCTCCCTAGCTGGTTCTTCGTATCATCTACCACTCTGCTTAGATATCACCTCCTCCAAGAGGTCTTCCTGAATACCCATCTCACATAACTCAGCTCTAAACCCCCAGCAATTACTGTTCCCTGACCTGGTTTATTTTCATACATAACACTTTGTACTTATCACTGTCTGAAGTTACTACATTTTATGTGTATGTGATGACTTTATTGACTGTGTCCCCCGTTATGCATTAGCTCTACAGAGGCAGGGATTGAGTCTGGCTTCTTCACCAGGTCTGCAGAGCTACCTGGCATACAGTAGGAATTAAACCAATATTAGCTCAATACTTAATAAATTCAAAAAATTTATAACCAGGCATATTGAGAGGGAAGATGCTTTGATTTTCTTATTAATGAAGCATTTTTCTTGTGCTGTCTTGAAACTATTTGATTCTCACTGAGACTGGACTTGCAGTGCTAATAGTATGTAGTCAGACCAGTTTGAAGTAAATGCTTATAGAAGAGCTGTTCTTGAGCATGCTGTTGGCCAATTCACATGATATATTAACAAAAATTAAAGTAGTAGGTAGATGTGTTTTTAAAAATCCAAGCACTGTGTTTAGAATGTGAGAGACTTGGTTTCAAGTCCTACTTTGCTGTCCTGTAGCAGTGTGACCCTTGTCTGTAAAATAGGGATCATTGTCACTAAATCATAGAATTGTTATGCAATTTTAATCAGCAAACAGTGCCTGACACTGGGAGGCCTCCCTCTTGGCTTATAGTTTCTTCCTGCCCCCGTCCCTGAGTTAGAGTTAGACAAAACACCAAAGTAAGTTAAGGCTTAATATTTAGATAAATATTGAGAGCAGATTTGACTTGATTATCTGAATATCATCTGAATATCTCTAAATCATTTTTAATTGTTCTTATTATTTGTTTTAAAGAAAATCACTAGGCAGCCTATTTGGGGGACTACACAGGGATTCACCCCATGAATTGCAGGGTTATTGTGTTGCTTTCCTGGAATTCCACTGCATCTAGGGCCCTGTGATATAGAAGCTGCTTCTTTTTGTGGGTACAATTCTACATCTGCAACTGATTGAATCTGCTCATGGGCTTGTACAGAAATAATTAGCCACTTGCCCCTTATTTTGAGGGTACAAGTGGCCCCTCTTGCCAGCAATTACTGAACCATGGAAAAGAGGAAGCCTAGGGGAGAGTCTGTGGAAATTTAAGCATGAGGGCAAATTGCTTTTACTTTTCAAAATTACAGCTATCTTTTTCTTTTAAAAAAGTACTTGAAAATATGTAAGCTACCTTGGAACAAATCTACTGGCAATTCCTTGCACCTTTCCCTGGATTTATCACTTCAGATATTCCCCATTTTCCCCCTTAATTTTGTTCTCAGGGCTTGTTTAAATATGTTGCGTGCTTTAAGCACTGCATTTGGTTTCACAGTTGGTTCATACTACATTTTAACTAATTATTAGTAAAGTATCTGGCTTATGAACTCCATCGTTTTTCCTCTGGAAGGACTTCCTGCTGCCTTGCAGCAGCCCCTTGCATTTTAACACTCTTTTGCAGGGAATTTTGCAATGACCTGCAGTATGGCACCTATGGATACATCTGGATTTGGATCACTTACCCCAAACATATGCTCTGATTAAGGACAGCATCTAGTATATTAAGGGACCAGAGGAGTTTGTTAACAAAGCATAGAAGTTGTTGATGGCCATCCTGAAACATTGATCTATGAGATTCCAAAATTACACGTGGGGAAGCTGCCTTGGACAATAAAAGAACAAAACACATTCTGGATCTTAATAGGAAACAAAAATTCATGAACAAAAGCAGATTGCTTCTTTAAATATCCAATTTCAGAATAAGACTATCCTCCCAGGAAAATTTAAGGAACCCTAAATTTAATTGGGAAAAGAAGCCCGGGTTTGCATTTTCTTCAGTGTCAGGCTAGCAGATGAGATTGAATTTTTGACACTTTGCAGAAGACAGACTCCTTTCCATTAGTGGAATGAATCTGGGGCCTGCCTCAGTATTTTGCTTTGTAAATTCTGCATGTGCTGTAATCAGACCTCTTAAATGCAGATGGTCACTGCTGGAAGGACTGAACAACATTAAACTTTGAAAGAAAGAAAATGAAAGCCTTTCTTAACTATTTCAGCTCATCTGTCCAGCCCCAGGGTTTAGATCACAGGCCTACAGGGTGACTGTTCATAATCTTTTTGTGCCTCTTCTCTCTCATGGGAGAGATTCAATACATGGGAGATTCCATGAAGTTCATTTACCAGGACCTTGAGAAGCAAAGAATATCCAGAATTTGTTTCATTTGTGCTGAAGTTCTGTCCATTAGAATTTACCAGGTCTCATTATTTTTATGGGTATTTGTTATATCTTCAGCCTCTTTGTTTTATCATTGGCCTCTGGTGGGTTCTAAGTGAAGACAGAATATAGATATGATTGTCATAAGTAACTGGTGACTCCCCATTGAAGAAGCCTTTCACAGAGATGGAATCTTTGCACGCCCTTTGCTTTCTCATGAAAGATTTCCCTACGAATGCAAACACCACTGATGTCTATGCTGTTCTTAAGAAGGAAGGTGCAAGGGAGGAGGAGCTGCCTCGCCAACCCCCTCACCCCCAGCTTCTTCCTGGACCCATATCCTGTGGGCATCTCCTAAATGGCAGTGAATAATGCTTTGGAATACTCAGACTTTTGAAAAATAAGTTCAGTACTGGAGATTAAGGGAGAACATTGCCAATTTTTCTTGAAAAGTTGATGGGTGAGGGAGAAATGGGGAGTGACTATTATTTTCCAGACTCCAGTTCTATGTAAAAATGCTTCAGTTTGAGTGTTTCCAAAAACTCTGGCCTATGGGACTAGGAGATCAAAAATCACATGTAGCATTTGTTAAACATGTGGATCATCATACTTCTCCCTGGATCTACTGAACCAGCACTTCTAGTCAGGGGCCCAGGAATCTGCATTATCAGGTATTCAGATGATTCTCATTTGCAGTTGAATTTGCAAGCCACACTATTTTTGTGTAATTTTTATATTTTAATAATTGAGCGTATTTTTTTTGCAGATGTGTGATTCATCACAACACAGTGAGTGATAGGAATATGATGACCTCCTGACTGTATAGAGATGTGTAAATCATTTGGATGCTGGTGTGTCTCAGAGGCTGCTGAATTATATTCTTACTGGCTTTTTGTCTACCCATTGCTTTGTTCCAATGAAGAACATAACTCATTGTGTCACAAAAAATTCTTCAGAGGAATTTTTGACCTTAACCTCATGCAAACTCTTCATTTCCAGAAATCCTTTTATGTTTAGTTTCCAAAATATTTGATATAAATGTTAAAGGTGCTCAAAGTTACTGTATAGCCTTTATGAATTTTAGATGCAACACTGTGGCTTTAGTCAGAATGCTAGGTATGATTATACATCCCTATAGAAACCCATCTGAAGTGAAGGGGATTTGTGGCACAGGTAGGATCCATCTTTGAGGTCCTTAGCAGGGCTATTCAAAACTGGGTTCTGGAAGGTTAAGGCTGTGGTATGTCTTGCCATGTAAGTAGAACACATTGTTAAAGAATCAAATGCACAGGGAAGAGAAAAAACATGCTGAATTAGTAAATGGTCTTCCCATAGGTCAGGCTCATGTATCTAATTAAAAAAGTCTTATGGTTCTTTTTACATTTCTTGATGTTTCTAAAATGAAAATGAAAAGTAGATTTGGAAATTTGCCTTTAATTCTTGCTGTTAACAGAGCCCTCTTTTAAAGATAGCTTGATGTTGGTAAAATGTACTTTAATCTCTATTTCTAAAGCTTTATGCCAACTAAAAAAGAATTCTAACATACTCTGAGGTTATTTTATAGATTATATTGACAGTGAGCTTCAGTTTTAAAGTGCATTTTTCTAATCTACCACAAAATACATTCTCTAGCCACTAGAACTATTGCTTTGGTGGTTTCTATTTCCAGCACATGTTACTATGTTTTTGAAATGGAACATTTGCTGTAGGGGACAGAACATTTAGCATGAAGGATACTAAGCAATAACAAAATAAATTGTCTGCAAATAACGATGTAGGGTGCTTTGACATAATGTTTCTATTTTTCAGTCTAGTAGTTCATCTCCCTGTCCTTACTCTGGGTTTGTATTTGATTTGGGGAGAGAGAGTTAGGATTTGTTTATTTAGGAAGTAGATGCAAGAGTCCAAAAATGAACCACGTCCTAATCCTGCCCCCAGTGACTCTTATAACAACATTGTGGAGGATTTCTTGAAATGTTATCTGTTCTTAAGAGGAAGTTTTCTGCAATATGAGTATTTTATCCTATTAAGTATTTCTTAAATTAAATTAAAGAGCATAGATAGAGTACTTTAAGTTGGAAAATAGTTTCTTGAGTACTGAAGTGCTGTCATTTCCCCCCCAAATGAATATATACTTTTAATCTCAAATTTAGTTTATTGTATTATTTCATTTTTGAACTCAGGAAATAAATCTCTTCTTTTTATTTCCTCCATAGGTTTCAAACATTTAGCTCCTAAAGTTATATAATCTCTTAAAAAAAGTAAAAGATCATAACCAAATTTAGAATTCAAACCAAAGACTATACATAAAATAATTCTTAAAAAAAAATCCTAAAACCCCAAGAACACAGTCAAAATTGTGAAAAGGCATCAACTTGAAGTAATTTAAATAACACAGTTTTATAGTGTCAGAATGACCTTGAGAAAATGTTTCCCCAAACAAATTCTCCCTTAAATAATTCTTTCAGACAGAGTCTTGAAGAGCAAACTCTCTTGAAGTGAATTGTTTTCTTTGATGCTGTTCTTTTTCCTGAAAATCCCAGAGGACAGAATATTTGGTTTTAACTTAAGATAATGAAAGTAATTTTCCTTTGAGAACTAAGTTTTCAGCCGAATTGTAAAACCCGTCTGCAGGTGAGATTTAATTTAATCCTTTGAGTACTTAAGAAGCATTCCTGAGACAGTGGCCAAGAAAGTGACAAGATTAGCACTTTGTTTATTGACAGTGTGTGGACAAGAAAATACTTTTATCCTGAAGAGTTTAATGATATTTTTTTAAGTGATCTTACTGGCAAATCTTAATTACTAAAATATACATTATTTAAATAGCCAAAGATTAGATGATACACTTAAATTTTAAAGTTAGTTGCAATTGAATTGTAGATGAGGAATTAAATAGCAACAAAGCAAGCATGAAAGGCAGGTAGTATCTTGTCAACTAAATTTTAAGTTTAGAATAGAGTTTGAGGGTAGAAAATGAATGTATGAGCATTGAAAGAAAATGTGTCAACGAAAATCTGTGGAAGATCTGTGATATATTTCTCAGAATCAGTCACCTACATGTGGTTTTCATGAGATTTTAAAGATTAAAAAATTTTTTTTTACTTGTCCTATTGCTTCCTTCTTAATTCCTCCTTTTTTTTTTTTCTAAATGTCGGTATTTCCAATAAGCAGACCAATTTTTCTGATGTCAGACACAATTTGAATAAATAAAGAAGTCCATTAAAATGAAAGGTGTATGCATGGTTGAAACTTGATTCCAAAGCTGTATAACATACAGCAATGACTTTCCAATAAAATTAGTGCCATAAAAAATTCTTAATCATTTTCTGTTCAATGTATGCAAATGTACTTTTGCCACATACAATGATCCCATTCTGTACACTCTGCTTTTTATTTTATTTGGGGAGTACAAAATGTTAATAAGGTAGAATATTTTACATACTGAAGTTGACAGGTCTTCAGGTTTTTATGTGGAAAACAAACAAGAATAAATCTTCTTTCTGACCATCATGATATCCAGCAGAAATGACTTTATGTTAGGAGTTTTTTTTCTTTTGCGGGGCTCCAGACCTCTCAGCATCTCTGTCATCCTCTCAGTACATTTAGCCATGGTTAGCAAACCATAAGATCTTGTCTGCAGTAATCACTTAGTAATATTTTGAAATCATAAACTATTTCTAGAAATTCCTTTGGATTTTGCTTGCCATTCTATCATTGGAGTTTTTCAGGATGTTCCATTTTAGGACAATTTGGGGATGTTTTAAATTTGCTGCCTATTCATTTATGTCTATAGGAAAAATTAACAAAATTTCCTACTATTTGGAAGCATACTGTCTTGGTTAGGGGTTTGGACCACATTCTAAAATTAGTTTTAAGAGAAAACAAATTGTATAAATGTTCTGAAATTCAGTTAAGCGCTGAGCTTGGGAAGCTGGTACTTTTATTTTAGACTACCTTATTCATTGAAGTCAGACTGCTGATGATAAAAGAGCATTCTAGACCTTTAAATACTGATTACACACTTTGGAGAGTGGTCTTTTTTTCTGCTTTCCCCCGTTCATTTGAATTTGGGCTTTGGTAGAGCTTGCATAGTGCAGTATCTCAAATATTCCACAGGGTGTCATGATGTGGTTGGTTGTCCTCAGGAACACTGTTTGGTAGGAGGTAATTTGAACCAAGCCTTATCCACTGTTTAAATGGCTGGTTCATTTTGTTTTCAGTCGAGGAATATTTACTGAGAATCTCCTATGTGCCAGCCCCACGATAGGAATGCAGATCTTAGTGATACTGGGAAGCTCCTCTTCTTCACTGTGTGTTTGGCATTTCAGCCAACAGAATATTTTTCAACACAGTGAGTTGGCGTGAGTGTGTTTGAATTTATTTCCCATGTAGCTTTATGTCATTTGGGAATGAATCTGAAATAGAAGATCAGGTTTTGCAAACAACTCAATTCCCCAGTTAGAAACTTGTTCCTTTCCCTCCTTCATCTCGTGGGAATGTGTAAGCTTGCAGGTGCAGGAAGGGGCTGAGAGTTCCTTCTCTAAAAGGCTCCTGGGGTAGTCATGGGGAGGCTGAAGCAGGAGCTAAGGCTTCTGGGGTCCATCTGAGTGTGAACCTTATTTCGCCACTAATTTGCTGGGTCGTCTTAATCAAGTTACTTTGCTTCTTTTCATTTCAAATATTTGGTATTTTCAAAGAGTAAGTGAAATAATCTTGTCTTTTAAAAGCACTTAGTGACTTCCATTTCTACAACAGCGTGTCATAAAGTCACTAATACTTGCTCCTTCCCTCTAAATACAATTAAGTACCTGGAAATAGTACAATAGGCAATCATAAAAGGGATCTGACAGGTAGTAAAGAAGAAAACGGATTGGCTAGGGACCTCAAGACTTGAAAAACGGCATCACAGTGAGTTTCCTGGCTTTTCTTCTTGTCTCCCATATATATCTTACTGGGCACTTGAGAACCCTGCCTACCACCCTGAATTGCCCGCAAGAACTGGTGGAGGGAAGGAATGAAAGAAAGGAAGAAGAAGGAAGTGAGAGAGGGAAGATAGAAGGAAGGAAGAAAGAGGAACAGAATGCCTGCTTTCTCTGGCCAAAGGAGTGGAACAGGAGAAGCCCAACTGGGACTTAGTAATGGCCCAGTCTGCCCAGAAATGTTGCCAGCAGAGCCCTCGGTAAGCCAACCCATTTTCCTGCCTTACACCTGCCACCTGCCAGAAGTGGTGAGCACAGGCTGCCCACAGCAGCTTCATCAGCAGAGCCAGGCTGGCTCAACCTATCACCAGCCCCAAACTGCTGCTAGAACCTCTCTGTTCCTAGCAGTGATATCAGCAACCCAGGGACGTCAGACTGAACTAACATGCTAAACAAAACAGATGACTTCCTATTAGTTAAAAGATATACATAGAATATAAATAAGAGAAGATCCCACCTCTTAAACATACATCTAAAATGTCCAAGATACAACAGAAAATCACCTGTCATATCACAAAAATCACCCATTTTACCAAGAAACTTGTGATACAAGAAAAAAAATCACAATTTTGATGAGAAAAAGACAGCTGATATGAATCAGATATTAGAATTATCTGACAAAATCTTTAAAACAAATATGATAAAATTGATTGAATAAATAATTACAAATTCACTTAAACAGTAGAAAACCTCACTGGAAGGACTCAACAGTAGAGTGGAAATGACAGAAGATAGAATCAGTGAACTTGAGGACAGATCAAGAGGACTTAATCTGAACAACAGAGAGAAAATAGACTAAAAATCAAATAAACAGAGTACAGGGACCTGTGAGACAAAGGATCTGACTTTCATATAATCAGAATTTATGAAGGAATAGAGAAAGAATAAGGGGCTGAAAAAGTATTTGAATAAGTAATGGCTGAAAACTTTCCAAATTTGGCAAAAGATAATAAACCTACAGATTCAAAGAGATGAATGGATTCCAAATACAATCAACCCCCCAAAATATGTACCAAGACATGTCATAATTAAGCCTCTGAAAACTAAAGATAAATATTCAAGAAACTAGAGAGAAATTAGTGGATATTTATATGGGAACACCAATTCAAATGACAGGGGATTTCTGATCTGACGCCATAAAGACCAGAGGACGTTAGCCCAACATTTTTAAAGTGCTGAACAAAAGAAAATGTCAGCCACAAATTCTCTATCTGGTGAAACTGTTCTTCAGAAATGAAGGGGAATTAAAGAATTCTCAGATAAGAAAATATTATGAGTATTTGTCGCTAGCATATACTTTGTGTTAGCCTTAGAGAATGGCTAAAGGGAGATGGGTGCCATAGCTCACACTTGTAATCCTAGCTACTCAGAAAAGGCTAACGCAGGAGGATCTCTTGAGCCCAGGAGTTTGTCGTTACACTGAACTATCTATGATCATGCTACTGCACTCTGGCCTGGGTGACAGAGCCAGACCCTGTCTGAAAGAATGGCCAAAGGAAGCTCTACAGCCAGAAAAGAAATAAAGTGGAATGGAAAAAAATCGAAGTAATTAATAAAAAACTGCATATAAACTATAAATAAAACAGGCTGTCTTTCTCCTTGTGGTCTTTAAGTCATATATGTGATGGCTGAAGAAAAATTGTAACAACATATGTTGTGGAGCTCAACGTTTATGTTTTCTTTGCTGTGCAAAAGATTTCTGGTTTGATGCAATCCCATTTGCCTACTTTTCTCTTTGCTACCTGTTTTGGGGTTTTATTTTAAAAAATCATTGGCCAGATCAATGTCAAAAAGCTTTTTCCTTATGTTTTCTTTTAGTAGCTTTGCAGTTCCAGCTCTTGTATGTAAGATAAAGGTCCAATTTTATTTTTATTTTTTGCATATTGTTATCCAATTTTTCCCACACTATTTATTAAAGATATTCTTTTTCCCCCACTGCATGTTCTTGGCAATTTTGCAAAGATAAATTGACTACAAGTGCACAGATTTATATTCAGTTCCATTGATCTGTACATTTATTTTTATGCCAGCACCTTACATTTTGATTGCTATAGCTTTGTAGTATATTTTGAAATTAGGTAGCATAATGGTTACAGATTTGCTTTTTGCTCAATATTGCTTTGGCTATTCAGGGCCTTTTTTGGTTTCATATGAGTTTTAGGATTTTTTTTTTCTGTGAAAAATGACATTGGAATTTTCATGGAGATTGATCTGAGTCTGTAGAGGGCTTTGGATAATATGGAGATTTAAACATTATGAATTTTTCAAATTTGTGAACATGGGGCATCTTTCCATTTGTTTGTGTCTTCAGTTTCTTTCAGCAATGTTTTATAGTTTTCAGTGTACAAGTGTTTTATCTTCTTGATTAAATTTATTCCTGTTATATTTATTTTCTTGAAGCTATTGTAAATGGGTTATTTTCTGATTTCTTTTTCAGATAGTTTGTTGTTACTATATAGAAATGCTATTGATTTTTGCAAGTTAAGTGTCCTGCAACATTACTGAATTTGTTTATTAGTTCTAACATTTTTTCACTGGCATCTTTAGGGTTTTCCTTTTTTCTTTTTAATTTTAAGTTTCAGGATACATGTGCAGGGTGTACAGATTTGTTTCATAGGTAAACATGTGCTATGGTAGTTTGCTACATCTATTAATCCATCACCTAAGTAGTTTATTTTCAATTAGGCTGGTGAGTGATATAAGGTTGAGGGTGGTAGAGAAGTACATAATAGATGCTGTCTGCCTGATGGCTATAAAAAGGTATTTAACTGATTGAACTATCAATCTATTACCTAGTTATTAAGCCCAGTATGCATTAGCTATTTTTCCTGATGCTCTCCCGACCTCTGCCACCCCCCTACAGGCCCCTGTGTATGTTGTTCCCTTCCCTGTGTCCATATGTTCTCATTGCTCAGCTCCCACTTATAAGTGAGAACATGCGGTGTTTGGTTTTCTGTTCCTACATTAGTTTGCCGAGGATAATGGCTTCCAGCTCCATCTATGTCCCTGCAGAGGACGTGATCTTTTTCTTTTTTATGGCTGCATAATATTCCATCATGTATATGTACCACCTTTTCTTTATCTAGTCTATCTATGCTGGGCATTTGGGTTGATTCCATGTCTTTGCTATTATAAATTGTGCTGCAATGAACATACACATGCATGTATCTTTATAATAGAATGATTTATATTCCTTTGGGTATATACCCAGTGGAAGGAATGCTGGGTCCAATGGCATTTCTGGTCTAGGTCTTTGAGGAATCACCGCACTGTCCTCCACAATGGTTGAACTAATTTACATTCCCACTAACAATGTAAAAGCTTTCCTCTTTCTTCACTGGCATCTGTTGTTTCTTGATTTTTTCAATAATTGTCATTCTGACCGATGTGAGATAGTATCTCATTGTGGTTTTGATTTGCATTTCTCTAATAATCAGTGATACTAAGCTTTTTGTTTATATGTTTGTTGGCTGCATGTATGTTTTCTTTTGAGACGTATCTGTTCATGTCTTTTGCCTGCTTTTTAATGGGGTTGTTTGTTTTATTCTTGTAACTTTGTTTCTTGTGGATTGTGGATATTACACCTTTGCCATATGGATAGATTACAAAAATTTTCTCTCATTCTTTAGGTTGTCTGTTTGCTCTTATGATAGTTTCTTTTGCTTTGTAGAAGTTCTTCAGTTTAATTAGATCCCATTTGTCAATTTTTGCTTTTGTTACAATTGCTTTTGATGTTTTTGTCATGAAGTCTTCATCTGTGCCTTTGTTCTGAATGGTATTGCCTAGATCTTTTTCTAGGATTTTTATAGTTTTGGGTTTTACATTTAAGCCTTTAATCCATCTTGAGTTAATTTTTGTATAAGGTCTGAGGAAGGGGTCCAGTTTCAATTTTCTGAATATTGGCCCCCAATCTTTTCTGGCTGGCAGAGTTTCCGCTGAAAGGTCCACTGTTAGTCTGATGGGCTTCCTTTGTTAAGTGACTTGGCCTTTCTCTCTGGCTGTCCTTAACATTTTTTTCCTTCATTTTGTCCTTGGAGAACCTGATATTATGTTTCTTGGAGTCGATCTTCTCATGGAGTATTTTACTGGGTTCTCTGGATTTCCTGAATTTGAATGTTGGCCTGTCTTGCTAGATTGGGGAAGTTCTCCTGGTTGATATCCTAAAGTGTGTTTTCCAACTTGGCTCCATTCTCCCCATCTTTTTGCAGTACCCCAATCAGTCATAAGTTTGGTATTTTTACATAATCCCATAGTTCTCAGAGGTTTTATTCATTCCTTTTCATTCTTTTTTCTCTAATCTTGTCTACTTGTCTAATTTCAGCAAGATAGTTTTTAGCTCTTAGATTCTTTCTTCTACATGCTCTCTTCAGCTATTGATACTTGTGGTTGCATTGTGAAGTTCTCAAGTGTTTTTCAGCTCCATCAAGTCATTTATGTTCCTCTCTAAACCAGTTAGTCTCATTCACAGCTCCTGTAATGTTTTATCAGGTTCTTAGCTTCTTTGCATTGGATTAGAACATACTCCTTTAGCTCAGTGAAGTTCATTATTCCCCACCTTCTGAAGCCTACTTCTGTCAGATCATCCATTTGAGCCTCAGCCCAGTTCTGTTTCTTGCTGGAGATGTATTGCAATCACTTGGAGGAGAAGAGGCACTCTGGGTTTTTGAGTTTTCAGCATCTTTGTGTTGCTTCTTTCTCATCTTTGTGAGCTTATCTACCTTTTTTTGATCTTTGAGGCTGCTGACCTTTGGAGGGGGTTTTCATAGGGACTTTTTTGTTGATGTTGTCGTTGTTGCTTTTTGTTTGTTTTTCTTTTAGCAGACCTCTCTTCTATAGGGCTGCTGTGGTTTTGCATGGCAGCTGCCTCTCTGCTTGGGAACTTGGTCATCTTAGGTAGTCTTCAGCTGGTTGCCACTGGCTTCAACCCAAGTGGCTGCTGAGGGTCTGCACAGTTTTTTGCTTGGGACCCACAAGCCTAGTGGCCTAGGCTCGTGAGAGGACCTTCTGGTCTGCAGGTTGTACAGGTTAGTGGACAAAGCATGGTTTGCTGGGCAGGGTGGCACAATTACACACTGCCTCCCTTGTCTGGGGGTGAGAGCTCCCCTTGTCCTGTGCAGCTCCCAAGTGGGCTGTCACTCCACCCTGCTTTTTCTCACTCTCCATGGGTTGTGCCAACCACCTAGTTAGCCCTGATGAGAGAACCTGGATACCTCAGATGAAGGTTCAGGGTTCACTTGCCACTTTCATTCTTCATGGTGGGAGCCACTGATGGCAGTTTCTTCCAGTCAGCCATCTTGGGCCCTCTACTTAGGGTTTTCTATATATAAGATCATGTAATCTGGAAACAGATGGAATTTTACTTCTTCCTTTCTGATTTGGATGATTTTATTGTTTTTTTTTTCTTGCCTAATTGTGGCAAGATACTATAGTGAAAAGAAGGCACCAGGTACGGTATTGAAAAGGAGTGGCAAAAGTGGGCATCCTTCTCTTGTTCCTGACCTTAGAGGAAAAGTTTTCAGCTTCCCTCCGCTGAGTATTAAGTTAGCTATGGGCTTATCACGTATAACCTTTATTATTTTGAAGCACATTCATTTTATACCCAATTTGTTGGGAGTTTTTATCATGAAAGGATAAACTTTGTCAAGTGCTTTTTTTGCATCTATTGAGATGATCCTATTAATGTGGCATAACCCATTCATTGCTTTGCATATGTTGAACATTTCTTCATCCCAGACATAAATTCCACTAGATCATGAAATATGATTCTTTTGATATGTTGTTGAGTTCTGTTTGCTAGTATTTTGTTGAGGATGTTTGTAACCATATTCATTAGGGATATTGGACTATAATTTTTTTTTTTCTTGTAGTATTCTTGTCTGGCTTTGGTATCAGGGTAATGCTGGCCTTGTATATGAGATTGGAAGTTTTGTGTTTTCATTTGTTTGTGGTGCTGTAACAACATACCTGAGACTGGGTAATTTGTAAAGAACAAAAATTTATTTCTCAAATTTCTGGAGGCTGAGAAGTCCAATTCAAAGTGCCTGCCTCTGCTGAGGGCTGCTGTCTGCTTCCATTATAGCACCTTAAATCTGGCATCTTCCAGAGAGAAGGAAGGCTGTGTGCTCACAAGGCCAAATGCACAAAGGCAAAAAGGACCAAATTCTCTCTGTCAAGACCTTTTATAAGGGCATTAATCCATTCATAAGGGCAGAACTTTCATGATCTAAATATCTCTTAAAATGTCCCACCTCCCAATGCTGTTGTACTGTGAATTATGTCTCCAACACATGAATATTGGGGGATACATTCAGACCATAGCATGTTCCTTCCTCTTCAATTTTTTGGAAGAGTTCCAGAAGTATTGGCATTAATTCTTTAAATATTTGGTAGAATTCACCTTTAAAGCAATCAGATGCTGGGCTTTTCTTTATGGGAAGCTTTTGATTACTGATTTAATCTCCTTACTCATTGGTCTGTTTAGATTTTCTATTTCTTTATATTTTAGTCTTGGTAGGTTATATATTTCTAAAATTTTATCCATTTCATTTAGGGTATCCAATTTTTTGGCTTATAATAGCTCATAATAATCTCTTATAATCCTTTTTATTTCTGTGGTGTCAGTTGTCATGTCTCATCTTTCATTTATAATTTTATTTATTTGAGGCTTCTCTCAATTTTTCTTAGTCTAGCTAAAGATTTATCAATTTTGTTTATCTTTTCAAAGAAAACACGGTTATTTTTTGTCTTTCTGTTGTTTTTCTAAACTTAATTTTATTTGACTCTGCTTGGCTCTCTATTATTTCCTTCCTTCTGCTAACTTTTTGGTTTGCTTGTTCTTATTTTTTTAGTTACTTGAAGTATGAGGTTAAGTTGTTTATTTGATATCTTTCTTTTTCCTTAATGTAGGTGTTTCTTATTGTAAACTTCTTTTTTAAAACTGCTTTTGCTGTGTCCCCTACATTTTTGCATGCTGTGTTTCCCTTTTTATTTGTTCCAATATATTTTTAAATTTCCCTTTTGATTTCTTTCTTGACCAATTGGTTGTTCAGGAGTGTGTTGTTTAATTTCCACCTATTTGCGAATTTTCCCATTGTCTTCCTTTATTGATTTCTAATTTCATATTATTGTGGTTGGAAAAGATACTCGATATGATTTCAATCTTCTTAAATTTTCAAGACTGTTTTGTGGCTCAAGATACAATCTTTCCTAAAGAATGTTTCATGTATATTTGTAAAGTGTGTGTATTCTACTTCTTTTGAATGGAATGTTCTGTATATGTCTGCTAGGCCCACTTGGTCTGTATTGTTATTCAAATCTACTGTTTCTTTATTGATTTTCTTTCTAGATGACATATTCATTGTTAAAAACGAGTACTGACATACCCTAATGTTATTATATTGCTGTCTGTTTCTTACTTCAGTTTTGATTATATTTCCTTAATATATTTAAGTGTTCTGATGTTGGGTGCATATATATATATATATAATTATTTTACCTTATTGATGAAATGTCCCTTTTATTATTATGTAATGGCCTTTGTCTCTTATGACAGCTTTTAACTTAAAGTTTGTTTTGTCTGATATAAGTATAGCCACCCCTGCTCCTTTTTGCTTACAATTTACATAGAATATCTTTTTCTATTCATTCACTTTTAGCCTATATGTGTCCTTTAAGCTAAAGTGAGTCTTCTGTAGTCAGCATATAGTTCAATCTTGTTTTTAAAATCAATTTAGACATTCTATGTCTTTTGATTGGGTAATTTATTGACATTTAAAGTAAATTGATTCAATTATCCTAATTATCCTTATTATTTATAGGTAAGAACTTACTACTGCTAGTCTGTAGGTGGAAGCTGAGGTGGAAAGGACCCTTGAGCCTAGGAAGTCAAGGCTACAGTGAGCCATGATCATGCCACTGCATTCCAGCCTGGGTGGCAGAGCAAGTCCTGTCTTTAAAAAGAAAAAAGAAATCTTACAGGCTGAAAGAGTGAGATGATTATATGATTTAAATTTCTGAAAGAAAAGTAAACTCTGTCAACCAATAATACTCTACTTGGCAAAGCTGTCCTTCAGAAATTAAGGAGAGATAAAACTTTCCCAGACAAAATCTATGAAAGTTCATCATCACTAGACATGCCTTATGGTAGTTCTTTAAATTGAAATGAAAGAAGCTTATCATCGCTAGACATGACTTACAAGAAATGCTAATGAGAATTCTTCAAGTTGAAATGAATTGATAATAATCAAAACATGAAAATATATAAAAGTATAAAACTCACTGTAAAGGTAAGACTGTGACCACATTTTTTGGTACTCTAAAACTGTAATGGTGCAGGTAAATCACTTTTCACTCTACGGAAGTATTAAAAATAACTATAGCTACAATAATTTGTTAATTTGGACCACAGACATGTACCACCACACCCAGCTAATTTTTCTTTTTTCTTTTTTTGTAGAGATGGGGTCTCACTCTGTTGTCCAGGCTGGTCTTGAACCCCTAGGCTGATATGATGCTCCTGTCTTGGCCTCCCAACATACTGGGATTATAGGCATGAGCCACTCTACCCAGCCTTTTTTTTTTTTTTTTTTTTTTTTTTTTAAATCAGCCAGGGTCTCATTATGTTTCTCAGTTTGGAGTTGAACTCCTGGGCTTAAATAATCCTACAGCCTCACTTCCCAAGTACATGATAGTGTAGGAGTGTGCCACAGTGCCTGGTTGGGGCTGCAAGATTTCTGTTGTAAAATCTGATAGTCTTAAGGGAGTTCCTTTTTATGTGATGAATCACTTTCACTTAATGCTTTTAAAATTTTCTTTGTTTTTGACTTTTGAGATTTTGATCATATTATATCTCTGTGAAGATCTTTTGATATTTAATCTATTTGGGATTCTTTTGGCTTTGTGGATCTGGATACTCATTTCCCTCTCCAGATTTGGGTAGTTTTTCTTTCACATATTTCATTATTTCTTTTAACAATCTTCGCCCCTTTCTCTTTGTGTGCTTCTTCTGTGACTCCCATAATGTACATATTGCTTTTCTTAATGGTGGCCCATAGGTCCCATAGGCTTTTTAAAATTTTTCTTCCTTTAACTTGGTACTTTCTAATGACTTCTCTTTGAGTTTGCTGATTCTTTCTTTTGCCTGATTAAATCTACTGTTGAAGTTTGTCCTAGTTCATTTGTGTTAGTATCAAGGAATACTTGAGGCTGGGGAATTTGTAAAGGAAATAAGTTTATTTGATTCATGGTTTTGTAGGGTGTGCAAGAAGCATGATGCTGGTGTCAGTATGAGCTTCAGGCCCTTCCACTTCCACTACTCATTGTGGAAGGCAAATAGGAGCTGGTGTGTGCAGAGATCACAAAAAAAGGAGACAAGAAGGAGGAGAGGGAGGTGGCAGACTCATAAACATCCAGTTCTCATTGGAACTAACAGAGTGAGAACTTACTCATTACTGCAAGGATGACACCAAGCCATTCAGTAGGAATCCACTCCCATGACCAAAACACCTCCCATTATGCCCCACTTCCAAGATTGAGGATCAAATTTCAACATGAGATTTGGAGGGGGTCACAAAAATCAAACTATACCAAAGCTCCCAGTGGAATTTTTCAAGTTTAGTCATTGTGTTCTTTAGCTGCAGAATGTTTGTTTGTTTTTGGTTTTTATGTGTTTCTTTGAGTCATTTTCCTGATTTTGTTTAGTTGTCTGTGTTTTCTTGTAGCTTACAATTTAAAGATGATTATTTTGAATTGTTTGCCAGTCAGTTTACAGATATTCATTTCTTTACAGTTGGTTACGTGTATTTAATTTTGTTCATTCAGTGGTATCAAGTTTCCCTGATTATTCTTGGTCCTTGTGGCCTTGAATTTTTGTCTGCACATTTGAAGAAGTAGGCTCCTTTTCTAGTCTTTACAGACTGGCTTCAGCAGGAAAAGGCCTTCACCTGTTAGTCCGTCCAGAGATTTTGGAGGGGCCATCAGATGGAGTCTGGGCAGGCTTGCTGCTAGTGTCCTTGGGCTGGCTGGCCTAGTTTGTGGTTGTGTGGGGCCAGCCACAGGTATGCGAGGGTGGGTCTGGAGCCTGCGTCCTCATGGGAAGGCCTAATGCTGAGTCCTTGGTAGGGACGTGGAACCTGGGTTATTGAGGGTGGGAATGGATCTTATATCCATGGCGACCAGCTTGAGTTGGGATCCACAGGGATGAGCCTGTTCTCTGGATCTAGGGTGCAGTCCAAAAGCTTGTGTCCATGGGGGACAGCCTGAAGGTTGTGCTTATAGGAGCTAACCTGGCCTGGGGCAAGCCTGGTATCTGGGTCTATGGGGATGTGCCTACTCTTGAGTATTTGGAAGCCAGCCTAGAGCTGATCCTCACTGGTTAGGGTTAAAGCTGTGCCAACAGGAGCTGGCCTGGTGATGGAGTGGGCCTGGAATCTGACTTCTCAGGGGCCAGCCTAGAGCCAGGGTTCACTGGAGCAGGCCTGGTGCTAGGATCCATGGGAAAGTCAGGTACTCATTTCACCCTCTTTTCCCCATGTATCTCTCTCCCCATGCTGCACTGCCTGGGATTCAGGGAGGGCTTATAGGATAATATGAAACTGTTCTTACTCTCTTCACTGAGTCTTTTCTTATATTTGTGCTCCATTCAGGGGCTATGGTTATTTACCCATAAATTAATTCCTATCTATGAAGGTATTTTCATGCATGGACAGTTGTTCAAATTGATGTTTCTGTCAGAGGATTAGCATTGGAAACTCCTATTCTGCCATCTTACTGACATCACTCTTTGTGCTAATATGAATTTTTAAAATGGAAGAATGGTTACATTAATATCAGATAAAGTAGACTTCAGAGCAGAAACAGTTACTATGGACAATCAGTAACATTATGTCATAATAACACAAAGTAATTCACTAAGAAGATATAGCAATCCTAAGTGTATATGCAACAGAGCTTCAAAATATGTGAAAGAAAAACTATTAGAGTTGAAAGGTAAAATAAATGAATTCACAATTATAGTTTGGGAGTTCAACATACCACTATCAGCAATTGAACTAGAAACTAAATATAGGAAACTAGATGTAGAAAATTAGCAGAAATATGGAAAGAACTGATCAAGTCTATCAACTATCTAATTGCTATTTATAGAATATTCCCAACAGCTGCTGAAATGCATTCTTTGCAAGTACATATATAATATTCACCAAGATAAACCATATCCTGCATTACAAAACACACCTCACCAAATTTGAACAAACTAGATTTATGTAAAGTATTTTCTATGACTGTAATGTAAGAAAACTAGAAATTGATAACAGAAATACAAGGGAATCTATAAACACTTGAAAATTGTACATCACACTGCTAAGTAACCCATAATCAAAAGATGAAGTTTCAAGGGAAAAATATACAAAAAGCTGAATGAAAATAAAAACAAAACACATCAAAATATGTGAAATGCAGCTAGAGCAGTGCTGAGAAATAAATGTAAGCATTGAATGCTTATATGAGAAAAGAAGACAGACCTTGAATGAATACTCCAAGTTCCTTCCTTAGTAACCCAGAACAAAATAAACTAAAACTAAGTAGAAGGAAGGAAATAATAAAAATGGAACAGCAATTAATAAAATAAAAAATATAGAAACAACAGAGAAAATCAATAAAATTAAAAGTTTCTTCTTTGAAAAGATAAGTAAAATTGATAAATCTCTGGAAACCCTGATAAAAATAAAAGAAAGAAGCTATATATCACCAATGTCAGAAATGAAACAGAAGCTATCATTACAGTTCTTGTGGCTATTAAAAACGTAATAGAAGAATACTGTAGACAACTTTATGCTCATAAATATGATACTTTGGTAGAGATGGACCAATTTCTAAAAAACCACAAAGTATCCAAACATAAGCAACATGAAACAGATAAGATAACCGACTAATCTTAAAACCATGAAATACATAGAAAGTGTAATTAAAAAGCTCCTGAAAAAGAAATATTCAAGCCCTGATGGCTAGATATTAAAGAATTAATCCTAATTTTACTTGGTTTACAGATAAGAGATGAGAGGGCACACTTTCCTACTAATTTATGATGCAGTAACTCCTTGATTCCAAACCTGAAAAAGACAGTGTTCAAATTACAAAACAAAAAGAATAAAACCAAAACCACCACAACAACCTTGTAGACTACTGTCACTCATGAATTTAGGTATAAAAATCTCCAACAAAATATTACACAAATCAAATTCAAACATGTATAAGAAGAATAATATGCCATGACCAAGTGAAATTTATTCCCAGTGTGCAAGGCTGATTTAGCATGCCAAAACCAATTATCATAATCCACTGTGTAAACAGGATAAAGATAAAAAAACATGTTAATCAATACAGTGAAAGCACTTTACAAAATTCAATACCTATTCATAATAAAAACTCTTAGTAAGTTAGGAGCAGAGAAGAGCTACCTCAGCTTGATAAAGCACATTTGCAAAAAACCTATAGCTAACATTTATATTTCACCATTAAGACTGAATATATTCCCTGTAAATTCAGGACAAAAACAAATTTGTCTATTCTCATTATTGCTATGCAGTATAGTACTCCAAAGCCCTAGCCACTGCAATAAGAAAAGAAAAAGTGTCATCCTTTTGTGCAGTTGACATTGTTGTCCACATAGAAAATCCATGGAATCTTTATAAAGGTACAAAAACCAAAACTAAACAAAACAATCCACTTCACTCCCAGAACTAGTAAGTGACTTCAGTAAGGTCTCAGGATGCATGATCAACACACAAAGTTTAATTACGTTTCTATATACGAACATTAAATATGTGGAAGCTATTAATAAAATTAAAAACAATATAATTTATAATTATCCAAAGAAAATAAACTATGTAGATGTAAGCTTAGGAAAATATACAAGATCTGTATGCTGAAACTTATAAAATGTTAATGAGCACAATTAAAGAAGACCTAAACCAATAGAGATATGTATTATATTAATGAATTGGAAGACTCAACGTAGTAAAGGTGTCAGTTCTTCTCAAATGGTGCTGTATAGCTTTAATGAGATTCCTATCACAATCCCACCAAAGGTTTTTGATGACATAGACAAACTTTTATAAATTTTTTTTCATGAAAAGGTATAAACCCCCAAAACTAAAACAATCTTGGGGAAAAAAAGAATAAGGTGAAAACATTCACTCTACCTATATTAAGCCTTACTATATAGTTACTCTAATCAAGACAATGTGATATTGTTGAGGGATAGAGATATAGATTAATGGGACAGAATAGAACCCAGAAATACAGCTACGCAAATAAGCCTAAGTGATTTTTCACAAAAGTGCAAAAGCATTCCAGTGGAGAAAGGATAGCTTTTTAAACAAAGATGCTGGGTCAACTGGATATCTCTAGGCAACACAATGAACATTGACCTAAACTTCACACCTTATGCAAAAAATAACAAAAAGGAGATCGTGGACTTGAATGTGAAACATGAAAGTATAAATTTGTTAGAAAAACTCTAGGAGATAATCTTCAGAATTTAGGACTAAGCAACAGACTCTTGAAAAGTGACATCAAAAGTATGATCCATAAAAGGAAAGGCTGATAAATTGGACCTCTGTTCTGTGAAAGACCTGTTAAGAAAATGAAAAAGCTATAGACTTTAAGGAAATAATTGCAAACCATGTGAAGAAGTCACAACAGTGAATAGTGAAACAAAAAAACTTACAGGATGGGCAAAAGACTTGAGGAGACATTTTATTGAAGACTTACAGATAGCAAATAAGCACATGAAAAGGTGTTAAAAGTCATTAGTAATTAGGGAAATGCAAAGTAAAACTACATTGATATATTACTGCACACATATAAGAATAGCCAAAATAAAATACTACAACACCAAAAGTTTGTGGGGTTGTAGAGAAGCCAGATCATTCACACACTGTTGATGAGAATGCAAAATGGTAACGCCACTCTGGAAAACAGTGCAGTAGTATCTTATATAATAGAAATTACAACTTCCATTCAATCCAGCACTTGCAGTCTGATAGCATTTATCCGAGAAAAATGAAAACCTGTGTTCACAGAAAAAACTCATACTTGAATGTTCATAGTAGTTTATTTGTAGCAGTCTAAACTGAAAACAACTGAAAAGTCCTTCAACAGGTAAATGCTTAAGCAAGCTGGGCTGCTCATACTACGGAATATCTATTTAGCAATAAAAAGGAAGACGTTGTTGATAACTATAACAACTTTGATGGATCTCCAGAGAATCATGCTAAGTGAAAAAAGCCAATCCCATAGGTTACATACTGTGTGACTTTATTTATAGAACATTTGTGAAATGACCAAATTATAGAAATATAGAAGAGATTAATGGTTGCCAAGGGTTAGGGATGGGACAGAGGCAGGAGGGATTTGGGTGCAGCTATAAAAGGGCAATGCAAGGGATTTTTGTGGTGTGGGACTCGTTCTGTATCTTGACTTTGGTGGTGGTCACATAAATCTACACATGTGGTACAACTCAATAGGACTAAATACAGATGCACACAAATACACATGAGTGCATATAAAACTCATGATATATGAATAAGGCCATTGGATTGTATCAATGTCAATTCCCTGGTTATAGTATTTTACTATAATTATGCTAGATGTTACCATTAGTAGAAACTAGGTAAAAAGTAAAAGGACTCTCTTTGTATTATTTCTTATAACAGCATGTAAATCTCAATTATCTCAAAATAAAGTGTCAAAAAGAAAACTTTTAGTGCAGTGCCTGGATTGTAGGAGTCACTTGACAAATAATGGCCATTATTGCCATTCTCCTCTACTGCCTCCTCCTCCTCCTCCTCCTCCTCATCATCATCATCATGACATTGTTATACTAGCTGAAAGTTGTGAGAGTGCTTTTTGACTGGAGACAGCTATATCTTGCCTTCTAAATAGTCATCTGATTAAAATAGGTATCCTGAATAGACCCTAATACTGGGAACCTGTGCTGCTTAATAATGGAGATACGTTCAAGAAATGGAAGAACATGGCCAGGTACAGTAGCTCATGCCTGTAATCCCAACACTTTGGGAGGCCAAGGTGGGCAGATGACTTGAAGTCAGAAGTTTGAGACCAGCCTGGCCAACACGGTGAAACCCAGTCTCTACTGAAAATACAAAAATTAGCTGAGCATGGTGGCACATGCCTGTAGTTCCAGTTACTTGGGAGGCTGAGGCAGGAGAATGGCTTGAACCCAGGAGGCAGAGTTTGCAGTGAGCCAAGATCACACCATTGAACTCCAGCCTGGGCAACAGAGTGAGACTCCGTCATAAAAACAAGAAAGAAAGAAAAAATAGAAATGGAGGAAGGAGGTCTGCTGCATACAATACTTACTATTTTTACAAGCTGAAAATTTGTTTTTAAATTTTTATTCTATTTTTTGGCCTTATTAAAATGTTACGCATCCTCTGAGAGTGGAGAATTCCTACATTTTGAATAAATTTCACTCACAGAATCCTCTGTTTAAGAGATCTGTCTAACAGACCAACATGCTTTTATTTCAAAGAAAAAATGTGGGTATAATAAGCAGAATTTTAGATGGTTCCCATATTAAGTGCCTGTTGGTGTTGTGTCTATGCTTAGGTTATGTTTTATGCAAAAGGGAATTTGCAGATGTAATTAAGGTCACTAGTCTATTGACCTTAAGCTGATCAAAAGGAAGATTATCTGTGTTGGCCCTGCCTAGTAACATGAGCACAGTAAATCTGGGGTTAGAGGGCAGAGACAGGAAAGTCAGAGATATTCCAAGCAGGAGGGTGATTTTACATATAAGAAATGCTTGGTTGCTGGATGGGAGGGGAGTACCATGTGGCAAGGGCCTTTGTGTAGCCTCTGGAAGCTGACAGCAACCTTGGCCAGCAGGCAGCAAGGAGCTGACTAGTACCAACAACCTGAATGAGCTTTAAAGAACACCCCAAATTCAAGAAGGGAACTGAGCCAAACTGATCCCTTTAGTTTTGTGAGACCCTCAGCAGAAAAACCAATCAGGCCATGCCCAGAGTTCTGATCTGTAGACTATAAGAAAATAAATGTATGCTGTTAAGCTGCTAATTTTGTGGCAATTTGTTATACAACAGTAGAAAATTAACACAATGGGTTGACTTTATGTTTAAATCCATGGTTTAGTGGGCCCTATGTTAGCAACCAGCCTTACCTTTTCCACTCAGGGAACATCCTTGGCATTCGGCAAAAGGCACCTCTGAGGGACTGGGAGAGATTGGCAGACCTATACATTCATGCCCCCCAAGCAAGCTTTTACTTTTTTAAAAAATTTTCAGTCTGTCATGGAACAATATGTGGTCTTACTGTGTGCATGATCAGTGTGCGGTTCCAGCCACATGTGACACGGGTTCAATGACACCTGAACTCGTCTATACATTGCTCATCATGACAGGTTCATGGATTTGTTCTTGCACATTGGGATGCTGTGTACCACTCATGATTTCTGTAGTTATTTTGTCAAAGACTGGTAACAGAGTTGCAGGGACCATATTTGGAGAAGTGTCTGAGTCAGACTTAACCCTATAGGCCTTTGGGAACTTGAGAGAGAGAAAGTCGAGTCATTGTTCTAGAATGGTGCAGTTTGCTGGCTTGAGAGCTAACACTGGAGCCCTCCCTAGGTGCTATGAATATGGGTCATATTTTTTGGCTATCCAGACTTCAGACTTTCTTCTGATTTTATGAAGAACATCTCACTATGGAAGACCAACTTGCCAACACTTTGTTTCTCAGCCTCCCTTGCAGTTGGGCTGTATGCCTTACCTTGGCTTTCCTCATTAGATGTACCTGCCCCAGTGTCATTGGAATGTTGGGATTGCAAAGGACTCTCTCATGGCTGCAAGGACTGTAAGGTCAAGGTCATGGGGCAGCATGACCGCAGGGCTAGTGGTAGTGTCCAGGGGTCAGTTGAAGCCACTCTTGTTAGAGGTCCTTCCTTCCTTTCTCACTTCTTTCATTTTGTAAGTTAATATGTAGCATTGCCAACACAGTTGGGTGCTGAGGCCAAAGATAGAATGAGTGTGACAGAGCTCATGGTACTGTAAGCCTCAGTGCCTAGCTTTCAGCAGTTGGGCAACGGTGTCTGCACTAGACCACTTGTATCAAAACTTTGGGCATAATTCTATACTATGTTCCCTGACCCTGGTTCTGGCAGTTTTGTGAATTTCCCCATTTTTCTGCTTAAATCAGACGAAGCTGTTTCTGTTGCTTTAGCTAATAACATTAACTGATACTCTAGGTGTGGATAGCACAAAATCCAGAGACAAGTCTTAGAAGATAAACTTTGTTAGTAAATGAATTTTGGAATTTTATAATGGAAACAACCAGAAAGATACCTTTGGGTAACATTTAAAACTATAAGTTGCCTAAGTATGTTTTAGGTCCTCTGTTTTAAGCTTGTATAGACCTTCTCCGACACTTTTTATTAATTCTAGAATTGAAGGGACTCAGTCATCACCTACTCTAGCCTCTTCCTTTTACACAAACCGCTTTCTTTAGCCAGCCTGCCTGTTTCCTTCCTTCCTTCCTTCCTTCCTTCCTTCCTTCCTTCCTTCCTTCCTTCCAGCTAATAAGGGGTGTTGCCAACAATTTGCTGCTGTAGCTAGAGATACAACAGTGAGTAGGGCAGCACTCCTGTCTTCATTGAGCTCACAGCCTACTTGTGGACATAAATAAGGATGGAAATTTAATAGTGTATGAAAAATGCAGATTAGGGGACTTAACCTTGTTTGAGGGGTTGGAGGAGGAGTCCTGAAGGAGGCAAGAGTGTGCTGATATCTAAAGGTTTGAGTAGAACTTGAATAGGTGAAACATTGGAGTGCAAAGAGGGCTTCAAGAAGAGGAGGTAGATAGGCAAAGATGGGTAAGATATAAGGATATCCTGGCACTGGGGAACAGCATTAGTGATTTGACAGTACCAGGGCTTGGCTGAGGGATGGTAGAAGATCACATGGGTCATCCCTTGGAGGGCCTCATGTGTTAGAGAGTTTGGGCTTTATTTGTGGGGCAATGAGGAGCCTTTGAAGGGTTCTAAGGAAGGAAGTCATACAGTTAGATCTGCATGTTGGGAAGGTCACCTTTGGCTGCAGCATGGAGACCAGATAGAAGGAGGAGAAAATGTGGAGTCAAGGAGGCTGTGGCTGTTAGTCAGTGGCCCCTTTTGTGCTGAGGACTACATTTGTGTGAAATTCACGACAAAGCTCCCCTGCTGAACATTGACCCATCTCAGGCTTGGCAAGCCCAGAGTTAAGGACCACATTAATTCTTGGTCAGAGCTTCAGAAGTTAGCAAAGGCGTTAGGATTAGCGTTGTCAGATGACCTCCAGGGTCTGAGCTCTCCTCTTTTACTTCCTCTCCAGGGTTCTGCCACAGAAGGCAGAGCTATTGCTCCAGGAGTACTGGCTCCTTCTGAATCTGCCCAGCCATGACCAGAAGGCAGCTCAGGTCAAAGGCAAGGACAGGGGTCCTCTCTAGCTCCCTTGTGCTCAGGCCCATCTCATACTTTATTGTCTGTGTTGCTAAGGTGGAGTTTATTTCTGCAATATGAAATTTCTTAAAAGAAAGAAAACAAAACAACCCTTCCCTTTCTACCCCAAAAACTTCCTATCCTAATCCTTGGTCACGATTTGCTTATTTTTCAAATCCTGCTATTTGAACCTTGCACAGCCTTGCCCTTTGAAGAAAAGGTTCCCAACATATTTCATAAAAATGTCATAACAATTTGTGAATATGAGAAAACTGTTCAGTACTTTTTAAAAAAGATACAGAATTTTATATTCTCCCCAGTCTTTTAAATTTAAATTTTAAGAATTCGGTCATCTTTGGAGTATTAAAGGATTTTTTTTCCTGCAAAGAGTCCTTTTAAAAAGCAAAAACTTATTGTTTAAAACTCAAAGAACCATTCTGATATTTTGTATTTGGTTTTAAAATATCTTTTTATTCTGTTTGCACTCAATGAAAACATATTGGCAAATGCAGAAAAAACATGAAGAGGAGAAGTAAAACTATTAGTCACCTCATTGCCAAATAAAACATTTTGGTGGATTCTCTGTCTCTCTCTCTATATATACATATATAGTTGTTGTATGCAATAACTTTCTTTTTATAAAATCAGTGCCATACTATTTTACATTCTGCTTTTTAAAGATTCTACCATTTTTATTTAGTTAGCAATGTTATGCAAACAGGACTTCAAATACTTGCATAATAGGCCATGGTTTAAATATACCAACATCTCACTATTGGATATATACCCAGAGGAATATAAAACATTCTACCATAAATACAGTATGTGAATGTTTGTTGCAGCACGGTTCACAATAGCAAAACCTTGGAACCAACCTAAATGCCCATCAGTGACAGACTGGATAAAGAAAATGTGGTACATATAGACCATGGAACATTACGTAGCCATAAAAAAAGAATGAGATCATGTCTTTTACTGGTAACATGGATGGAGCTGGAGGCTATTATCCTTATCAAGCTAATGCAGGAACAGAAAACCAAATACCACATGTTCTCACTCATAAGTGAGCTAAATGATAAGAACTTATGAACACAAAGAAGGAAACAACAGATATGGGGTCCACTTGAGTGGGGAGGGTGGGAGGAGGGGGAGGAGCAGAGAAGATAACTATTGAGTACTGGGCTTAATACCTAGGCAATGTAATGTTATGTACAATCAACCCCTGTGCCACGTGTTTATTTATGTAAGAAACTTTCACATGTACTCCCAAACCTAAAATAAAAATAAAATAAATATTTAGATCCCATTAAAAAATAAATATACCAACAATCTGTATTGGTAACGTGGTACAATTTAGTGTTAAGTAGGCATTGTGTTATTTATTAAATTATTATTTACTAATGTGTATAATGTTTATATATATAAATATAAATTAAAAGTGGCTCATAATTTTACCAGTTGGATAACCCTGATTGACATTTAAAAATAATAAAACCCACATGGTTAGAAAATTCAAGCAAAAATCTATACAAATGTACAAAGACAAAAACCAGAAGCTCCCTCTTCCTTCTACCCCCTAGACCTTACCCAACAAAGGTTAAAATTTCTTGTGATTTTTTCCCAGATGTATTTATCTATTTATAGATGTTTCAAAATTTATGCAAGAGACTGTATGCTGCACACTGTTCTGCACCTCATTTTTTTCTCTTGAGAGTCATTCTTGGTGATCTTTGCGCAGCATTTCTTATAGCGGTGCATCCCTAGCTCAATAAACATATCTTTAATTCCAGCCCTGTTAGTCAGTCATGCCTGCAGTATCATTGGCTCTTCTGCTTGGTTCTTAGATGTGAGGTAAATAGATACAGCACCCATGTGTCCTCAGTCTCCACCATCCCTGTTTGTCCAGCTTTTAAGCCCTACCTGCATGCCAGTAGGACCCTGACCCTCAATCTGCACCATCAGTATTTCTCCAGCTCTTTACAGCTACCTGCATGCCAGTGGAATCCAGACCCTCAGACTTCCTAGTCTTTCTGGTTATATGAGGAGGCCCCAGAGATTGTGACATAAGTGCACAGCAACTTTTCCTTTGGCCCCTATTTCCAGTGCCTAAAGTCCTTTGAAATTGCCACCTGTTACTACCCCAAGGCTGATGTCCTTCTCTTATGCCCAGGGCACTTTCTCCCAGGGTAGGCCAGTGGATGTAATCAGTTTGCTCAGAACCACCATGGATCTGCGTACACATGTGTATACAAATACATGCATGGGTGTATTCAAAGTAATAACATGCAGTTTTTCCAAAAATCAGTCCTTTCAGCGGCTGGCTTCTTCCACATAACCAGTATCATTCTGACATATAACCATCCATACTCTTACTCATGTGTATTTTTGTGTGAACATTTGTCTGGCAGGGAGGAAGCCTTTGTTTTGTCTGGAGATGATTATACCTTCTGAATTGCTGTTTTCCATGGAGTGGCAATGAATCTTCACAGTGGCAGCTGGATGGGATCACATTAAATTTTGATTAAGGAAAAGGTTAATTATTTGACCTATAACCTGAGTTTCTAAGATGTCTATCTCAAGGCAGAAGAAGAAAAGATGAATGAAGGAAAGATAGAATGAAGGATGGAGGGAGGCTGGAAGGAAGGGGGGAAGGAAAGAAGGAAAAAATTCCATCTTTGCTAGGCCACAGAGTTTACGGGTTTCCATTGTAACCACTGAAAAAATTAGCCAAGACAGTGTTTTCCAGATTGAAGTTCAGCAGAGCCATTGTCTTTGCATCCAGAGCTATTTTTGAGGCTGCTACTGCTGCCACCTGTTGTCATTGTAATCATCTCCTCCTTGTTACTATTATTAGTTGGATTGCCAGTCCAGATACACACTAAGAGAATCAAGTAATCAAAAATTTTGTTTGAGTGTACATTGTGAAACATGCGTTTGGAATGATTCCCTGAGAAAGCTGGGTGCAGAATGCAAATATTTTGAATGGACTTATCTTAGAGTTGTACTGCTTTTTTTCCTTGTCATTTTAAAACCCTTATTATGAATAAATTGTTTGTATAGTGGATTTTTTTTTAATACTTAGATAAGAAATACATGGTTGAAAGCAGAGCATAAAAACATGAATGATAATGTCCTCTATGCCCAGGAGAAAGTCCTTGCTGCTGCTCCTGGACAGGCATTATAATTGGCTATTTGGTGTGTTTATTTCGGGCTGCAGATAGCAGATAAAAGTGGCTGGTTTGTTGCCAGCACATGACTTAGTTGCCAAATGGAGTGTTTAGTACTTGTTACATTTGACTTATATCACAACTTTTTCCCATTAACAGTCTGCTGGTGATAACCTACTTGGCTTTTCATGTGGTTACTTTGAAACAGCCACTTGACAACATTTGGCATATCACAAACTTTAATACTGAAATAAAGAAGTGAGTGAATGACGACATGGGATCTGCCATATACTGATATGGTGCTTGGTGCAGAATGGGCTCCCCATAAATGTCTGTTTAATCAATGAATTAATCTTGCATAATATTTCTCTGGTTCAGTGTACCAAGGTTAGGTCTATCGATTTGAGACTTAAAAGGCTTGTAAAAGGGATAACAATAGATAGAAATAATAGTGCTTACATGTATGTCAGAAGGTCTTGCCTTTGTATGGAGGGAGATACTCTGCTCCTCTCTTTCACCATTTAAATACAGAGTTGAACTACATGAAGAAATGAAGCTTTCATCAAAATGGCCTTGAGTCTAAGTCAAAGTGTAACCTCTTAATACTGACAATTTCTATCATTTCAGGTTCTTTTTGTTTTGTTTTGTTTTTTTAACAGATCCACTTCAGGAATTTTGGCCCAGGATATGTAATCAAATATGCATTAAAGTGTTTATTTTTATTTTTAGATTGAAAACTTGCAAGAACAACTTAGGGATAAAGACAAGCAACTGACCAACCTGAAAGACAGAGTGAAGTCCTTGCAAACAGATTCCAGTAATACAGACACTGCACTGGCAACGCTAGAGGAAGCTCTGTCAGAGAAGGTGAGTGTACACTCAAAAGCAGGGAATCAAGACATGGGGAAACATTATTGGGGGAAGTTGATCCAAATGCATTGAAATATGCCTGATTTTCTTCTTTTTCTAACACTACCTTTTGTCCCTGGTGCTTGTTCTCCCTATCCAAGCCCTCCTCAGTGGACTTGGCACACGGTAGCCAGGGGGCATTTTCTGAAATGCAAATCTGATTACATCACCTTTGGCTCTCCGTAAAAACCTTCACTAGCTTGCCATTGCACTTAGGATGACACAAATTGAAATCTTCTACCTGGCCCCCAGGGTCCCTTCTCCTATCCGATCTGGCAAGCCCCCACTCTGTGTGCCTGCTCCCTTCCTTATTCTTTCTTTCATTTCCAGCCTCATCCCCCATCTCTCTTTTTCCAGGTTCTCTGTGCCTTAGCCATGAGGGGCTTCTAGATTTTCAAGCGTACTGTACTCCTTCTTGCCTCAGAGTCTTTGCAGATGCTATTCCCCAACTGAGAATATTCCTTACTCCCTGCAAATTTAATTTCTCTTCTGAGAGGTCAGCTTCATGAGAAGTTGTATTGCGCGGTAGTCAAGAATATAGACTTTGGAGCCAGACTGCCTGGGTTCAAATTCTAGGTCTGATATTTTCTACTTTGGACAAATTACTTAACCTCTCAGATTCTTCATTTGTAAAAGGGGATAATAATAGTACGAACCTCAGTGGATTATGTTGAGGAGAAAATGCGTGAAAATAAGGAATGTGTTTAGAATAGTAGATACAATGTTATCACTATTATTATTGTTATTTTATCATTTCCTTAGGGACACCTCCTAGGTATCCCCATTATGTCTCAGGAACACCATAACTCCCCAGAGTCCATGTCACTTTTTTAAATTATTATACTTTATGTTCTGGGATACATGTACAGATCGTGCAGGTTTGTTGCATAGGTATACATGTGCCATGGTGGTTTGCTGCATCCATCCCCCCATCATCTACATTTGATATTTCTCCTAATGTTATCCCTCCCCAGTCCTCCCACCACTTGCTATCCCTCCCCTAGCCACACATCCCACTAATTGTTCATTCATCTGTTTTTATGTGGTTAATTTCTTTTCTCTGCTAGACGTCAAACCCAAGACACATATCCTATGTGTGAATTACCTTGCCGTTCTGTGTCTAGTATAACCTGCATTGGGGATGCTTGATATTGGACACTGGTTGAGTGAGCCCCCACCATGTGACATGCCCTCTTTTGAGCCCTGGAATGCAGCAGAGAAGAAAATGGGTGAAAATCCTGGCTTTACCAGAGTTTAGACTCTAATGGAGGTGGTGGGGAGACAGTTAATAAATAAGTGACATACCTAGGATTTTAGAGGGTAATATTTTCTATCAAAGAAAAGAAGGCACGGAGGGGTAAAGGGAGTGCCGGAGTAGAATGACCAGGTAGAAGCGTGCTGAGAAGGTAACATTCAAGGAAACACCTGAAGAAAGTGAGTAGTGAGCCAGAGCCCTTCTGGAGGGAGAACACCCTGGCAGAGGGGAGGGCAAATACAAAGGGGTGGGGGAGAGGAAGGGGGACAGATTTCACAGGCCCTCGTGAGACAAAATTTTTAAAAATCGGCTTTTACTTTGAAGAGGATAGCATGCCATCCTGAAGGTTTCTTTCTGACGTATATTCAAAAGGATTAATTTAAATAAAAGAATGAATTAATTAATAAAATCCAGTAGGCAAATAGCTCATTCTGATGTTTACTTACTTTTAAAATGATTTCCAGTCCATTTCACCCTGGCTAAATGAGTTTATTCATTCTCTGGGGACCTATCCTAAGTATCATACCCTGGAGTTGAGCTTGCATATGCTCTATCCTCTCCTCCAACACTTTCTGAGTGTCAAAGAGCCAGTGTCCACAAGCAGTAGAAGTAAAGTTCTCCAGGAATTCTCAGGAGGGATGGCTTGTTTGTTGGTTGGACATGGAATGTACTGGTGCAGTTTTTAGGCCTATGCTCTTGACATTATTTTCAAATTTAGCTTGAAACCAAGAAAAGAAATGTTAACTTTTAAAGTATGGGAGTAGACTCTATTATGTTCTTTTTCTTCATCTTTCTCATCATTTTTGATGCTGCAGCACTTTGCTGGATTTGGCCGTACATGCATGGGATGTTGCAGGGAGTTTACTCCGGGATACCCTACTAAAGTTATAGCATTATCTCCTATATTCCCTGGTATCAAAGCCTATAAACTCTGAGGTAATGAAGTAATTGGAAGGAGACCTACAGGCAGTCCCACCTATGCCACTAATTAACTGGGGAGACATTAAATAACTGGGTGAGCCTGGCAAGTAATTCTCTCTCTTGGCATCTCAAATTTCCCATTTGATGAATGGGAGAATTAGATTAAATGCCCATGGGTTTCCTAAACCAGTGTATCCTAAAGAAGGCTTCTCTTCTGTTACTTCAGAACTACCAGGAAGTTCCTATTGAAAATCTATATTGTTAGGTCCCATCTATACCTACTAAATCAGAACCTCATAGGGCCTGGGAATCTGCACTTTAGCAAGTTCCCCAAGTCATTGTGATGTAAACTCTAGTCTGAAAACCAAGGCTCTATGATAAAAACATAGAAGCTACAAAAACATGGGTAAGCATATTTGTGGAGTTAATTTTAATAAATTAAAAAGTTATTGAACCAAAGGAAGCTACATAAAGAACCATGATTCTAGGGCTAGTCTTCATGGTCCTATTAAAAATTGTAAGATTTAAATGTAAAACCCACAACTATAAAAACTCTAGAAGAAAATCTAGGCAATACCCTTAAGGACATAGGCACGGGCAAAGATTTCATGATGAAAATGTCAAAATGTCAAAAGCAATTGCAACAAAAGCAAAACTTTACAAATAGGATCTAATTAAACTAAAGAGCTTCTGCACAACAAAATAAACTATCATCAGAGTGAACAGACAACCAACCTACAGAATGGGAGAAAAATTTTTGCAATCTATCCATCTGACAAAGGTCTAATATCCAGAATTTAAAGGAAACTTAAACAAGTTTACAAGAAACAAACAACTCCATCAAAAAACAGGCAAAGAATATGAACAGATACTTCTCAAAAGAACACATTTATGAAGCCAACAAACATATGAAAAAGAACTCAACATCACTGATCATTAGAGAAATGCAAATCAAAACCACAGTGAGATACCATCTCATGCTGATCAGAATGGCGATTATTAAAAAGTCAATAAACAACAGATGCTGGTGAGCTGTGGAGAAAAAGGAATGCATTTCCACTATTGGTGGGAATGTAAATTAGTTCAACCATTGTGGAAAGACAGTGTGGCAATTTCTCAAAGACCTAGAACCAGAAATAACATTTGACCCAGTAATCCCATTACTGGGTATATAACCAAATGAATATAAATTATTCTATTATAAAGATACATGCATATGTTCATTGCAGTACTAGTTACAATAGCAAAGACATGGAAGCAACCCAATGGCCCATCAATGATAGACTAGGTAAAGAGAATGTGGTACATATATACCATGGAATTCTATGCAGCCACAAAAAGGAATGAGATCATGTTGTTTGCAGGGACATGGATGAAGCTGGAAGCCATTAACCTCAGAAAACTAATGTAGGAACAGGAAACCAAATACCACATGTTCTCACTTATAAGTGGGAGCTGAACAGTGCATGGACACAGGGAAGGGAACAACATGTACTGGGGGCTGTCAGGAGGGGAGGGGAGAGGGAGATCATTTGAAAAAATAGCTAATGCATGCTGGGCTTAATACCTAGGTAATGAGTATTAGCTAATGCATGCTGGGCTTAATACCTAGGTGATAGGTGCAGCAAACCACCATAACACATGTTTACCTATGTAACAAACCTACATATCATGTGTATGTATCCCAGAAAGTAAACAAAATAAAATATAGCAAACAATTAAAATGAATCTTTTGTAAGGAAAAAAAAAGTATGTTTTGACATTGAGTTACCTTATTTGACATCATATGTAGCATCTATTTCCAAATTAATTTTGCTCGTAAATCCATGGAAGAGAAACAGTTGCTGGTTAATAAAGTTATAAATCCTATAATAATTTAAAAAAATGAAAGATAACTTCAGAATTAAATTATAAGAATTATAAGGTTTTACTTGAAAACTTATAAGAATATTTAATAAGATGACTTTTGGGGGAAATGTATCCTCTTTTCAACTTTCAATAATTTATTTCCAGGGCTCTTTGTCGTAATTTTATTTGTGAAATTAGAAGGAGGGGATGTTCAAAAACTGTTAATGCTTATGTGTTCATTTAGCATATTTGGGTTTTATGTTATCAGCCCATGTCTACCTTTTGGTTTCTTTCTTAAAATTCACAGAAGTAAACACATACCGTATAATTTTTCATGTCATGAATTCTCGGCAGGATATTATTATTTTTTTCTGGACCCTATTAAGATTTGATTTATTCTAGCTTAAATCCCAAAATAATTCCCAAATCTGAAACTACTCCCTTTATTTGAGTACTTCCTTTGAGGCTCAGGGGGTATCTGGGAAGGGAAGCTGAGGTCTGTGGGAGTCTGGCCGCCTTGGACTGTCTTAACTGCTTGATAGTTGCATCACTTGGGCAAGGCTCTTCTCTCAGGGACTCAATACCTCATCTTCAAAATGCACATTTATATTAGCTGACCTCTAAGTTTCATGCTGTCCTAAACTCTCTTGACAAAGAATTATTCAGTTTGCCAATCTGCAGTCTCAGGCTTATGGCATCTGAATTGGACATTAGATGAGGAATTGAGAACTTAGATGACTAGAAGTGCCAGGCAGGGAATGGAAATGAGGGATGAGGCTTTGCTGAAATGTAGTAAGGACTACTGGTGACTATGGTCAGCTGCAGGGCCTTGGTCTGTTTCAAAACATTCCAGTTCAGATTTTTAAAACTTATGATGCTCAAGTCAGACAAAAGAGCTCTATTCACCAGCTTCGTGAGCTATTTATTTCAAATTCTGTTTGCATCTCATTTTTAACTTTTTACAGCAATGAAGAATAAAAGGAAACATAGAGCAATTGATTTGGTGGGAATCTTTTAAAGGTGCCAAAATTAGAATGCTAGTCTCTTTGAAAAGCACAGATAAAACAGTTGGTAGGAACTGGCAAGGTTCTCTATGATAGAACAAAGAATAGAAGATTTATTTTAAGTATTCCAGTATGTATCAAACCTTTGAGTATATCCAAATAATATTATCTAGTAAGCTACTTAAAATACAGTTTCCTGGGCCCTATTTCTTAGAGATTCTGATTCAGCTGTTCTGCTGTGGAGCGCAGGAACCTAAGATGTTTAAACATACTGAAGGTTTCTGATCCAAGTGGTCAGAAGGCCACAATTTGAGAAACACTGAATGTATGCTCTTCCATTTTAAGATGGGAAATGTGTTCTATGAGAAAAATAACTTGTCCAGAAATAAAAATGTTGACATATACAGCATCATTCCCTATTTCTGGGCCTCGAGAGCCATTGCTAATTAATCATGGCACATGCTAACTTCTCAACCCACTACTCCTGAAAGCCGTTTTCACCCTGTCTAAGCTGGTCCTTGGCTGAGACTTTGCTGCCTCCTCTGGACTATCTCAAGGCCACCTAGCTCACAGGTGAGAGAATAAGACTAAAACTCTTTTGAGGTCTTTTTGATGTTGGCAACATCACAGTCTCTTTTAAATGGAATTTTCCTCACAGATTTACTTTTTATCCACATTTAATTGCACAGATTCCCCCTGTAACAGGGCATGCTGTGAAACAACAAAATGATTAATAAAACTTCATGGATTTTTAATTACATTTAATTATTTGCTGTCTTTTGGCTGATGAAAAGAATCCATCAGGCAGTATTCACCATTTCCCCTGGATTATGGCATCCTAGGGAGTATGTTATTCCTTTTAATTTCCAGGAACTTATTCAACCATTAAGAGTGCAAAGAATAATGCCTCTCCGTGAGTTAAGATTGAATATTCTAGGATTGACACACAGAAGCTCAAGAGACAGAACCCACTGTATTTATAAAGCTGGTCTTGCCAAGGCTTGCTGTAGCCACATAGCAGATAAGTAGTTGAGAAAGCCAGATACCAGAGCTGGAGGCCACTGCAATTTAGTTCCCACCCTGTGATAAAGCACAAATAGATTAGACCTGTGCAGAGCCAGATGAGTGCATAAGGAATGCTTGCCAATGCAAATAAGACTAAAACAAGAACACATTGTTGGAATTTCTGCAAGTTGGTTGTTAATCAAGTAGATCATGGCATATTAGGGGCTTTTAACACATGTTTTTGACATCTGGCCCTGCGCGGCTGACAGTTAAATTAGTTTTGTGATTGACAGAGAAATATTTTGTAGTATTGAATCATCAATAACACTTAAAAACATTATAGTGCTTGTTGATTTTTTTTGTCATCAATGCCCAGTCAATAGTACAAGCGCTTAGAGCAAATCGACCTGCTTTCCAAAGGATTCTGACACCTTCTGGCTGTTAACATGCCTGCTTAATTTTACTACCTTTTCTTTGAAGCCAAGATGATCCCTAATTTGAGTTCTCCTTCCTTCCTTCAGCTCTTTTAATTACTTGTTGTATGCTGGATGATTTGCCCAGCTATCGGTCAAAAAGATGCATAGGTTTTTAGTGCTGCCCTCTGGAAAGCGGGGCCAGGAGGATGATTATGCAGTGAATCCATGTGAAGTCTGCTGAGTGGGAATAAATGACACGTGATCCAGCCGGAGGGTTTCCTGGGAAGGTTTCCAAATAGTGAGATGACAGGTCATTTTGGAGCTTTAGAAATGTCACTCCAACAGCCATGTAGTGGAAGTGATGGGACTGAGAGGTGGCCTGGTAATCACTTGTAGAGTAGGCAAAAGGCAGCAAGGGCTTAATTGCTGAAATCATTAAAAACCCTTGAGAGATTGAGCATGTACTGTGGTCATTTCCTTCTCTTGTAGATCACATAATCATCTATTCACCATTGTCACAGTTAGGTAAACTACGTCTGGGATCAAGAAGAAACAAATATAGGCAATTAACAGATCCATTTGTTATATTTCTGCCTCTACTGTTATGATAATATATTTCATTTGAAGTGTTTTTAAATAATTGGAAAACAGTAATGATATGCTCCCCATCCCCGCAAAAAAGCATTAGATACATAAATTTATTGTCAGTGGGGTAGAATGGTTGCTTCCTCAGGGGATCTGAAGTCACAGGCTGTGTTCAGACTAACTTCCCTATGCCTTAAATACTATTTTACAGTTGTCTTATTTATCTGGCATTATTTCATACTCTGCAATCATAAGACTATAAAAGATAGTATCGGGATCCTTGGGCACAGTTGTTGCACCAGTATTTTTTAACATGGCCATCTGAAAGGAAGTTCAGATATGTGTTGGATAATTTCAAACTAATTTCAGAAATCTAACTCAAGCTTTATGCAGATGGAATTTTCCTGTGTGTGTGTGTGTGTGTGTGTGTGTGTGTGTGTGTGTGTGTGTGAAAGTATCTTACTTTGATATCAGGCAGGTTCTCTATTTTTGGAAAACATGTCTAGAAAGCAGTGTTTTCATTTCAGTGTGAAAATCAAAGGCAGATCTCCTCAAATGGCTCCAGGTGTATGTTTATGGCAGTGTGGTCTCTGACAGGTGGCTGACTGTCAGAGAACCCGGGATGTGGGAAGCCTTCTGTTTATGACCCGGGCCACCTTGCGTCTTGGAGCTCTGGTTTCCTCACCTCTACACTGTCATCAAGAGAACTGGTTCTGCCCTTGCGCTTGTGATGAGTACTTAAGAGGAGAGCACATCACAGCACCTTTGCATGTAGTAAGCCCTCAGTAAAAAAAAGCTGCTGCTGAACTTTGTTCACACTCACCCAGTGTTTTGGAGTCTCTACTGACTTTCAAGAAACCTTTGAATAAACAGAAAAGTCAACATCCTCAGACACACTGAAAAATCACATACACAATGGGCTGATCCTTTATTTTGTCTCAAGCCCTCACAATGAGTCCCGCTCTAAGACCTGGAGGGTTTGGGTCCTGCCCCACTTCAATCCAATCTAGCCAGAGAACAGCCTTCAGAAAGCAGTGAAGGCTCTTTGTTGCCAAATGGAGAGGCTAAGCAAAGAGGGCTAAGCCAAGAGGTATGTTCTGCTTCTTCCCTTTTCTTGTATGAGGCTATGGCAGGTCTGGAGTCTCGGTGTCTGAAGCTCCCTCTTCTAGAACTGCTCTGGAAATTTGCTGGATACTACCATGAACCAAGAGCAGCCATAGAACTTGAACATTAAGATCCTTTGCAACCCTGTGATGTTAACTTTTATTATTAAGTCAGAAGCTATATTCATTGTTTTTCCCATGTGCTGTTATGCACAGCCTCTCCCCACGCATCCAATTTTGAGTTTCTTGTGTGCGTTGATTCCCATAGAGCATTCCTTAGATGAACTGCCTCTTATTTTCTTTTGCAGTATGCTTTGGCATATACACTGATGGGTTCTTACCTCTTCTTTATTGTTAATTGCCTTTCAGGAGAGAATAATTGAGCGCTTGAAAGAACAGCGGGAAAGAGATGATCGGGAAAGACTAGAAGAAATAGAATCCTTCCGAAAAGAGAACAAAGACCTGAAAGAGAAGGTTAATGCTTTACAAGCTGAACTGACTGAAAAAGAGGTGAGTCTGGAGAAACAAGTGAACCTCACTGATAGTCCTCATAAACTCATATTCAATGTAGCCGCAGGAGACTAGAGACTTACTTGGAGGCACTGTATGAAGGCTTGGGGAATGTGGTAAGCTTTCTTTTGTAAAGATGCCTGAATTTAAAGGAAAAAAAATTTTTTTGTAACTTCCTTCTTCTGTAATGCTCCATGTCTATCTTCTCTGTTTTGCTAACCATATACAATGTAGCTCCTTGAAATTTTTCTTTATGTCTTACTATATTTGCATGGATTAGAGGATTCTATATTTTTTGCAGTCCCATGATCCTTTGCTTGAGATAGCAGCAGCATTGATGATGATAATAATAACTCTATTGATATCTGCTATGTACTGTTCCTTGTGTTGAGTGCTTTACATTCATCTGTAATACCCTCAGGTTAGGAGATGTGGTACCATGCTGGGCCCCAAGGTAGAGCTTAAATGTGGCTGTTCTTCTGGCCTATTATTTTTACATTATAGTAAATAATTTAGAGCTGTGCTTTTATACCATAGAAAACATGAATACAAAGTATAAATTCCACCTGTGTTTTTAAAGTAAAATTTTATACTCTAAAGAAATTCTTGCTTGGGGGTTATGAAGAGGATGCCTTTGGGCTATTCTGCCATTCTTCAAAGGATCCCTATAACCCTCTCAGTTTTCTTGGGGATAGTTTGGTGGAGAAGCATGAGAAACAGTAATTACACATGATTTTATTTAATCCACATAACTCCGAGATATGTGGAGATTGACTGCAATTGGCCCATTCACGCTTACTTTGTCTGCTGTAACTGTCAATCTTCTTTAGAGCTGCCTTAGACCTTTCACCCTCCTGGATGGTACCACAGCACAGTTGTCTGTCTCCTAGCTCCACAGTATTTCCTCACTCTCAGGGTACTGATAATTTCACCCAAATTAAAATCCCAAATAAATTAGGAATCTAGATGAAGAAGGAAAAGAATCGATGACTAAGGAGTTTCGAGGAAACCCAGAAACAAAATCCATATTTCTTAAAATTTAAATCTACTTTTTTTTTTTTTTTTTTTTTTTAAGAAAGGAGCATATTTCTTTGTTATGAACATAAAGAATGACGTTTTCTTCCTACTCTTCCACTGCTGATTCTGAGTTGGAGGATCTGTGATGACTATAGTTTGTATTGACAGAAAACATGGAAGCTTTGACTTTGTAGCATTCTTCACTGGTTGGAAGTGTTACTTGTCAGTTTGTATCTTAAAATCAATGTATATATTTTGAATGAAAAGAGATCTTGATGATGTGGTGGAGTATAAGCTATAAATGAAAGTAGTTTTGTAAATAATCCCAAAATTGTGTGACTTTCAAATAGGCATTTTGGTAAACATTTATTGTTTCTGCATAATGTGCTTGACACTGGGCTGGTTGTGTCAGTCAGGGTTCTGCCAGAAAAACAGAACCATGTTAAACATTTTCAACAGATTAAGAACCTTATCATAAGAGATTGGCTTACACGGTTATGGAGGCTAGGCAAGTTCAAAATTCACAGGACGGGTCATCAGCAAAAGCGGACTGGAGAGTCTCAGACAGAAGCTGACACTGCAGCCAATAGGTGGAATTTGTTCTTCCTCAGGGAAACCTGAGTTCTGCTCCTAGGCCTTTCAACTGATGGGATCAGGCCCACCCAGAGTACTGAGGGTAATCTCCTTCACTTAAAGTCAACTGATGGTAGATGTTACTCATGTCTACAAAATGCCTTCTATTAGCAACTTCTAAATTAACAATTGGGGACTGGAGCCTAGTCAAGTTGACTAAAACTGGCTATGGTATCTGGCAGTTTAAAATTTATAAAGAAAAAATCTGCAGTTGCCATCAGCTTATAATTTAATTGGGAGCTTATAATTTAATTGGAGTGATGATACATCTTCACCATGACAAAATGACTGAATTATGTCCTTTGTTATTTCTGTGGGAATGATATGACAAAGGACATTGAAATTGGAATTGTAGACCTGGGTTTGAGACCTGTATCTGCCTTTACCAGCTAAGTGACCTTTGACAAGATGTTCAGCTGTTGTGAGCCTCAGTTTCCTGATGTGAAAAATGAAAATGGGTCACCTGTTCCCCAGGGGGTTTTAGAAGCACCTTGCTGGATAATGGTGACTTTTATCATCAAGATCATTCCAGTGCCCATAAAGCAATCCAGGATAAATTATTAGGTAGCATTGTTTACAGAGAGACCAGTGTGTGTTTAGTGTCTTCCTAGGCGATGCAAATGAGTAAGAAGGAAATACATGGAGTCTGTTTTGGGTTAAGACTTGTACATCTCAGTCACATAGTTCAATATTGCTACTTCATAGTTGATGACAAACATTGCTCTTTAAGGTTGCAAAGTTATGTTCAGTGATATATGCAAGTATTTCTTTAGTTTTTTGAATTCAGAGTATATGTGGAACCTGTTAATTTCTGGACGTGATTAATGACTGGAACAATTTAGGCAACCCTATGTCTGAGTTGGAAAGATTCATTGTATCTGTCAAATCTGGATTGCAAAGGACAGGACTATAAAGTTGACTCTAAATTTTAAAATAATTTTATGTTTGATTTTTCTGGAAGATGTTTGAAAAACCATTGATCATTTCTCTGTTAGAGAAATGCGATTTGATAAAAATGTAATAGGAGGCTTTTTTATATTTCACTTGCTATTGGGAGGGGAAACATTAAATTCAGTATTTCTTTCAGATTTGTCTCAGAGTCTGCATGGTCTGACAGCAATAAATGTAAATGGAAGGTTCAGGGTGTCTGTTTTGCTATGACATGTAAAGACCACCTTGGGACTTACATCATTAGCATGACTTTGAGACATGAAACATGCATTTACTGACCACAACATTTGGTCACATTTGATTCTATGGCAATTAGATCCTGCTCATTCTGTAAGCTGGCCAACTTTAATTTCCTGGCCAAAGCTGACTATTGTTACCTTAGTAAGATTATATTTACCCTTTCTGTCTACTGCATGCTTTATTGTTATGTATAGAAACAGTGTGTTCAAATTGAAGGCATTGCTAGTAAAAATTTGAATGTTTTACTGACTCAAAATCTTTTTCTTTCAGTCTAGTTTAATTGACCTCAAAGAACATGCATCTTCATTAGCCTCTGCAGGACTGAAAAGGGATTCCAAATTAAAATCTCTAGAAATAGCCATTGAACAAAAGAAAGAGGAATGTAGCAAATTGGAAGCACAGTTAAAAAAGGTAAGTGAAGTCTAAGAAAAAAATCATGCTCATTTTAAAATGAATTTATAAAACGGAAAAGGAAGAGGCATTTTTAAAAAGAAACAAATCCCTTATCTGTTGCTGTCTGCTGATAAAAGAATTAATTAAATACTCTTAACTGTATTGCTAAGAAGTCTATCAAATCTGTCTGTGAACCTGAAAAATTATCTTAGGTTTCCTGTTAAAGAAAAACTTGAAAAGTAGATGAAAATAGTAGCAGCAGTTTAAAATGTTATAAAAACCAGCCATTACTCTCTGGGCAAATCTCAATTATCAAAAAAGAAAAATAGAACTGTTTTTAACAAATCACAGAATCCAGAACCCACATTAGATGTTAATAAACTTTTGCTACTTTCAGATGTAGGTCTTTTTGTAACTTTGCAAAAGCTTTTCTGACATTGTTAAATTTCTAGAAGTTCACCAAAATAGTCAAGTCCCTGGCATCTCTATAGAATGACTATTTATAATTGACCAAAATGGCCTTATTGTCTAAGAAAGCTTGTCGTAGATAGAAGGCTTTGGAAAAGAAATAGGATATATGCATGGCAGCATTAACATGTTTTCTCTGACGAGGACATTTTTGTGGAGTGCATTTCCAGTCATGCATTGTTCCTTTGACTTTCTTCCTGTGTTGTTTGGTACGTCTGCACTCATTGTTCACATAAAACTCATAACATTATGAGTTTAAGCATTTTGTTTCCCTTTGACAACTCATAAACTTATTCAAAAGAGAAGAATCTAAACAGTCAAACAAAGCAAATAATAAAATGTGACTATGTAGAATTCATAGCACACTGGGATAGGGATTTATTGGCTAAAGTTATGAAAATATATGACATGGATGGTCAAGGATGTGAAGGAATCACATATCTGTGAAGGAATTACTCTGGATATCTTAAAATTTAATATACCATTTTGTGTGATGCAATATATAACTGAAATGTTACTATATGGTGCTCACTTTACAGAGATTTTTAAGGAAATTATCATGAGAAATTTCACACTCAGAATGTCTACTTGCTGATACAGAAAAAGATAAATACACAAATCCTTTAATAACAAAACAGCAAGAAAATCTCTACATTGCAAAATCTATTTCCCAATCTGCTCATCATCTCACTTATTTCAAGCAATATTTAGTTAAGCAGAAATCTTGAACAATAAATAAAAGAATTAAAATTGCCCATTTGAGGGTGTTTAAATGGATATTGACTTAGCTATCATGTATTGGGTATATGACATACATTCTTGATGTATATAAATAAAATACGTATATAAATAAACAAAATGTTATCTATGATATGCACATTAAGAGATGAACTTATGAAAAATATGTTTTATTTAATAAAGTTTTGTGATTATAAGGCATGCTCTAAGCTAGCTTTGTGAAAGAGAAATTCACTGGCTCCTTATGACCATCCTCTACACTGTTTTACCTTAGTCACAGTGTGCTGAGTCCAGAAGAAAGATGGCTTCTAATAGACCTGGGCATGAAAGATGCCCTCCATCCACTCTGATGAGCTGTTGTTTATAGAAATCAGGGGACCCCATTTATTATTTCTGCAGATACATGCTCAACACCCTCTTTTTAAATGTAAGTCATCTATAGGAATTTGAAATCTAGTAATTAAAAGGAAGAGATTCACATATTGATGCTTACAGTTTTAATGTAACGACTTGACTAGTTTAATAAATCAACATTTATGCAATTCAATATAGTTTCTTTCAACATAGCTGTGGTTTGTCCCTGAGATCACTTAGAGTGTGTGGTTTCCTTTGACTCGCAGGTAGATACCACATACGGAAATTCACAGACCAAATCCTGTAAACATTTTAGCATTATTCCTGACAGCATTTTAACATTCCACCAAGTCACTAGAATTAAAGTAACAAATATGGTTGTCTCGCTGTATATGACCTATTTAATTTATCAAAAGATAACTTATTTCTAAGTGTATACATAATCTTTGCTTATACCCTATCTTCTACATGCATAGTGCAGTGGGTTTAAATAGGGTAATTATAATTTAAATATTTTTATGTCTAACCTACAGATGCTGTTTTGTTATTTTTGGCTGTCTAGCATTAACTAAATTCAAAAGTTTAAAATATTTTTTCAGTAGTCTTTAATTTCTGCTAATAAATAGTTCCATAAAAACCTCAAATACCCATCACCTTAAAAAAATTGAGATCTACATGAAATATTTGAAAATATAAGCCAACAGTATGTGAATATACATATAAACACATCATTTACTCATGGAAAAATAAGCAGCTATAAAAGCTTAAGTGTGTCTGGGCCTCCTTTTAAATAAAAGGGTACGTGACTTGTGAATAAAATATAAAGGTTTACTAAATGAAAGCTGAAAACATAATAGTTTTATTATGTCATAAATACACCAAAAATTCCCAGTGGAATTTTGCTCGAGGTTTGTGAGTATCCAGGTATTTTTGTCATAAAATCTATACAACATTGTAGATATGTGTAGTTGAACAGAAACCTTGTCTGCCAGTGGCAATGAAATCCAAACGGTGATTTAAACTTATTTTTGTCTTATAAACAATGCTTCACATTGGTAAAGGGAGTTTTTACATAAAAGTCTGTGGAGAACATTCACACACATAATTACTTTAACCCTTTATTATACTGTGTTAATTTAAGATGTCTTCAATACTTTGTGATGAAAGGTTATAGGCAGAAAAGGAACCAACTCCCTTATACATTCCATCTCACATTTTATAAGTGTTCATATGTGAGGAAATTTTTACTGGTATTAGTGAAGCTAATGAAATGATACTAACCAAATAATGTGTAATTGCAAATTATGAGCGTGCTTTATAATTAAGTGTATTTTGAGAAGAAACTGATAATTGACATAGATCATTTTGCCTTTCAATAGAGTATTTGAAGTTCAAAATGGGGGAGTAAATTTACCTATGTGACTAGAAATCAATTGAGAAGCAATAACAATTCAAAATATTATATACACTCTTTAGTAATTTTTCAATTATGTTATACTTCAGGAGGGAGTTTCTTTAAACCATGATAAATAACATTGTCATTTACTTCATCCAAGTTGAAGGAAAAAGTAATTCAGACTCCTAAAATTGTGTCTTAGCTTAAAGCAAAGTAATAGTTTCTACAATATTGCACACCTTGACGTTGAGCCCCAGATTAATAGTGCAGGTATTTAGAAAATATAACTTGAGGATGCTATTTACAATAATATTCAGTACATTTAAATCTACAAACATTTAAATATTTAACACAAAATAGACGAGAACATTATAGATTCTAAAGCACTTGAAACATAATAGAATATCCTTGGAAATTATATTTTCTACTAATTCTGAGACAACAGTAGAAACTGGTAATAGGCAATGGAGAACACTTTATTTTGGTCCTGCTGGTTTAATTTTTTTTCTTTTCCCGTTTAGTTTAAGTAAATCCGATAAAGCCTTAACTACTGATGTTTTGCTATTGCTAACCTGCTGTTTGCTAATCTGTATTTTTCTGAAGATAAACTGAATAGAAAATTCAGACTTGTGTTAATATAAAAGAAGAACTATAAATTCAATGATAAGATTTAATTAATCTTTTATTATTACCATCTTTGAAGTTCAGGTAATAAATTGCAGGCTTGGCTAAAAGTACTTCTTCTGATTCATTGCTGGAGGCCAGCACTTCATGTATCATCAAAAGTGGACAGCTTTCTTTATTTCATGGGTTATTTAACTTGAGAAAGGGAAAGTAACACAAACCTTAAATTTCTTATTCCAGCTATTCTTTTTTAGGAGCCAAAGTCAACATTTGTATTTCCCTAGAGCATCTCACTTTCACTGTGGAATGTTTAGAAACTGAAATTTCTTCTTTTTTAACAACTAACTCGTCTGTGCGAATGCACTGGATTTGTTGAGCTAATGCTGTTTTTCTGGATCTTTCCTTCTTTCCCTGTCTGTGCCTCAATGCCTCCCCAACTTTGCAATGTAGCAAGCTGAGCAGTTGTTCAATCAGATGTACAACCCAGTAAGTCATTTGTGAAAGTTCCCGCTGTAACATATCAAAGCATGAGGATCCATTGATCACCAGTCACGGTGTGCCATACTGGGGAGGTTTCGAAAATATTTATGAGTTTCTTCCCCTTTCCGTTCTGTCAAAAGAAATGATCTGTGCTGAGGCCACTGCCATTTCTTTTGAATGTGAAATTTAAAAATTAATAACTCAAGAAAATATTGCCAGTTCTGATACTACCTCCTTCTTAACCTCAGTCCTAAGATTGTAGAAAAACAAAAGTCAGCTGAAGATCTAGGCTTATGGAACTCTTCCTTAAATCCTTCAAACACAACTATATCTAGGCCAAAAGGGATAACAGCATTCGTAAAATAGCAAACAATTCAATGTCTGTTTTATTTAAGTGATAGAAGTTAAAACAGGTTTACATTTAAAAATAGGGATATGCTCTTTGAGATTAGTAAATACCCGTCATTACTTTGGATTTTGTAAGAGTTAAAAACATGCCATTTGGCTGAGGACAAACCATAATATAGTCTCTTAATAACAGATAGTAACAATTCTGATTATAGCTTAATAGAGTACCAAAAAACAGGTAACTAGTAAAAATATTTGTAAAACTATCCAGGTGCCACCATGAGTTTTTTTATCCTAGTGATGTGTGCATTTATTAATATACGAAACAGGTTTTTTTAACTTATTAAAGAACAAAAGCTTTTTTGTTCTGTGAACTTAAGTGGCTTACTGGGAAAATATTTCATAAAGGTGGCTAGAGTTTATCATTTGGCAGATGTGATCTGTGCTATCATGCATTCTAATCACCTCCTATGTCTAAATCCCCTTATGGAAAAAATGAATAACATGGATAAAGGAAACAGTTCCACCAACAACTTTTTATTTGTTAAGCCACTGCTTCAGGATACATACAACTTGATCTGCAAGATGTAGTGCATTTAGACTCAGCCTCCACTCCCCATTCTTTACAACATGTTTTATTTTTGCAAAGAGAATTCCTAAAACCCTGCTGCAGCATCTTTGTTAACCTCTTTTTCAAAATGTGGATTTTAGCAGAGAAGCAAAAAATAATCAGTTCAAGTTTCTTTTCCCTTAACATTTAAATAGAAGTGCTAATAAGCAGGCTGAAGATAGTGGAGATGTGAAAAAAGACAAATAAGATTGGAATATCTTCAAGCTCAAAAACTCACCCTGGGAAAAATTAGCGTTTCAAAAAAGTTTAAAAATAATCAGTGAAGTAATTCCACTGCAATTGTTTTACACTTACTAGGAACAGGAAGTTAGGAACAGGAAGAAAACCTAAGAATGTTATGTTTTGGGTATGTGCAGGACAGATGGGGAGAGCTTTGTTCCTGTAGGAGCAAAAATGTATCAGGACCATGCTAGGAGTTCACTATCCCTGTAAGGATAGGTAGGACCAAAGAAATAACTCTGTTAGCTTTTAGACCATTTCTAGAAATATCAGTGACACTTTTACATCATCAACTTTTACTTCACTTCACCCAGTGGTGCGTCTCTAATATGCCAGTGTGAACTTTTAAGTCTTTTTGGTGACTAATTCAAATGCTATTGACTGACTCTTCTCCCCAAGTTAATTAATCTAACCCATTGGTTTGGCATCCCGGGAATATAGCCAAACTCTCATTATTTTAACTCCCTCTGTCTCAGTGTCCACTTCTTTTTTGGACTGATAGGGATGCAGCATGATGGATTTTTTTACCCTTAATTGTCTTTTAAAAATGACTATGTTTTTCTTAGTTATAAACATAATAAATGGTCGCAGTAGAGAATTTGCAAACATATGGAAGGCTACAGAGGAAAATTAAAAAATAACAGGACAACTTACCACAGACAGAAATAATCACTGGGACATTTGGATTGTTCTCCACCTAGACATCTTTTTGTTGTTGCTGTTCTTTTCTCTTTTTCTTTTCTTCTATCCTCTCTCCTCTTGCCTTCCCCTTCTCTTTGTTGCTTCTTTTCTTCCCTCTTTTGTTCCTTTTTTCTTATCTAATACTCTACTTTTTACCAAATTGTGTCAAAGTGTTTAGTTTTATATTCTATTTTTTTACCTTATTAGAATTTTCCTATATAATGAACTATTCCTCCAAAATACTATTTTAATGGTTGTAAACTATTCTACTCTGTTTGCTTATTCTCCCAATGTTGGTATTTTTTAACTTAAAACCAGGTCTCACTATGTTGTCCAGGCTGGTCTCAAACTCCTGGTCTCAAGGGATTCTCCTGCCTCAGCCTCTGGAGTTGTTCAGCCTACAAACATATGCCACCGTGCCTGCCTCCTTCCTGGGCCAGTGATTTGTAAAGATCCCAATAGTTCCTACTAGGTTGTGTTTCTGAGGAATTCCACCAAAGCACGCTTCTTTTGGCACTGATTAAAGATGGCTTTTCTGCCGCACCCTGGCCAACACTGAGAATTGTCATTTTACATACAACTTTGACAAATGCTTAGGTGGAAATTTTTTCCCTTTTAACTTTTCTTTCTTTAATTACTACTGAAGTTGAGGTTTCTCAGTGCATTTATTAGCTTTTTATATATTTTCTTATGTAAATTGTTTAAATCAGTTGAGCACTTGCTTTTGAGTTTACTGTTTTCTTCTTTGGTTTATATGAGTTATTCTGTGTTTTATATAGAATTTTTACCAGGTTTGTGGCAGTTTTATTTAGCTTAAATTTTTTTATGTATATAGAGAATAGTTTTTAGGTTCTTGACCTGTACTTTTCTTTAGGCTTTCCTCACTACCTTTATTCTGGGAAATGTTCTCTGATTTCAATTAACTATATTTAAAATGTTTTAATGTTGTTTTTTTTTTTATATCAAGTTAAGCCCTTTATCCATCTTTAGTTTATTTTGATTCATGTTGAGAGGTGAGATTCTAACTATATTTTTCTAAATCATCAACTAATTATCCAGCACCATTTATCAAACAATTCTGTCTTTATCCGCTGATCTATACTATTTTATTGCATATGAAATTCTTATTTGGGTGAGTATCTTAGTTTCTAAGCATATGTTCAGCTTTATCAATGTCTCTAATTTGTTGGATCGAAATTTTAATTATTGTAGCTTTATGCTATTTTAAAATACCTAGTAAAATGAATTACACCTTCTTTCTGCTTTTCATTTTGTCTTATTTTGTTTTAAATTTTTAGCCTTTAATTTTCCATCAGTCCAAGTAAACTTTAGGATCACTTCGTCAATTAAAAAGCAAAATTATTGATTTTAATTTTAATTATATTTAATCTATAAGATAATTTTAGAATTATTGATATGTTCCCAATATTATTTCTTTCCATTCATGAACATGACCAAACTTTTATTTATTCCAGTGGTTTTTGTACAGCAAAGTTTTAAATTTTCCTGATACAGGCCATGGTATATTTTCTTAAAGATAGTCTTAAGTATCTCTATATATGTAATTTTTAGGTTGCTATGGTGAATAATATATTTATTGTTTATTTTCTAATCAGTTAGTGATAGCTAAGAAATTTCTTTTATTCTTGTATGTTTATTTTCTATATGATCACCTAACAAATTTTTGGTGAACCATAATATAGTTGTTTTTTGTTAAATAAGATAATTTTATTGTCAATTTTATGTCTGACAGTCTACACTGCATCCGAGGAAACAAGGATTAGGCTTTTAAGTGCTCCTGCAAGTATTTGTATTTCTAGAGTAGAAAGGAACTTTTTACTTTTTATCTCCTTTTACTTTAGTCACTCTGTTGAAAAAAGTGATGTCTAATGACATTTCTTAGAACCTAAAATTTTGCCTTTATATCATTATTTTTCTTATAACCATTCTGTAGCTTAACTACCATTCTACTCCTGGAGTTTTGTCTTATTATTATAAATACTGTGCAGGTTATCTTCAGTTGGGTCGTCCTTCTTCCCTTGGTTCTTAATTCTAAACAAATAATGTTATGTGTTTCATCAGTCTCAAATAACTTCTTTGCTATAGCCCTTGTGGTTATTGTATGCAGGGATGGTATCAGGAGTCTTTCAAAAATTTTTAATAAATCTCTAGACCTTCTGGGTCTCTCAATTTAGTGCTTCATCTAATATCCTTGTAGCTACGAGACAAATGACTGATTTGGAGGCACTGGGTGCAATCTTGCTATTGGTCAGAGTACATTTGAGACCCCTCTGATGTTCCCCACACTTGTGACCCCTCAGTCCAGTAGTTATCCGTTTGAAATCCTATCTTCTCTGAACGCATATTTTGCACGGCTCACATTTTACGTAAGTGTTTACAAAAACACAGAACAAAAGCCAAAAGGCAGACATTTTTCATTCCAGAGAGAGAAAAAGATCTTGTTAATGTTCAGTGAGATCTTCCTGATTTGTAGGTCATAACAGGACTGGACAGTCCCAGGAACATAATGGGCTGCATTATAAATGCCTAAACAGTCATTGTTCGGATATAGCAGTTTCTTTTTATTATTTTTAAAACATATATCTGAAAAGTATTTGATTCACTCTTAAACCAGTATCTCCCAGCACAGAGGAAAGTTACCACTATTTAAGAGATAATTCCAGGCATGCCTATAGCATGTGTGAACACATGCACACATGCAAACATACACCCTATAATTGATTCAGGCTTTCAATGTCTAAAAAACTCAAGTATTATTTGCAATAACACTAAACATTTGAAGCTCCATGTTTTGTTTGAGGACAGCTAGAGAATTACCTCAGTTCTCTACATTGCTAATTTTAGGAAATCCCATAATTAAAAATGATTACATTAATAATTAAATTTTTGGTTTTGGGGATCTTTAAAAGTATTAAGCATACAGTTGGTTCCTCTGTGTATATGAGAGAAAGAGAGAGAGAAAGAGAGACAGAGACAGAGACATAATAATTATTTTGAATACTTGTTTATATTTACTTATACATATCCTATTTGTTCCATCTATGAAAAGAATTTTTGTTTGGTATGGTTGTTTTAATATGTAAATTTGTAAATATTCTGAATGCAGTTAGCTTGAATCGTGAATAATTTCCTTTAGAACTAAGACATATAGGGGCTGGGTGTGGTGGCTCATGCCTGTAATCCCAGAACTTTGGGAGGTCAAGGCTGGAGGATCACTTGAGCTCAGAAGTTGGAGACCAGGCTGGGCAACATAGCAAACCCCATCTCTACCCAAAAAAAAAAAAAAAAAAGAGAGAGAGAGAAAAAAGAAACTAAGGTGTATAAGATTTCAAAGTACCTCATTATTAGTTTCCAAATGTATTATTAAGGCTCAGCTATGATGCCTGGTATTGGTTCATCATATTTAAAATAAAATTTAATTTTCTAATATGTTATAACTCTATAATCACCTTAAAATTTTCTTTTAATATGTAATATTTTGTTTATAATGTAGAATTATGAGAAGATTGAAACTTCGTTTAGAAGTCTGAAGTCAAATATAATTTTTTAAATAGTTTCTATACCTTGTTCTGCTGTTGAGATATGAAAGGAATTTTAAAGTGCTGTTAATGGACATTAAACCACCAACATGCCACAATCGAGAATCATATTTCTACACTGCATAAATTTAGCAAATTATTTCTAAAACCCATAAACAGTAGGGAAGAAAAATAATCAGATACATTCATTAACATTCTGCTTTTATTTTATGGTCATTACTATTTATTTTAAGAAAATGATTTTTAATTAAAATTGGTAGGATCTACTTCAAAGGGAAAGTGCTATATAATGTAATAATTGAATGTTCCCTGCCTTGCTTCACAGCAGGTTTCTGGACCAAAGTTAATACTTTCCTTTCTAGGGATCTGGAATGATGAACTGCCATTTTATTGGAAATAATCAATGACCAGTCTTTATAAGATTAAGTGTAAATAAACTTGTAACGTATGATTTTGATACTTGACAACCCCATAGTTTGACTTTAGCCATTTTTGGCTTCTTAACTTTCGTTTAGATATAGTATTAATCTGAAGTTTTGCCCTCCTGAAGCAGTTGTTACAAATTCTTTCACTAAAATAACTACTAGGTTATAATAATTATAGGTTAATGTATTGCTCTTCCCAAGCCATGGCCAGGAACCTCTTAATGCCTGATCTAGGCTTTTAAAGTCAGTTCACATCAAAACCCAGAGGCCTGCCCACATCAGTGAGGCTCCAGAGTTTGCTTTGATTATTCCCATTTGTGTGGAAATTTCCTTGCATATAAAAATACAAGAAACATAATTGGGAGTCCCTCAAAACTTACTGATGTAATATGTAATACAGACATTTCTGAAATGTCCTTTTCCCATTTTTTTGTCTCTCTAAGATGCTTGAGAGTTGCTCTAAATGTTTTAAGAAATATTTTTGAGCTGAATCAGATACCCGGATTTGCAATTAAATTGACCTGGTTAATCACTGGAATTAAATCTCTATATTAAGCAAAGAATGTTTATTGATATTCCTTTAGTTTTAATGACTCGTGGATATCCTTGAAAGTGATGATGAGCTTGCTACATTCATGTTAAATAAAGTCTGAAACCGTCAAAAGAAAACTTACACCAATTTGTGTTTTTAAGAGGTAAATTTCTGACTAATGAAAACAGGAGGACAAAGTTGATGTTCCTTAGAAGTATAGAATGGGCAAGCCCTTCCAGACCTTGTTGGGGAGCTAATTGTAAACCAACAGATTCTTAAGGAAAAATATGACTGTTCATTTTCAATTTGTGTCTTGAATGTATTAGAATGCCATGGTAGGAATTTATTGTGATCATGATTTATTCAAATCTATTTTTTTTTTTTGCTGTAGTGTCTAAAGTATGTTAGATCCAAATCTGTTACCTACTTTTGATCTCTATGAGAAGCTGCCAGTCCAGATTAAAAAACTCATGTTGTGATTTGAAAAGGCAAGAATATTGCCTAAATACAAATAAAGTGCTTCTTTCATTCTATTTTTAGAGGAGGCTCAGGACTTATAATTTTGAAGGAAGCATTAGCTTTAATAAGCCCAATTTCCTCCACTATTTTATTTAGCCTAGAATCACTTGTGTCTGTAGATTATGGTAGAACATATTCATGCTTGTTAATGGTTAAAAATTTCAGCACATCCTCTGAAAAGCTGTGACTCAGGCTGAATAGAGCTGGTTATATACAATATCTTTTGTAAATTCTTTAGAGACTTTTGCCTCTAATATCCAAGTTTAGCTGGGGACTCACCAACCTTCCCAGTCATGTGAAACTCTCTCTTTCATTGAGTCTTTACATGGACCCTAGTAATGATCCAAGAAGCAGTTGTTTCTCTCTCATCTTTATATGACTTTTTCTTAAAGCTTTTTACTAATTTAAAAATATTTTAAATGATATTTTAGTAGCTCTTCCAAGAATTTTGGTACCAAGATTGAAAGTGGCTTGACATAAGTTCTTTTATTTGGAAATCAGTAGATACTGATATAGGGATAGAGATATTTAACTCACAGGTATTCTTGAGGCTGTCTATTTTATTTATTTAATTTTATTTATTTGTTTGTTTGTTTGTTTGTTTATTGAGATGGAGTCTTACTCTGTTACCAGGCTGGAGTGCAGTGACATGATCTTGGCTCACTGAAACGTCCACCTCCTGGGTTCAAGCAATTCACCTGCCTCAGCCTCCTGAGTAGCTGGTACTACAGGGGTGCACCACCATGCCCAGCTGGTTTTTTAGAGATGGAATTTCACCATGTTGGCCAGGATGGTCTTGATCTCTTGACCTCATGATCCACCTGCCTCGGCCCCCCAAAGTGCTGGGATTATAGGCGTGAGCCACTGCGCCCAGCCAAGGTTGTCTATTCATTTTAAATGGAAGTCTCATTAGCACTTGAAGTGTGATCTATTAACGTAGATACCAGGCCAGCTGCAAACTTGACTCTGGTCTTCATTCTAATAACATTACCTAACTTCAGCACCATATGAGGTCAACAGTGGCACAGTCTGGCTTCAGGCACGTTTTTTCCTAGGCTTTCTGTGCTTCTAAACATCCCATGAGTCCTTTAACCATACTTACTTACTGGTTTGAAAAGACTATAAACTCATCTGATTTCACCCAATGTTGAAAAGTGGCCTTGGGTAATCCTTTTTTATTCAAGGAGCTAAAATAAGGAATATGTGTACATACCTATGACTAGCAGGCTATGCTTTCTCTGTAAAGCTATCCAGGAGGCTTTTTTAAAGGAATATGTAGTATCTTGTCAATGAAAATCAAATAAACCTATTAACTCAGCTGAATTAGCCAGGTTTCTGGAATGCATATTATGAAATAATAATTATAATAAAAACACAAATGAATAATATCTCCCCCCATGTTTATCATTTTGTAGTTTTCACTATTTTTAGGCTAATTAATTTGCCTGTAGATATAAGATGCAGAACTGGATTTAAAATCTTGGTCTCACAACTAGTAATCCTGTACTCACTTATTAAAAAGGGACAGTAATAATAACCAAAATAAGCCACAGCAGCTAACTGCTAGCTATTTGTGAATTTTTCAAAATCAGCATCAGGAAAGGAATTTTAACTCTGGTAAGAAACAGGCAATCAAAATATATTCATTTGTTTTGAGTGCTTCCAGCTGCTCATTACTCAGTTCATTAATTCCTTTTTAAAGATCTTAATAGCACTGGTTGGATAGTTCAAGAAATGTCATGAAAAGATATTTAACTGCTGTAAAATAATGGTAATACAGTATAAAAGTGAAAGAGGTTAACACAAAGCCTTTTTTTCTTTAGCTATTTAAAAGCTGCATATTTTAAATGCTTTACTGTAACAAAAGTAACAATTCATATTATCACAAATAGCAGCAGGTATATGGAGTAGTTACTTCCTTTTAAAATAGGATTTCTGCTCTACATTTTTAAAGTGGAGATTAGGGAATTTAAATATTCATTACTTAAGCTTAAAATGAAATTACCAGTTGACTATACTCCTGAAGGCGTGTTAGCTCAGGATCCCTTTCAGATCATTTTAATTGTACTGAAAAAGTTTAAAAATGTGTTATAATGAGACACAGAGTGCATAGTAAATAAATGAAAACAAATGTTTTCTGAGAAATATTGGTGAACGGGAATAAACCAGTACCTGATAATCTGTTGAATTGACATATTTTTCTCAAGTTCTTTTGTATAGTTGAGTTTATTTCTTAAATAAGGAAATCTTAGATTTAAGAACAGGAAAGCAAAATTTTCTCCTTTATCCTCATGCTTAAATAATATGTTACATGCAAAAATATTATTTCTAAAATGATTATTTTGTCATATGGAATTTATTTTATTTATACTAATTTTTGAATTTTTTCTACTAAATCATTGCAAAGACTGTCAAAACTTCTAACAGTAGTATTAGTATTAATTTTTCTAACCATGCATGATTCATTCAATCCCACAGTAGCTGTAGCTTGCTTGCCTTGTTTTTTCCCTGAAATTTTCAAAAAAGTATACAAAAACACAGTGGATATCTGCTCCATATAGCAAGACAGCAGAACAACTTAAGTCCTTATAAATTGTTAACATTTGATTATGCCACCCATGGATTTTGGAGATACATACATATATGACTTATCTGAACTTTCTATGTTGAATGTGCACTGTTGTTAAATGACTTGTTTTTTCCCTGCCTGCTCTTTGAAGAAGTCAATTAGGAATAATGGGAAACAAGGGGTAGGCAAAACGTTGCAGTGCAGTGTTATTTCTATCTGTCTGGGAATATTTCAGCCAAAAGCCTATTTTGGGAAAAAAAAAAGCTATAACGCATTCTCACACACAAACCCACAAATACTTTGGCTGCAAATTATTCTGCAGTGTTGTTGCTGTGTTGTTGCCTGTGTCTTTTCTCGTGTGTGAAGCTGCCACTCACCCATGCATGTGTTTGCAGATTCTTGTCTGTGTACTTGTTCATGAATTAGCTCATCCTCCTCCTGGTTTAGGTTAAATTTATTCAAGGAAATGAGAATTTATGGGTATAACTGTTAGCTGGAAAGCCCTTTCTCACCTCCAATCCTCCTTTCAAACTACATTTCCTCCTGAAATTTCTCTGTGGGATGAAATGTTCAATTATTAGTCAATCAATCAATCTCTTATACATTATCTGGCTTTACATATGCCCTTGATAGTTCTTGGAAAGTAATCCAATATTGTGTTGTTTTGGTGTCTTTGTATTGGAAATGGAAGCATTTTGTGTGAATCACCTCTTTAACTGTGAGGAGTTGAATTGTCTTAGTTCTGCTTGCCTAATAACCGGGAATAAAGACATCACAGTCTCTAACCCCACTTTTTGGTGGAAAGAAAATCTAAAAGTAGCAACTTTTAATGGAACAAAATATCAATAATCAAAGAAACTCCCCTGTGAAACTGTAATATTATTTTAAAATCAACATTGTTCTAAGGTAGCTGAAATGTGTGCTTTTTCTATTTTGCCTTTTCGCTGACAATATACCCATAAATCTCTGGTGGTGATTTTCTCTCCAAAGTTAATTTCTGGGCCATTGGTGACTGCACTATCTATTGTTCTAAATTGTTGTCTTAATTGCATTCTTTAAAAATGTAACGTTGAAGGCACATAATATTGAAGATGACTCCAGGATGAACCCTGAGTTCGCAGACCGAATAAAACAGCTCGATAAAGAGGCGTCTTACTACCGTGATGAGTGTGGCAAGGCCCAAGCGGAAGTGGACCGGTTGCTGGAGATCCTAAAGGAGGTGGAGAATGAGAAGAATGACAAGGACAAGAAGATTGCAGAACTGGAGAGGTAAATTTTGCAGTCATGTAAATTGTGGACAGTGAGAGAACACGGACTGCATGGGTGCCCATCTCCCGTTGTGGTGGCTTTGGACTGTACGTTCATATTACAAGTTAGAAACAAGTTGTGAGTGAGGAACATGGCCTGTGAAAGGTGACATTTCTGTGGAATGGTAAGAATGCAATTGGCTTATCCACTGAGGGATTATAAGCTTCTTAAGTGTTGAAGAAAATAGTGGTCAACTTTCTTGAGTGATGTCCATGATCTAGCATTTTTCCAGGGAATTGAGTAAAAAACTGGGGCTTTGACTACCCAAAACCTCAGTTCTTTTCCATCACAGATAAATATTTGTGGTTTAGTTTTGTCTTGAGCAAACAACAATGACAACAACAAAAACCAAAGAATATAGTTGGGAATTCTTCATTCAAGACAGGGGAAGAAGGAAGGAGCTCATATCCTTTGGATGTCTCTTGGCACACCACAACAAATCCTTCCTGGAGGTTTATCTCTTAAGAGGACCTTTTTAAATACATATACTTGAATAGGTCCTACATGATAGCAAATTCTGTGTAAAAACAGGGAATATTGTATCAGAATATTTAGTTTTTCAGATAAATCATATCTATATTATATTTATGTATAGTGTAGACTCTAAAACTAAGCTTACTGTCAATGGTTTTTCCTGTACTTCATGTAAGGAAAGAACTTTTTGAAAAAACTTACATAACTCCATAACCTCTGCAGATTTCTTATTGGTTCAGCAATAAGGCAGAATTTGTGTTTCCCAGATTCAGTCCATATGGTAGAAATCACCACATTTTGAATAAACCTATGAATATTGACCAGCTTTGATTGAGACATTTGTGAGACCCTAAAGGACTTCAAGATGTACATAGAGTAGCTCTCTATCATCTTGTGGAAAGATCATGGGCTTCAGTGACAGAAAGACCTGGGTTCAAATTTCACCTCTACTTTTTGCCAGCTATGCAGGCTGGAGTGCAGTGGTGTGGACGTGGCTCACTGCAGCCACAAACCTCTGGGCTCAGGTGATCCTTCTGCCTCAGTCCCTTGAGTAGCTGGGACTACAGGTGCACACTATCACACCTGGCTAATTTTAAAAAAATCTTTTGTAGAGATCGGGTCTCACTGTTTTGCCTAGTCTGGTCTCCAGTTCTTGGACTCGAGTGATCTTCCGTCCTTATCCTTTTATGGCTGTGAATCTTGTTAGAAGTCAGTGAATCACTAACAACTTATTCAAATGATGCTTTGCAAGCAATCAGTCCCCAGGTAAGGTGGAACACGTATATTATTAAGAACAGTCAAATGCTAAAACAAATAAATTTTTAAGGCCAGATGTGGTGGCTCATGTGGTGGCCCAGCATTTTGGGAGGCCAAGGTGGGAGGATGGCTTGAACCTAGGAGTTTGAGGCCAGCCTGGTCAACATAGAAAGACCTTGTATCTACAACTACAATAATTAGCCAGGTGTGGTGGTGGGTGCCTGTGGTCCCAGCTACTCAGAAGGCTGAGACAGGAGGATCACTTGAGTCCAAGAGTTCAAGACTGCAGTAAACTATGAGCCCCTGCGCTCCAGCATGGGCCATAGATCAAGAACCCTGTCTCTAAGAAAATAAACAAACAAAAATCTCAACATTAATTGTCTCTGTATTAAACAAACAGTTTAATTTCCAATAAGATTTCAACATTTTCAAATATAGTATTTGGTACATTCAAACTCTAAATTAATATTTCTCTTCATAATCTTAGCATTAGTTTGATGATAAATTGATTTTTATTCAATGTGACCGATTTTAGCAATAAAGTGAAGGATTTCTTTTTTTCTGAGGTAACTGTCCAAATTAGAATCCTGAAAGGGCTTTGTTTTAATTTTAAAATGTAGGAATGTTCTGCTAGTCTCCTGGTTCTTAAAAAGCGGGGGGCACTGTGATTTTATAGGTGGATCTACATGACTATTTTGGAACTATGTTTTAAGGCCAAAATTTTTCTTAAAAAACTGGCATGAAATCACAGGAAAGTTATGATCATGTCTCTTTCATTGATTAGGAAACTGAGATCTTAAAAGTTGAATGACCTTCCTGAGATTGGGCCTATGGTCAGAAAAATGCGAAACTGTAATGTGAGTTTCCTGATTCCTAGTCCACTACTCTGAGAGGCTGTGAACTATGTGGAGGATGCCCTAGAAAATAATACTGATAATTATATTAGTTTTATTTGTAATACCAGGGTATGTATAGTCTATGCTCACAGTATGCCAGTACTCTGCTAAGCACTTGATTTGCAATACTGCATACCTTTTAGTCTTACCCACAATACAGAAACTATCATTATTCTCATTTTACAGATGAGAAACTATGATTTATACAGATTAAGTAACTTCCTCCAGGTTTCAGTGCTCATAAGAATCAAGTGGGGATTTGAACCCAGGGCTGACAGATAAGCCATTGAGTACAATCCCTTCCCTAATGGGCCGGAAGAAAGAAGCTAGTACCACAGCACTAAGCAGTCATGCAGCCAATGGAGAGCCTTCCTGAGCAGGCATTGCTGCTGGGCCGCAAGAGATCTACCTCTGTGTTAGCATACAGGAGAGAAACTGATGTGCTTCACATTTAGATGGGATTTTTCTATGCAAAATCAGCCCCCTCCCCTCCAGGACTGTAATTGAAAATCAGGACAAGCTACTACAAACGTTTACATATAAACAACTTAATGGTCTAATTGGACAAACAGATCTTAGCTGGACACTCTTGCCTTTAAATCATCAAGAATATTCAGATTTTTATTTCTTCAATGTGGAATGCATTAAATCAGCAGTGATTTTACAGGCATTTATCTTTATGTACTTTCTGCACATTTTCTTTATCTCTGCCTTTGCCTCTCCTTAAAGCTGATGCCTCCCAGGCACTGTAATTCATAAAACGTGTGGTGGGACCTGAGTCTGTCCCAGTTCTCTGCCTGCCTGTGTCTTGAGTCCAGCAGCAGAGCATTGTCTGGGAAACGTCTGAGCCCCAGCCCCAGCCCAGGCCCCTAAGGAAGTGGGGGTGGAGATTCAGAGGGGAAGTTTCTTGGGAAAAAGAGGGCTCAGGCTTGGCCTCCCTTTCTGAAGCATTGTCTGCTGTACTACGTGTGTATTCTGACTAAAACATCTTCCTCCAGTTGCCAAGCAGCTTTTTTTTTTTTTTTTTTAATTCGGCAATATTGCCATTTGCTGGATTAAACTACAAAATTCATACCTGACTATATTGGGAACTAAAGAGTTCTTAGCAATGTGACATGTATCTCCATCTTGGAGTCATGAAAAAATGTTTGCAATTAAATTTGTAATTTTGAAAACCAAAATATTGAAGTTGAAATAAATTTGTGGTCTCTGGCTTTTAATGTGATCTACCAGAGTGAAAAGACCTCTTTTGCAAATGTTCTAAAATATTCCAGAACTTCAATTGTACGCCACAAAAGGTACAGGGTTAGGAATAACTCAGACAGCCTTGACACTGGCCCTCTTCTGTCTCAGAAGACAGTATGTGTTTACTTTCTATTCTATTAATCTTTCCATTCCAGATAGCACATGGCTAGCATTTACACAATGCATTTACCTCTTAAATTCCATGTGAGTGATGTTTCTCATCAGCCATTATAGATTTTACTTTTTAAAGTGCATGTTTCTCTAGTGTGGTCCCACATGCAGTTATGCCTGTAAACTCTTGCATGGCCCAGTGGGGAGCTTCTGCCTTGGACTACAGGGAGCTCAGGGGAGTTTGCAACCAGGTGGGTGGTGGGCCTTGAACGAGTCTCTGAGAGTTGGCTCAAATTTGGCTGAAGTCTATTCCATCCCCAATGTCAGATGTTATGTATATTACACAACCTAGTGGCTAATTAAACCTTGCAGGCAGTGAAATATGTAGTGCTGCTGTGTCAGTGCCCATCAAGGTCTCTGAATTTTATTTAGAGTTTCAGAATTAATCCTTTGGTGACTTAGGGGAAAGAGAGAGGTTAATAGAATCTGTCAAGTAAGACCTACTGCTACTATATTTCTCACATCCCACCCATGGGAAGGAATCAGTCTGGTGACTTTTCATGTAATTATCTTAAATATGTTAGGGATTTTGTTGGTATATATCTAGAGAATGGAGAATGCCCAAATTGAGACCTCAATCACATACCTCCCCAATGTGGAGAGGAGGCTGGATCCCTGGGGGTTCTACTCATAAGACATAACATCAGAATGGAAAACAGGCTTCCACTTAATTATCTGGCTGGAGAAATAATATTACCAGACATCTGGACACTGAGAAATCATTTTAGTTGCCTAAAAGAGTCTTATCTAAGTTTGAGAAAGAGAATGTTATTTTTTCTTCTGATTTGCTCAATAGTGTGCTAACATAATTTCCTTGATGCCTTTCAGAGCTCTGTTCAAAACATAAACTTAAGCTTTATTGTTATTTTTAAATTATGATAATATGTTTTAGAAGCTTCATGGTACATGGAAAAAACTTCATGCCAGTTTTATTTGTTTTGATATAAATGTTTCTTGCTGAGTAATTTTCACTTACATTTGTTAATGTATTTGAAATAACTTCTTGAAAACAAGTGGCAGATGGTTATATGCCATTCCTAGCAACCTTTTGGGGAAGGTCATGGACATCACAGACACCTTTGAGAATCTGATGAAAACTAGGAGCCCCTGAAAGAGGCAACTACTCTGAGATGTGTGCTTGCTATTTCAGTTTAGGATTTCCTAAGGCTTGGCCACGGACCTTGATTTAATTACCTTTGATCCAGAAGGATTTGGAATGGCAGCTGCGGCCAGTGTTGCCAAAGTCCCCACAGTGATCGTGTCCTGACATAACTATCATTTTCAATCATTGTGCATTTATGATCACAAAACACTCAGCAGGGGGATTTCAGATACAAGGGATTATCAAATCAACACTTTTCCCATGTGGTTAATCTTAAATTTTCTTTTTCAGTTCTATCATGGTAGTCAACACTGTCTTCATTTGAAATGTTCTAGCTTAAGCTTTATCCTGAGGATTTATTTTATTTTGTTTTGTTTTTCCTTCCAATGTGAAATACCTAAAACTACTTTTTTTTAGAGTATGGAATGGTGGGGCCCCATTGAGCAGAAAGCTGGAAAAGTATTTGTTTATCCACTTTGTTTTTGCAAAGGGCATTTTACAGATCAACAAAATGAATGTCCGCTATGTGCTCCTGTAGCAGCCTGGAAGATGAATATATTTTTTTGGTTTGTTTCATTTTATTTCATTTTTTTTGCTAGACAACAGAGACTATTGTTTTAATCAATGAGAAGGGCATGCTAGGTATTTTTATACAAACAAGCTAAAAAGTATTATAACTTGATAACTTGATATTTTCAGTGATGAAGTTGGAAATTCATTTTCCTGACTGAAAAAAAATTACTCTTAGCTTGAGAAGTTACTCTGTCCTTGTTGGGGAGGTTGACAGGTGGGTGGCACACCACCAAAAACCCTCCTCAGGAGGTCTTTGATCATAGCTAGTTGCAGTGCTCTGTAAGCATCTAAAATGGAAATCTTTGAACCGAAAGCCAAATTGCTCAGCTCCTTTCAGTTTTCAGGGATGAAGGAAAAATATCTCATAGGATATAACCATCCAAATTACTGGTTCAAACTAAAATCATTCTGGCATCAGCACTTACCCAGGTCTAATACCTTAGTAGTTTCCATTTCAGTTTATTAAATAATAAAATTGTATATGCACACAGATAGGAACTTTCTCTATAAATATTCCTCCAGAGAAGGGCTGATGCTGTCATTGTGTTGTGGGAGCACATCTCTGGTTCACATCAGTGCTTTTTGTAATTATACATATCAGAGCAGATACTAGTTTCTTCAGTATGATATTTAACATAACAGCTTACAATGCATGCCCAGGGCTTTTGGGGGTAATATAAGATAAAAGTTTGCTTTGTTTGGTTATAAACCTGCTGATATGACATCTGTTGGCTATATGTTTAAAACTAATTCATTTCCTTCCTTTTATTCTCTTTTGCTATCCCTTTTCCTTTCTGCTTATCCTCCAAATTGCTGCTTTCACCCTTGCTCCAATCAGCTTGACTCTCAGGTCAGTAATTTTCAGTTTTTCTTCTAACTGCCTTTCCCTCCTAAGCTCAATTTATGGCTTGCACTTGTTTAACAAACACATTTCTGAAATGGTTTTCCTCTGGCCACTGCGTCCCCCTACCCCCCATTTCATTCCATGCCTCAGGAAGGTTTATTTTATGAGAAGACTGTATAGGTGGGAAGGGGCAAGGAGGAAGATGGCAATAAGTCACTGTTGGCTTATTTAATTCTATTTCTGGATTATAAAATCCATAAGAGAAATTATCATGATAACTCCCCAGAGCATTTCTCCTGAGCAGTTCGGAAAATTGACTGCATGATGATACAACATGGAGCTGTGGAGAGAACAAAATGCAGAAGGCTAAATTTAACCTAGGAGAACAAAAGATCTGCCCATGACACAGCAACTTAAAAGCTAAATTTAATAGTGCAAACTGTTCAGACTTTTTGCTTAATAAATCACTGTGTTTTGAAAGATTTATAATACTTTTAAAAAAGTCACTTTTGAAAATTATCTGTGTTACTAGCATATTGTACACACATGTTATTTCCTGACATTGTTTTGGTTTTAACTTTCTAACTTCATTTTTATTAGCCATAAGGCATACTTTAATTACCTTTATATACCATAACGCATAGCATATGGAACCAAATGTAAAACTTGATTCACTGATGACTGTGTGTACCTCAATATTAAGACATGAAATGGGCATTTTATCTGAAAATCCATCCCAGGTTTGATTCTTCCAATGTAGGAAGCCCAAGCCAGTAATTTCTTCTTCCTTAAGTCAAGGACAACTTCTCTTTCCAATAAAACATGGTAATATGTAGCGATTTCCTTATCATTCAATGAGTTTACTAAAGGATGCTCATTCGAGGATTTGAGGCAACCTAAACCTCAAAAAAAAGCATCAAATCAATGTGGGTAGTCAGTATAGTTGCTCTATTGAGAGGCAAGCAATATTATTTTCTTCTCTGTACACAGGATCTGCAACCCTTTATTCTGACCCATCACCCAAGCCACCAGACCAATGCATTTACTCCAGTACCAAGTTATTTCAAAACAAGGCATCCTGCTCATCTGCTAATTTTGTCCCATTGCTGACTTCCAATCCTGGTGGTTCATAGTCCTTGAATATTTCTCTGCCACTCTCACATACCACACTGGGTATCCCCCTAGAACTGACTGAATTTCCTCACACTGCAGGAAAACCTCATTCTCAAAAGTTCCCAGAGATCTGATCAGAAATTAAAAGCATGGACCCCAGAGAACTGTTCTAATTCCCAAATCTAATGACTCTTAATTCACTTTCTGGAGCAGAACAAATCTAGTACGCCAACAGGCAGAAACACAACCATGATAATGGGTGGTAGGGTAGGGTGGGATGGGGGAGGCTTGGACACATACATCCAAACCTTTTCTACAAGTTTTTCATCCACTCATTTAATGAAGCTTCAAGTTTTTCTCCTTGCCTGCCTTTATCCCCTCCCTTTTGCCTTCCCTTTGCTGCCCTAACCTGCACCTCTTAATATTAAAGCACTTGAGATATAGGGATCCCTTTTGCTCTCACACCTCAAGCGTCCTATCAGGGCCTTTAGTTTTTTATCTACACTCTGCTGTGGAGAGATATATATATACACACACACACACACATACATACATACATACATACATACATACATACATACACTACACTCTAGGAACTTCACTATGTGGTCATTTTGTTTTTTTTTGTGTGTGGTTTTTTTTTTTTTTTTTTTTCCTATTTTATGGTGAATGGACATGAACTCTGACTTTCAGAAGATATGATACAGGGTAAATGAACATGAGCTCTGACTCTCAGAAGATAGGACTGGGAGGGGTTATGGGTGTGCAGTGGTTCCCTGGACAAGGGGCAGGGTGTGTTGATAGCGTGTGGCAAAGTGTGCATGCCAAATCTAGTTGGATGAACTATAGGAGTTATATCAAGGTTCATATCATTTAACCTATTGCCTCAAATGAACCTGGCGGAGAAAATGTGCAATCATTGTGGATAATCATCTCCGGTTATATTTTTAGTGTAGGAAGAATTGGGCAGCTCTGACCTCTTGGAAACAAGTCTTCAGAGTCCTGGAAGCTTTCTTGAACTTTAACAGGTTTCCAGAATTAACTGTGCTTTTCTCCCAACTACTTCCAGGTTTACCAGTTAAAATGAAATATAATAATTGAATTGAATGCAGGAAGTCTTGACCATGTACTTTCTTTATATGGCATACAGTTGAGATACATATGTGTGTATGCATATATATATGTGTATGTGTGTGTATGTATATATCATATATTTTAGAAAAATTGTGTCTGGTCTTTCTTACCATAGTTTACGGTTTGCCCTGCACATACCCACCTCCCAGTCTGAAGTTTGGAAACTGCAATAATTCTTGAGACTTTTCTTTGTGCTGTGGACTCCATGGGAAGTTCTCCCTTCAACTGCTTTTTAGATGACTTCATTTCCTCTTCAAATTCTATGTAGATGCTCATGCTTAAATTCAGGTGGACAGATATTAAGTGTTGGGTTTGGTAAAAATACAAGTGTCATATTCCAAATCGTTCAGATCTCCACTCCAGTAAACTCCAGTTCTGTCAAGAATGTCTTTATACACAAACCAGTGGGAAGCTGGAGAGGTTTATCAGGATCTCTGTGTTGTACTCAGGGGGAGGGTTTACATGAAACTTGTGCATTTCTAGTAACTATTTGTGAGATTAGCGTGTGACTTATGACAGATGAGGCTATCTCCAAAAATGTATGCAGCAATTGACTAAAAAAAAACAAAAACTATCCTTTGGGATTCAGTTCAAAGTCCTTCCAGAAAATTAACCGAGTAAAACCAGAAGATGCAGGCTTCTCCCCAGCTCTCTCAGTCTTCAGCTCACTTTGGATTCCAGGTCAGCTGATTCCTTGTTTGGGCCTCAGTGTGCCCTCTTGGAGAGGAGGGAGCCATCTTTGGAGCAAGTCTTCTGGGATCCTTCCTGCACATGGGCATCACATGTTTGACGAAGGGGCTGTCAGTGAGGGACCGCGTACACTGGTCTGCAAGCAGGCTCAAGTTGATGGCTGGTGCCTGGCAGCAGGCGTGAGCTCATTATTATAGAATCACTTCAAACACTTCTACCAAAATAAACTCTTTGTGATGTTTCCCCAAAGCTGAACATTGTGCTTTCAATCCCTCATTCTTCTAGCAAAAGATGAAGTCACTCCTCACAGACTTCAGAGGCCTCTTGCCCAAAGAAATAATGAAAAACACCTTTCCCAGAGCATCCTTTTAGTGTTCTGCAATTTGTTATTTGCTAGGGTCAGTTTTTTTGCCCCGTTTCCTCCACAAATACATAGTGAGCACCTACTGTATACTAGGCTAGGCACTATGTGCTGACCTAGCATTTCCAAAGAATATCTGATGAAAAACTGACCAAACCGTTTAAGAAATGCTGTATGTTACATTTTTCTTTTTTATATTCATGACATAAGTTAGTAATAATAATAATAGAAACAACAGGAGCAGAAGCAGCAACAGTAATACATGTGGTGTTAATTAAGTGCCAACACTAAATTAATCACTTTTTTTTAGTGTTCTTTTTAGTGTTCACTTCTCATAACAACTAAGATTGGGACTATCATTTTTTTCCATATTAGGTAAGATGAAATGTGTTCATCAAAGTTGAACATTTTGCTAAATTTATACAGCTAGTAAGAAAAGGCATTTTTTTTATGCCCCCAAATCAATCCATTTTGATTTACAAATGGGATCTTCTGCCACTTCTGCTCCAGTTGCATAGTAAAAGCACTGAGAAGGTCTGCAGTAAAAAAAAACCAGTGCCGTTCCGTTCAATCCTCAATTTTCTGAATATGGTTTTCATTGAATATATTCCATGAAGCACTTTGGGGAAAAATTGTCCTGCTAGCTGTGCAGCCAGCCTCTCCTTTAATTCTGAGATTTATAACCCGTTTCCACGCCTCTGGTTCTTCCTATACAAATCCTGCCCCTCCAAAGCCAGAGCAGGAGTTACCTCTTCCACCAAGCCTTCCCTGAGCCCACTGACTATGCGGGCTCTGTGCAGTGTGCTGTGCCATACATGGGAGGCAGCAGTCATGCTCTTGAATGCTGTTGGATAAAGGAGCACTCATTGAGTTTGTCTCACTCCACTCTCTCTTTTCTTTGTCTCCATGGAGAATTGCTGTGGTTCTTTCTGGAACCTGAGTTGACTGCATTGGATGGTATATCTGGCTTCAGACAGGAGGCCCTGTCAAAAGATATAAATGGTTTTCTATCAAGTTGGATGCTTGCAAGTTCAAGAAAAATGAAGACAGAAATAAAAGGAGAGGGGAAAATATCTTCATCTGAACCTCTCACTTTCAATTCCTACTTCTTTTCCTCTCTCTCTCTCTATCCCTCTCCTCCCCCCACCTTCTTCTTCTTCTCCTTCCTTGACTATTTATTGAAATCATTCTTCAAGTGAGGGTCTGTGCTGGGTGGGTATTGGGGATATAGCAGTAAAACAGGCATGATCCCTCCCCTCACCAAATTCAAAGATCAATACTTCCTGTAAGGAAGGATTTGACCACTAAGAAAAATAATTTCTATCATTTATAGTAATAACTGGAAAAACCAGGTTTCAGGTGTGCTTTTCCCCCTTTTTCCTGTTGGGGTTAAAGGGGTTATCCACAGGTCAGAAAATTATATCCCTCTTTAAAGCTGCCTTATACTATTGCTGACATTTCTGGTGAAGTGTCAGAAAATTTTATGCCCAAGCAAAACTGGTAAAAAGCCAGAAATCGACTGATTTTGCTTTGGGTGCAAATATTTTATTGGGGATAGAAAAAAGTTGTTTTCCCTGATTTATAACTCCTGCAAACATAAAGTGGGTTCTATATTTAGAAATGGTTTTGAACCCTTGAGGCGTAGCCAGGGATTGGTGCTTACACCTTTCCGATCCTGGCCTTGGTGGGACTTGCCGTGACTAACGTTTTGCTGAGCCAGCTCCGATTTATAGAACTAGGGCTTTATGCTGCATGTTGTTTTTCTCTTTGGCTTTTGCTTGAGTTGCTGTTCTGGTGCTTTATCTGTACCCGCTAGAATGGTGAAGACTGAGGGAACACAATTGGCACTGTAGTTGAAACGTTTTATATTTCAGTATGTTTCTGAGATTCCTCGGAGAAACAACAGCAGCAAAATTGAAGGATGGCCCCAGGTAGGCCTTATTAAGTCCTGGCCCAGAAAAAGGGATTCCAAGTTGGTAAGAGTTAATCATTCATCTGTACTTTTCTTTAAAAAAAAAAAAAAAAAAAAAAACCTTTTCTTTTCACTGTTCCTCTCGTCCTCTTGGCTTTTGATTGGTACTACCGTGTGGATGAATATCAGCAAATAGTAAATCTCTCAAGATATGTTAGCTTTTTCTGTAAATGCTAAGAAGGGGAAGGAATTTAAAAAAATAGTTTCTTAGTATTATTGTAAATCACTTTCTAGAAAAATAATATCTTATTTCCTTTATATGGCTTTTCTTATGAAATGTGAATTCTATCACTTCATTACACACAATACTAGCTCAGGTTGTAGAGAAACCCAACCATCCTGTGACTGGACTTTCTTCCATATTGGGTGAAGGTGCTTGGAATTTCCACACTATGTAATGTCACATTTTGGTGAAGTCTACATTTTTGGGGAACCTATGTAAAAATGAGTGGGCACCGTGTATGTTTCTCTGAGGAAAATACATCATTGTTATGTATAACAAATGCTTTGGACATTTTTTTGTGGAGGATTTTGATGATTTTAATATTTGCTGCTCCTTCATTTTACTCTAAATTCAGAGTAATATTAAGCTAAGTAAATATGAAAAATTGAATAGAAGCCAGAAATCAGTTGATTTTACTTTGGGTACAACTATTTTATTGGGGATAGAAAAAAAGGTTTTCTCTAATTTACAGTTCCTGCAAACATAGTGGGTTCTGTAGAATTATTTTTGCATCAGAACTTCAGTTTTAGAATTTGTAGACTGGGTTTGGGATGGAAATAAGTTTCCCCTTGAAGAGCCTCTATCGTTCCTTTAATTTAAAAAAAAAAAAAAAAGAGAGAGAGAGAGAGAGGGTCTTGCTCTGTTGTCCAGACTGGAGTGTAGTGGTGTGATTGTGGCTCACTGCACCCTTGAACTCCTGGGCCCAAGTGATCGTCCCTCCTCAGCCTCTCAAGCAGCTAGAAATACAGGCCTACCAACATGCACAGCTAACTGAAATTATTTTTGTAGAGGTGGGGTCTCACTATGTTGTCCAGGCTGATCTCAAACACCTGGCGTGGCTCCTTTTCCAGTCCAAGAACAGTGAGACTCATATTTTAACTTCAGCTTGCAGACTGACTTTCTCATCCAGCATTTTTATAGATTGATAGCCATATTAATATAAGCACCTCTCTTATTGGCATATACAGAGCTGTATGTACAGTAATTTATACTTTATAGTAACTATTTTTCAATGAAAGGTGAAAAGTGTGTAATTCTCACAGTGTTTTGAAGGAATGTACTATTTCTAATGAGATTCCACCCATAATTTTGAAGACATAATCGTGAATATCACCAATTCTTTTTTTTTTTTTTTTTTTTTTTTTT